>NC_086452.1:383959290-384262415 GCF_028390025.1 Pseudophryne corroboree
TGCAGGGAGGGAGGGGGGGGGCAGATATAACATGTGCAGAGAGAGTTAGATTTGGGTGGGGTGTGTTCAAACTGAAATCTAAATTGTAGTGTAAAAATAAAGCAGCCAGTATTTACCCTGCACAGAAACAATATAACCCATCCAAATCTAATTCTCTCTGCAAATGTTATATCCCCCCCCCCCCCCCCGCAGTGCACATGGCTTTGCCCAATTGCTAACAAACTTGCTGCTGCGATCAACTCAGAATTACCCCCAGTGTGCCTTGAGGACGTGGTTGGGAGGGATCCGGTCTGAAGATCGACAGTGTCTAGGTCGACAATGTTTAGGTCGACCACTATAGGTCGACAGTCACTAGGTCGACATGGATGGAAGGTCGACTGGGTTTCTAGGTCGACATGTGCTAGGTCGACAGGTCTAAAGGTCGACATGAGTTTTTCACATTTTTTTTTTGGATTTTTTCATACTTAACGATCCACGTGGACTACGATTGGAACAGTAAAGTGTGCTGAGCGAAGCGGTAGCGGAGCGAAGGCACCATGCCCGAAGCATGGCGAGCGAAGCGAGCCATGCGAGGGGACGCGGTGCACTAATTTGGGATCCCGGTCACTCTACGAAGAAAACGACACAAAAAAAAACAAAAAACTCATGTCGACCTTTAGACCTGTCGACCTAGCACATGTCGACCTAGAAACCCTGTCGACCTTTCATCCATGTCGACCTAGTGAATGTCGACCTATAGTGGTCGACCTAAACATTGTCGACCTAGATACTGTCGATTTGATGAACCACACCCGGCTGGGAACCCCTGCCATACATAGAGGATGAACAAAGAACATATGAAACAATATGAACATATGAAACAATGCACCGAAAGCATAAAATAGTACTAAGTACTCAATGATAGAATGACCAATCCGCAACAAATGCACAGAGTATGAACCAAGATAGAAATGCAGATCCATCTATGGACCAGACGATAAGCAGCGCCCGCCTGAGGTAGGCCAGTGCTAGTAAGTGATTATAAGATAAGTAGTGTGCTGCTTGTTGACAAATTTGCTCCAATAAGCTGTAACCACTACCAACCAAGTGTATTGTAACTGCCATTCGTCTAGTGTAGTGTGCAAAATAAAACAAACATCTGCATCATTGCTACAGGCTACAGTATACTTGTGCACATGGAACAGGTATAAGCCCCATATGTCAGTAGAAGAGGGCAGAAAGAACTGTGGATACATTGAGTACATATATTAGTGACAGGCAGCACGAGGGCCACCAAGCCCTTCTCTGTGGCGCCCAGCTGGTTCCTGCTTTAGGATATATTCTGCCTCTTATTAAATAAAACAGTAGGGTTACTGGGGGTTGTTTAGGGAAAAGCAGAATGTTTGTGAGGCATTTTGGGTAAATTAGGGTTCTAAATGTGGGATTTGGGTGAGTTGGCATAGTGAGTGGTCCAAAGTGCATTCTTGGGTGAGAGGGAGACAGTGGCGGATTGGCCAAGGGGCTCACCAGGAAGATTCCTGGTAGGCCGATGTATCTGTGGGGCATGTTTTGTGTGTTGTCATATGGCCCCTACATGACAGGCAGCCCACCATACTCATTACACTGTTATACCTCATGTGCTGCCACTGTCAGGCCACTTCTACACAATGTTACAGGGACACTTTTAGTTCCCAGTCCTCCCCTGGTCTCAGACACAACTGCAGCAAAAGATGCAAGGAAGGCTGCAATTGCGTTCAATCAGGCCCTATGAGGAAGGACCCCCAGCCCCTCATCAGAAAAAATCCCCATTAGGGCTGCTTTCATAAATTACGAGGGCTGGTTTTCCATCCCAATCCATCCCTGGTGGGAGATGTAAGTGGCATGCATCCTATTCGAAGGGCATGTAGTATTGTCTTTCTTTGATTAAATGTAATGTCTACAATAGATTAAAGGTAATTTTTTGAAGGATAGCGCAGACATATATGATCTCAATGCACAGAAAATGTTCAATAGTCGCTCAGCTATATACATATATGGTAAACAAATTTTCACCTGAAGGTGCAACAGACAATGCAGCACAATACTGCTCTTCTTAAACATTGAATAAACAGTCAGGACATCTACCCTTGTTAGTAATGGCTGTAGCCACAGCTTTATTCCAGATAATTTAGGGGGAGCAGTTCTATAGGAAGTTTACAATGCCTCCTTTCTCAGGCATGAGGAGAAAGCAATGATCTGACTCCTGCCAATGTGATCTGCTTATATTATCTTATAAATGACGCCCCATAGGTAATTATCTGGAATGGTTTCCAAGCTTTACATTTCATTCATTGCTAGGTTGTTTCTCCAAACAACAGACACATCTGACTATATCTGCATGGAAGGAGGAAGTCTCTTATAGGATTATATAATGATCATGACAAAGCAATGACTCAGTGAATATTTAGAAAAGGTTTCATATAATTTACAGTTAAAGAACAAAACCCTACAAACGTCTGTCACTGTCTGCAGTATAGGAGAGGACATACGAATAGAAGACATGTCAAATTATTTCAGAAGCAATTTGTTTCTTTCAAAAAGATATACACACACATTTCCAAGTGTTGAAATTATCTAAATATTCAGTATGCCTCTGCCTGACCAAGAAACACTCAGAATTCTGGGATGCAGGTATAGATAAAGTCACTAATACCCCTTTCAGACTAAGCCTAAAACCAGGTTTTTACACATGAACGCGGATCCGACTTATGTCTAAATGGGTCTACCCGGATGGACAGTCCCAGGTCCATGACCCTGCTCACTATCAGTGCTTTTTCCAGGACTTGCAACATGGGTAGATGACCCGGCTTAGGTCTGAAAGGTGCGACCCGGGTCTTCACGCCTAAAAGAAATTTATTGGCGGGGGACAGTGGCACTTGGAAATAACAGCATCTCCAAGCCCCAACTGAATGCCGGAAGACCAGGGTCATTGGAAGAAGAGGGTCCGGTGTGAAGGGTGGCGACCCGGCACGATACTTCGCACCATCTGTACACACTGCACGATGCAGTGGATGATGGCGCGATGTACCGTTGTCCGTCACATTTAAAGTGCATACCGTCACCGTCATGCTGCATGCCCAATGGATCGTCCCATTGGGCATGCAGCATGTCTGACAGGACGACCCAGGAAGCAACCCGCAGAAGTGCATGATCACAGGTACATACTGAGAGATGTGGCCGATATATTGTCCCGATCTGCAACTGGATGATATATCAAGTGTGTACTTGGTTTAAAGCTAGAGGCAAACCTCAGATTTCCTCTATACATACCAGCAATTATGGTTCCTATATGAATAATGCATTTCTTGAGGTGATGCTTTTACATGTAGTTTGTCAGATGATGTCTGTACTCACTGCATTTGGTGCACAACATCGGCTCCAACTAACTTTATGCAGCATTCCTGATGTCGGGGGTTTTGTGAATGACCGTCAGCTCCAGGTACTCTGTACACACTGTGCAGTAATTGGACCAACCAGCCAAGAACTGGCTAATTGCCCCAATTATTGCACAGTTTGCCTAGCACTATGCGCTTGGTGATGTGTGTAGAGATTAATCTATTCATCTCCAACAGAAAGACATCACTGCATCTGCTACTCCTTATTGATTGAACATGTTTCCTATAGTATGGGATATTAGTGTCTGTGAATTTGAATGTTTACTCTACGAACTACAATTAATATTTTATAATTGTTTCTCTTACATTTCCTCGCTCACTTTAGCACAATTTAATTACCATCAACATGTTTTTGCCTGTAATTAACGGTCTGGCATCTACAGTTATAATCTGTGCTCGTTATATCTGCAAGAAAAGAATAGCAGCTTGTGCACAAAATATAATTACACTCGAGTACAATCTTAATATTATAGTACAGTCCAGACTGCAGAATAATACCTCAAACACTCCACACACAGACGCAGTCTGGCATTAACCCTCCACTATCAAAGGCGATCCGCACATCCCTGATTTTAAGATGTCAGAACACATTAATGTATGATGTAGTGGTACCCAGTTTGATTGGTCAGTACGGATGGTGTACTGGTTAGCATTACTGCCTCACAGCACTGAGGTCATGGGTTTGATTACCACTACGGCCCTAACGCTGTGGCGTTTGTATATTCTCCCCGTGCTTGCGCAGGTTTCCTCCGGGTACTCTGGTTTCCTCCCACAATCCAAAAATATACTGGTAATTTAGTTGAATCCCAACAACATTAACCCTAGCGTGAATGTGTGTGCGTGTACATGTGCTAGGGAAAATAGATTGTAAGCTCCACTGGGGCAGAATGGCTGAATATTCTCTGTAAAGCGCTGCAGAATATGTGTGCGATATATAAATAACTGATAATAATAATAATAAATAATAGGATTTACAGTAGTCTGACAATTGATTAAATATGAATATTATGTCATGATTAGGTAGCTTTTATAATGGTAAGGTACTATATCACCCATTTACAAATGGGCACCTTTTTAACATCTAATTTATATAGCTGCACTGCCGTGAATGCATCCTTTCCATAGAACAACTGCAATACTCAAGTCGTCATAAAATTATGAACCTTGGATAATAAACTTTACTATATTTTATGTTACAAACAAACAAAAAAAACCCAGCTGCTTCCTTGAAAGGGATTCAGTTTTAAATAATTGATACCTAATAACAGGAATTTAGGAATCAGTGGGTTATTTACATACATAGCTACTAGTAATGCATTTGTTTTATAAAATCAGAACCCTTGTCAGTTTGCTGTAATGCAAACAAGAGCTTTTAAACCTACTGAGATATATATATATAAAAAAAAAAAAAAACCTCAATTTACATCGCGTCTGCTTTCAGTAGCCCAGACTGCAGGCTCTAAGTAAAAACAATATACTCTTTATATTACTAGAGAGGAATGTGTCAGCAAGATCCTATACAAAGTCAGATGTCCCAGAGATTGCTATCATCACTGACCAAGAAACTAGTCAGGGTTGGCGGGGAAGCCGAGGCGCAAGAAAACCCAAATCCTAATAAGTGAAAGTATCAGAGTTTCTCATTAGTAATCCAGCAGTGCACCATTGTTTTGAATCAAATCAGGGATTTCCCTGGTGCAAGCATCAAATTAGCAAAAACACATTGCCCGAACAGCTGTGTTAAAGCCACATTTTTCCTGGGAATAAACCCCCTGTTACAGATTTCCAGTATCAGTCAGTAACAGAGATGGAATAACATAGGTTAAATAGAAAAGAGCAAATCCGGTTCCCTAAAGCGGCTTATAAACATATTGGATTAAAAAGAAAAAAGAATAAAGAGAAAAGTTTTTCAAACTTACCATCTGCCCCTGGCTGAGTATTGGGTCTGTTCCCAGTCATCCTGCTCATAGTCCCCTGCCTTCCTCCAGAGGGATTAAATGTCTGGACTCTAGCCTCACTTGTTGTTGTTTTTTTTCTTTCTGGAAGCAAGGAAGCAATGCCTTAGATATAGGACGTTTCTATCAGTAACAACATAGTCACTATGGCAGTGGATGAGGCTGCTGAGAGCGGTGTCTGGTGCTGTACGTATATCCCAGCAGGAGCAGCTTCGTGAGGAAGGAACACACCAGCCCACACTCCCACAGCCCAATCACAAGTGCAGGGGAGGATTGTGGGAGACACTCTGGGCTGTCATCATGGTACTGCAGAGTTTGCCTTAAGAAATCAAGTAACAGCATTCAGCATTGAGGATGTAATGCTACATTACATTTATGTATTACTAATGCATCAATGTTGTAATAGAGAAATGTTAAATATATTATGCAGCCAGTGACAGGTTTCCCAGTTTTCAGGAATATTCTTTATTTTAAAATAAATCGGGTTTTTTTTGTTGACGTGTAAGGAATAAGGTTAGTGTGCACCTGTTACAGTAACCTACCTGCATAGTGGGAGCCAGTGTCGGACTGGAGCATGAAGGGCCCACCGGCTGTATGCAGTGGTAGGGGCCCATGATTAGAGGTGTGGCTAGCCTCCAAAGGGGGTGTGGCCAGCCACCACAGAGGTTTGGCTAACAATTATAGAGTACCTGGTCTGGATTCCTTGATAATTTATATAGTAATTAATGTTAGTGCATGCATGATAATGTGCCAGATTAATGACAGCAATATACTGTAGAGAATACATCATAATCCTGTGCAGTATTAGGTAACATATGTATAATATATAATTCAAGTGCACAGTCTAAAACCTGATCCCTAGAGGAGGAGGGCCCCCCAGGCAGGGGGGCCTACCGGTGGTTTCCCCTGTACCCCTGTGGGCCAGTCCGAGCCTGGTGGGAGCATCAATTCAGTCAACACCAAGGAGGATGTGTATATGTGTATTGATTTTTAGAATATAATGTACAGTTGACTATGGCCCTCATTCCGAGTTGATCGGTCGCAAGGCGATTTTAGCAGAGTTACACACGCTAAGCCGCCGCCTACTGGGAGTGAATCTTAGCTTCATAAAATTGCGACCGATGTATTCGCAATAATGCGATTACTAACTACTTAGCAGTTTCAGAGTAGCTCCAGACTTACTCTGCCTGTGCGATCATTTCAGTGCTTGTCGTTCCTGGTTGACGTCACAAACACACCCAGCGTTCGCCCAGGCACTCCCACCGTTTCCCCGGCCACTCCTGCGTTTTTTCCGGAAACGGTAGCGTTTTCAGCCACACGCCCCTGAAACGCCGTGTTTCCGCCCAGTAACACCCATTTCCTGTCAATCACATTACGTTCGCCGGAGCGAAGAAAAAGCCGTGAGTAAAAATACTTTCTTCATAGTAAAGTTACTTGGCGCAGTCGCAGTGCGAACATTGCGCATGCGTACTAAGCGGATTTTCACTGCGATGCGATGAAAAATACCGAGCGAACAACTCGGAATGAGGGCCTATATTTTTACAGCCGCACACCCCATAAGAGTTTTTTTTTTTTTTTTTATATATAACAAGAAACAGTAAGTAACTTTTACATAAGCAGCTGACACCCATTTTCTTATCTGTCCTTCTACAAACCATTACCTCTTTTTCAAACAACCTCTCTAGATGCCACAAAGTATGGTTGATAGTCACACATCTGTCAGCATGTCATGAGGATGCAAAGGTGGAGAATATGGCATTACAGTACACTGAGCAGAGCTCATAGGGGTGTTCCTATGACTCTCTGCTCATTGCATCATGGCCCTCATTCCGAGTTGATCGGTCGCAAGGCGAATTTAGCAGAGTTACACACGCTAAGCCGCCGCCTACTGGGAGTGAATCTTAGCTTCTTAAAATTGCGACCGATGTATTCGCAATATTGCGATTACTAACTACTTAGCAGTTTCAGAGTAGCTTCAGACTTACTCTGCCTGTACGATCATTTCAGTGCTTGTCGTTCCTGGTTGACGTCACAAACACACCCAGCGTTCGCCCAGGCACTCCCACCGTTTCCCCGGCCACTCCTGCGTTTTTTCCGGAAACGGTAGCGTTTTCAGCCACACGCCCCTGAAACGCCGTGTTTCCGCCCAGTAACACCCATTTCCTGTCAATCACATTACGATCGCCGGAGCGAAGAAAAAGCCGTGAGTAAAATTACTTTCATCATAGTAAAGTTACTTGGCGCAGTCGCAGTGCGAACATTGCGCATGCGTACTAAGCGGATTTTCACTGCGATGCGATGAAAAATACCGAGCGAACAACTCGGAATGAGGGCCCATGTCCCATATGACGGTGGTTGATTCAGTATAGAATTGATAGGGCAATGTGCTAAACCAATGGGTCCTGGGTGTTTTCACATATAAAAAAAAATATTAAAGGGAAAATATAAAAACAGAATATATGGTATAAAAACATATAACAACAAAATCACCCCCAAAAATATGGAAGATTAAAAATGGTGGGTACAGTAGGTTCCATGTAGTTACAATAATGTGAAGGTTATTGCATCCTATAATATGTCCCAATTGCAATACAATAGTTCATATGTAATGACAATGATATGGGAAAATGATCATACCCGGTGGGAACATGTGGAGCCGCTGATGGTGTAAAGCAGAGTGTTCTCCAGAAAAACATCCTGCTAGGCTCCAAAACTTGTGACCAAGAGGATGATGAAGACTTCTGGTAGGCAGAGTCATTGTATGCCCACTGGTGGCCGCCGAAGCATTTCCAGCTGGACAAGGTTCTTTTTCAAGGCAGAAAAATCTCCATCGACAAATATAATGTCGACAATCTGAGACTGTCGACATTGTATCTGTCGATGTGGTGTTGACATGAATGTCAACATTGTCATTGTCAACTTTTGACTACATCCCCTTCTGAACCTGTGGGCCTGCAACGTTCCATTATTTTTCTTTAAAACAGACCAGGCAAATCAATTTAGTTTGCCCACTACAAATGGCAGCGGAAATGAGGATGGGTGAAAGAACCAATCACAAACCAAAACCATTTGATTTCTGTCTATGCAGTGTAAAGGTTGCAGCTATGTTCTTCCATGCCAACCATTGTTCCAGGGGCGTGTTAGTGAATAGAAGATGTTGCTGGACAGTTGATAAATATGGTGTAAACGATAAAAAAAAGTTACAAAAAATAACAGGTTTACATTCAAGACTCATTAGCAAAATGTACCATAGGGGGCAGTGCTGGATTTCCCACTGCATATGAATTTTCCACTATGCCTACAAGCTGGGGTAGCACAGCAATCCCCCTGCATCAGAGCTTACCAGTGCCTCATTTCAGCAGCAGCTATGTGGACACAGGACAAAGACTACATTACTACATTCCCCATAATGTATCAGGAGGAGTCTCATGAGTGGGTGCATGTGTAGTCCCGAAGCACAGAAGAGTCTGGGACATACTTGCCTACCTGACCCTCTCCATGAGGGAGAAAATGCTCTGTTCCTGGACTTTCCTGGTAATGTATGATTGCCATCACCTGTGGTGAGCTAGTTAATTGATAAGAAAGGTGTTTCACCACAGGGGATGGCAATCATACATTACCAGGAAAGTCCAGGAACAGAGCATTTTCTCCCTCATGGAGAGGGTCAGGTAGGCAAGTGTGGTCTGGGAGTGTTCACAAATTCAATCCAGGAGCCTGTAAGAGGAGATGCTTAGCTTGCAAAAGGCCAAAAAAACATGTAGGTGGTGGTAGCAGAGTCCATACCTCCCAACAAATTGGTGGGCAGTGGAGTGGGAAAGGGTGTGTGCTCTCATAGCATCCACCGTTTCGTCGCTCTTGAGGCGTGCCCAGCACTTCCATAGATGCTGGGCTGTGCCCAGAGACTGTCGCCGCATTGCGTAGATGCCATGTGCATGGCATCTAGTTACCCGCTGCTCGCACCAACTGCCCCACCCACCCACCGAGGGACACTGCGGACCGCAGGTGTGAGAGTACCAGGAAAACGGGACTGTACCACCCAAAGCGGCACGGTTGGGAGGTATGGAGGAGCCTTGTCAGGATCCCGGAGGGTGGGGCTTATGCAGATGCCAGGTAATATTGTGCCTAAATCCACCTCTAAAGGAGCACATTAACCAGATAGGTTTAAAAAGGGAGCATGGTGGTGCAATGATTAGCTTGCTGCTTTAGGTGCTGGGTTTGATACCCGCCACCTTGCCTGTGTGGAGTTTGTATGTTCTCCTCACGATCAAGTATGTTTCCTTCTACAATCCAAAAACATAATGATACAGCAGGTAACTTGGCTTGTGTTAAAAATTAACCTTAGTGTACATGTGATAGGGAACGTGGATTGTAACCTCCGCTTGGGAAGAGACTGATGTAAATAACTAAGGGCCTAACTCAGTAAGGATAGCAAATTCTGCTAATTAGCAAAATCTGCTATCCTTTGGATCACATGCTGGGGGCCGCCCATCGCTGGGCAAGGACGCTCAGCATGCTGAACGGGAGCCTCCCCCACTTCAACAAGCAGAAATTGCGAATACTTTGCAATTTCTGCTTGGTAGCCGAAACTGTGGGAGCCTCCTGCCGGCGCAGCTTAGCTGTGGCCACAGGAGACTCGCCGCCATTTTTGTGATCACTGCGGCTGCGTGTGATGTCACGCAGCTGTTGTGATTACGCCCCTGACACGCCCCCGTTCAGCCACCTCTACAAAGGGGCAAACTACTGGGGGGGCTTTACTGCTGGGGCAAACTACAAGGGGGCAAGCAACAAAGGGGCAAACTACTGGGGGCATTACTACAAGGGGGCAAACTACAGGGGGGCTAAACTACTGGCAGCATTACTACTGGGGGCTAAACTACAAGGGGGCATAACTACAGGAGATAAACTACTGGGTGTCACGATCCGGGTATCTGGACGCCATTTCTTACCCATCAGATGCCTCCTAAGGCTGGCTCAGCGCTCCAGGACCGGATCCCATCTGTTATCCTGATGTGTACATTCCTGTATCCTCTCCTGTCACTCTGGGACGCTGTCACAGTAAACGCCATATTACACCTGGCATGGCGTCTCCCGCGGCCTCCGCCGCCGTCCCTGAACTTCTGCATGCAGAGTGTCTGAGTGGCGATTACGTCAGCCGCGGCCTCCGCTGTGTCCGCGTGGTTGGATGTGCATCTGTCAGCCTGGCGCCTCCTGTCTCCGGTGGCCGGCGCCGCCATTACTGTTTTCATTACCACATGGATTACAAACCAAACTTCCCTCCAAGTGTCTGCATGGGCGCAGCCATCTTGGATTCTGTCAGCTGATCATTTCCACCAATCTGTTCTCAGTATTGATAATCTGCATAATTGCCTAGCCAATCCCTTCCTTGCTGCAGGTATAAATACACTGTGCCTGAGCAAGGAAGGCGTCAGTGCTTTGGTTGTCAAACCTAGTTCCTGTTTGTCTCTCTCCTGTGATTGTCTTCCAGGTTCCAGCTCCTGTCTCAAGACTTCCACCATAGAGACCCGCACCAGCATTCCACCTGCGGTGTAGCCTGACTCTCCAATCCATTGTGGATTCATCTGTTTCCAGCTACAACATTACCTGCTTCCAGCTCAGCTTCCAGCAGAGTACAGCTTCCCTTAAAGGGCCGGTGTCCTTTCTACACTTTACCACTCTCCACCGGTATTATTATTTCTCCGCTCTCAAGTTCTACATTTCAGTTCATATTTCATCGCTCCCAAGTTCACTTATTATTTAACTGGTTCCAGCCAGTATCCACTCCGTGCTAACAACAGTCTGGTTCCAGCCAGTATCCACAGCAGCTGTTTTATCTTCAGCAACCCAGCTTTTCCTGGAACACCAGCTGGCACAATCCTGGGTTATCTCCATTGCTACAGTCGGGCCTGGTAAGGACTTTCCATCTAGAAGATCATAAGAACTATCTCACACTACCAGTGCCCTGTGGCTCCTGCCATCCTGTAGTACCCAGGAGCTGTATTTATTCTTTGCTGACTTTTACGTTTTCTTTTACTGCTGCTGTGTTGCGGAGTTGTCATAATAAACATCATTGACTTTTATCCAAGTTGTCGTGGTCACGCCTTCGGGCAGTTATTATTCATGTTACTTACATGTCCAGGGGTCTGATACAACCTCCCAGGTTCCGGTACATCTCAGCCCCTACAACTGAGGTTGCCTCCCGTCAGCTCAGGCCCTCAGTTGTGACACTGGGGGTATAACTACAAGGGGGCAAACTACTGGGGGCATTACTAACGGGGGCAAACTACATGGGGGCTAAACTACAGGGGCTAAACAACTGGTGGCACAACTGCAGGGGGCATTACCACTGGGGGCTAAACTACATGGGGCAAACTACATGAGGGCAAAACTACTGGGGGCATTACCACTGGGAGGCTAAACTAAAGGGGGGTGAGTAAGTTACTGGGGTCATAACTGCAGGGGCATTACCAGTGGGGGCATGACTACGGGGGCTAAACTACAGGGGGCTAAACAACTGGGGGCATTACTACAGGCAACATTACTACTGGGGGCAATACTACACAGGGGCATTACCATTAAGGGCTTACCATTAAGGGCATTACTGATGGGATGCCCTGCTAATGAGGGCATTGTAAAGGGGCACTTCATAAGGGGTACCACTCCTGGGGACATAAGGGGCACTACTATTGCAGGCATTGCATAAGGGGCACTACTACTGTGGGCATTATATAAGGGGTGCTACTGCTGTGGGCATTACTGTATGGGCCGACAAAGAAGCTGAGCTCCCGGTCCGCCCTCCGTCGCTCTGCCCCTACCATCGCCGCCGCACTGGAAGCCCTGGATCCAGACTCCCAGCTGCAGCGGATCTGGGACCAGGCCGGCTTTATTATCCCTGCCGCCGCATCGAGCTCCTGTGACCATGGCGCTACTAGTTCAAATCTGTCACTGATTGGCTGCCGGTCCGCAGCAGTTTTGAAATATTAGCGCCATGGTCACAGGAGCTCAATGCGGCGGCAGGAATAATAAAGCCAGCCTGATTCCAGATCCACTGCAGCCGCCCTCAGACTCCTCTGCCGCCCCACTCTTGGACCTCTGCATGCCCACAGCCTCCTTCTCCGCACTATGGGGGTCATTCCGAGTTGTTCGCTCGTTGCCGATTTTTGCAATACTGCGATTAGTCGCTTTCTGCGCATGCGCAAGGTTCGCAGAGTGCATGCGCTTAGTTATTTTACACCAAAGTTAGGTATTTTACTCACAGCATAATGAAGCTTTTTCATCGCTGTGCTGATCGTAGTGTGATTGACAGGAAGTGGGTGCTTCTGGGCGAAAACTGGCCGTTTTATGGGAGTGTGCGGAAAAACGCAGGCGTACGAGTTGCAAAACGCAGGAGTGGCTGGAGAAACGGGGGAGTGGTTGGGCAAACGCTGGGTGTGTTTGTGACGTCAAACCAGGAACAAAAAGGACTGAGCTGGTCGCAATGGCTGAGTAAGTCTGGAGCTACTCAGAAACTGCTAAGAATTTTCTATTTGCAATTCTGCTAATCTTTCGTTCGCAATTCTGCAAAGCTAAGATACACTCCCAGAGGGCGGCGGCTTAGCGTATGCAATGCTGCTAAAAGCAGCTAGCGAGCGAACAACTCGGAATCACCCCCTATGTCCGAGGCTCACAGTCTCCTCCACTCCACGCCTACTACAGCCTACTCATCCACCGCACCACAGACCACTGCCGCTGCTAAACACGTAATCTTACCCTGCTGCCTTTCTCTCTCCCTAGTCCCTACTGTATGCCCTTGCTGTCACTCTCCATGTCCCTGCTGTCACTTTCCATGTCCCTGCTGTCACTCTCCCTGTCACTCTTTCACTCTATAATGTGAATTTTGGCTCATTCTGTGTGCTATAATGTGAATTTCGGCTCATACCATGTGCTATAATGTGAATTTCGGCTCATACCGTGTGCTATAATGTGAATTTCGGCTCATACCGTGTGCTATAATGTGAATTTCGGCTCATACCGTGTGCTATAATGTGAATTTCGGCTCATACCGTGTGCTATAATGTGAATTTCGGCTCATACCGTGTGCTATAATGTGAATTTGGCTCATACTGTGTGGTGTAATATGAATGTGGCTCATACTGTGTGGTATAATGTGAATTTCGGCTCATACTGTGTGGTATAATGTGAATTTCGGCTCATACTGTGAGGTATAATGTGAAAGGGGTCCTACTATTGTGGTGCATAATGTGTATAAGAGGTATATGGTGTGGTAAATTACACTGAAGGGCACGCTCCCTTTTGCGTGGCCACGCCCCTTTTCAGGAGCGCGTGCGCCCTCGGCGCGCACATAATTACAGCCTTCACTTTTCCATACCCCCACTTCAAAATTTCCACTTGGGTGCTACTACTGTGGGCATTATTACTATTGTGTGACGACGCCCCTTTCTTTTTGAGACCACACCCCCTTTTTGCCGCGCGCGCATTACCTTTATTACATGGGTACCATGGGGAGGAGGGTGAGTTCCACCACCTCTCTAGGACCACTTTAAGCACTGGTGTGCACTAATAAAAAAAACTGTTGATAATAAATCTTTTATTGCAGGGAATGATGATGCCTCACTTTATTATTGTGAGGTCTATGGATGGGACCTGATGTTGGAGATCAGGATAGCGTTTAAAGAGTGCAGTGTAGAGTCTATCCCCATGTCGTCTGGAGTCAGTTGTTGTAAACCACCTACTACTTATTTAGAACTGTTTGCAGAAGAAGTGAACTGTATCGAGAGATGGTCTGTTGCTCATTATTCCAACATCTGTGACCTGGACTGTACCTTGTTATTGAGTCCTAGCAGCTAACTTGATTGTATCATTTGCAAGTGCAATGACCTATCACTACATATCAACTCAGGAAGCCTGGAGATGTGAGAGGAGCTCTGAGCTAGTCTAAAGAAATGCTGAGTGAGACATAGGGGGTCATTCCGACCTGATCGCACGCTGACGTTTTTCCCAGCGCAGTGATCAGGTCACTACTGCACATGTGTATGCACTGCACATGTGTATGTACCGTAATGGGCAGGCGCGTCGTAAGAGTACAAAGCGGATTGTTGCTGTGCAATGGATTTAACAAAGAATCCATTTGCACGGGCGATCGCAAGGAGATTGACAGGAAGAAGGCATTTATGGGTGGCAACTGACCGTTTTCTGGGAGTGTTTGGAAAAACGCAGGCGTGTCCAAACGTTTGCAGGACGGGTGTCTGACGTCAATTCTGGGACTGGAAAGGCAGAAGTGATCACAAGGGCTGAGTAAGTCCAGAGCTACTCGGAAACTGCACAAAATGTTTTTGCAGAGCTCGGCTGCACATGCGATCGTACAATTGCAAAGCTAAAATACACTCCCCATAGGGCCTAATTCAGACCTGATCGTAGCAACAATTGGGCAAAACCATGTGCACTGCAGGGGATGGGGGGCAAATATAACATGTGCAGAGAGGGTTAGAATTGGTTATATTGTTTCTGTGCAGGGTAAATACTGCTTTATTTTTACACTGCAATTTAGATTTCAGTTTGAACACATCCCACCCAAATCTAACTCTCTCTGCACATGTTATATCTGCCCCCCCTGCAGTGCACATGGTTTTGCCCATCTGCTAACAAATTTGCTGCTACGATCGGGTCTGAATTAGGGGGGGTCATTCCAAGTTGATTGCTCGCTAGCAGTTTTTAGCAGCCGTGCAAACGCATTGTTGCCCCCACTGGGGAGTGTATTTTCGCTTTGCAGAAGTGCGAACACTTGTGCAGTAGAGCGCCTGCAAAATCTTTTTGTGCAAAACAAGACCAGCCCTGTAGTTACTCTTCGTGTGCGTTGATTCTAACGACGGAGGGATGGCTATTGACGTCACACACCCGCCCAGAGAACGCCCAGCCATGCCTGCGTTTTTTCTGCCACGCCTGCGTTTTTCTATGCACCCCCTGAAAACGGTCAGTTGACACCCAGAAACGCCCACTTCATGTCAATCTTCCTGCGTGCGGCCGTGCGACTGGAATGTTCGTTACACTCTGTGCAAACCCACGATGCTCATTGTACCCGTATGACGCGCCTGCACATTGCGGTGCATACGCATGCGCAGAAATGCAGATTTTTAGCCTGATCACTGTGCTGGGAACAACGGCAGCTAGCGATCAACTCGGAATGACCCCCTAGGCCCATACATGCAGGTGTGGACTCGGATCGCATGTACATGTAAGAAACAGTGCAAAAACACTTATTATATTAGTTTATATTAGTTTATTTACATTCTTCACTGGTCTGCTGATAAACTGCAAGCAACCAGCCCCACAGTAGCCCAGTACAGGAGGCAAGTCTGCATTTGTAGGACCCATAAAATCTACACCCACACATTCACAGTACCAAAAAATGCAGTGTGTTTATATTATCATTACTAACTGATTTTACGTTCTGAACATGTGATGACCTTTCCAGAGTCCTGATTCATTTAGTTGTCAGTAGTCCAAAAAGACTGATGTTTCATGCAAATCAATTCCCCTGCCATAAGTATGATAAAGAGATAAAGTCCTAATATCTTACCAGTCAGTTTCTGACACTGGAATAAACAGTACCTACCTGCTACCAATCTACAGCGGGTGCAGACATTTTCTGGGCAGCAACTACATCTAGCTTTTTTTCAGGACTGTTTTATTTTTCTGGCTGCACCCACTCTATGGCATGGCCTCACTTGCACATCTAAACTTTCTTCTAGTCTCCAAAATTTCCAAGGTTCCCTGAAAACTTACCTCTTCAGGCACGCTTATCAAATTCCAACCCAGAACCACTCACATAACCTCAACAGACTATTCTACCCGACCAGTTCCCCTTTATGCAGTCCACACATAACTTTACATATGTTCTCAATCTACACACAATGACCCCAGGCCAATATTGCTGTGTGACTAGGGATGGCTTTGGTGTGTTAACTATCATCAATCACCACTTATGGTCAAAGTCGATGGGGTGTGACCAGCGGCAGCGATCCATTGATATTTTTCACTCATCAATGGAAATCACTGCTGTGGGGAACAGTAAATAGTAGGCCAATCATGGAATTGTGGCAGGGCTTAGTGAGCCACCAGGGGTGGGGCTAAGCCCCATTCTACCCTGATTGAGAAAAAAAAACATTGCCATCTCAGTCATGATGGCAGAGAACCCTCATATGTCTGCTAACGATGGCAAAACCATTGACAATCAGTGGGAAACCAATAATATTTTTTAACCCTTGATGGTCGATGGCCATCCCTTTGTGTCAATTAATCATGTAGTCCACCAAGAACCTTTGCAATCTGGCTGGACCATTTGCAATATGTAGCTCTTATCTTCATGTATCAAATTCCTATTTCCCTATAGATGTAAGCTTGTGAGCAGGGACCTCTTACCTCTCTGTCTGATATTACCTAGTCTCGCTGCCCAGTGTGCCTATACGCTAAGATGGCCCTGCTCTATACAGCATAGAAACGTGGCAGTTGGCAGTGGATGCTCTTAAAGCTGATCTTTCATTCTCACTTGTTTTCAAACTTCAAATAAGGAAGAATCGAGTTCAAAAATAGTTAAACTGCCAATAAACAGCTCTTTATTTATCTGTATATTGTTCTAATTTAATACATTCATTTGGTAGCATAAATTCCATAGTACTTATATATTTTACCTCTTACTTTAACCGTCCTACCACAGTGGTGTAGCCTTGAGCCCACAGCAGGTATGTGATATATAGGTTAGCTCCATATACCATTATTATTATTAACAGTTTCTTATATAGCGCAGCACATTCCGTTGCACTTTACAATTATAACAACAGTAATAGAACAAAAACTGGGCAAAAACAGACAGACATAGAGGTAGGAAGGCCCTGCTCGCAAGCTCACAATCTATTAGCATATAGGGGCAGATTCAGGTGGCATCGCACCCCTCCTGTGCGCATGCACAGGTCCCATCCCGCGCATGCACCCTTAGTTAATGCGGTCGGCCAGCATTAACTGTGAATGCCTCTGTCTGATTGACAGACAGAGGCGTTCACGGGGCAGGCGGGTCGTGGAGACCGAGCATTTTCAGGGCAGCGGCGGAGGCATGTCGGCGGCATTTTCGTGGGAGGGGGGCTGCAGCCGATCCGAACGAAAAAATGGCTGCAGGACTCCTGCCATCGCAGCCAGACTGCAGCGGCAGGAGGCATCCACAGTTTCTGCGATCACGCTGTAATTGTGGCACGATCACAATTGCAGCGTGATCGCAGTGGGTGGGCGGTGGGTAGCATGCTTGGCGGCCTTGCCCTGCGATGGGGGCCCCCCAGCATGCAATTGCTAAAAAGTAGAATCTGCAATCCTTTCTGAATAAGGTCCCTAGTCAGCATTATACACAATAACTATCATTGAATGCTAAAATAATGTATAACTAAAAATGTTTATTTAATGCTAATTTTAATGCTTATTTTAATAATAAATAATGACCACATTTATTGCTGATTATGGGCAGTGCACAGGTCCAGCTAGCATCTTCCTTGCAGTGCAGACAATCCTATCTATTAAACGCATTCCAATGGTGTTCATGGAATTAATGTTATTCCTTGTTTGTTCTTTAAAGTCCATAATAAGAGATTCAATCACTGAACGTGTTCAGGTTTCGTATAAACCTATTTTAGTGTAATTATATGCATACCTGACAACATACACAGTGATACCTGCACCTTGCACTCTGTAGGTCTGACTGGCCATATGACATTGTACAGATACTGAGTCACTGATAATCATCAGATCATTAACGCTGTCACATCCAGTCAGTCAGGCAGGACAGTAGTAACTCACCTCTTAATAGCACCGTATTTCTGCAAAATGCCCAGTGACATCCTAATACAGTGAGTGCCACAGGACAATGAAGTCATTGTATCTGCACAGGCAGAAGTTCTGCTCAGATTCCTCCATACAGCTTATCTGGCTGGGGACAACTGCTACATTATTTCAATTTCCAATTGTGTGGAGCAGGGACAGCTGTGAAGAGACATGCCCAGACCGTTTACCACTGCACGAAACCAACATGTCTCTGGGAGCAGCAGCCACTTTAAACAACAGAAGTTTAAAGGAACATACAGTATAGTACACTACCCATACCTTACATAGGGGCCGATTCAGACCTGATCGCTGTTGTGCGAATTTGCACATCGGACGATTATTGAATGACTGCGCACGCAGAGCCGGCCTTAGGCATAGGCAAACTATGCAAATGCCTAGGGCATTTGGTATGCTTATGGGCACCAGCAGCTTCTGATGATTAAAATGATATGCGGCATGCCTATATTTTGTGTGTGAATGCGGCTGTATCTGCATACGAAATGCTACGTTGCAGTGTATTCCTGGAAATCAATGTAATGTAGCATTTCGTATGCAGATACAGCCGCAGTCGCACACAAAATATAGACATGCTGCATATCATTTTAATCAGCAGAAGCTGCTTCTGCGTCCTAGCCACATAGTAATGCAAATAAGATGCATTTTCATAAACAAAAGGTGCCTGACTCATGCCAGGCATCTCCTGCAGAACTAGCGGCGGTGCTAGGGTGCACCAGCCAAAATCTTGATAAGGCATCATATTGGTTAGGGCCAGCTCTGTGCGCACGTGTATGCACCACAATGCGCCGACGCAAGCCAAAACAGCGGCAGGATGGTGCGAAAATTTTGATCGCACGGTGTACGCAAAGTGATTGACAAGAAGTGGACGTTTGTGGGTGGTAACTGACCATTTTCTGGGAGTGTCAGGAAAAACGCAGGCGTCACCAAGTGTTTTCTGGGAGGGTGTGTGACGTCAGCTCCGGCCCCGATCAGCCTGTTTGTATCTCATTGTAGGAGTAAGTCCTGGGCTACGCACAGATTGCACAGTATGGAAAAATCATTAGCTGGTGAGTTGTGAACGGATTTGCAGATGTCCGCTGTCTGGTGGAAATTTCGCACGGCGTACACATGCATTCGCATACTTGCACGGGGCGGGTTTTTATTCTCCCTGGGCGGTGACTATCTGATCGCAGCCTTCTGCAAATTTGCAGCACAGCGATCAGGTCTGAATTAGGACCATAATCTGGACAGTTGGGAGGTATGCATACATTTTGCCATTGCTATATGGTAGGACCCACACAAGCACTTATTTATACAAAAATCAAACCATGAAAATGTATTATAATGGAAAAAAAAAATCCCCATTTTCCAAAGGTAACTTTATAGCTGAATAAGTCATCTGATTTGATGAGCTCCTTTCGCTGGATTCATCTCTAGACTTACACCTGTAACTGTAGCTATAGGTGCTTAGGGGGGTATTTATTAAAGCTCAAAGAGAAATACAATTGTGAGAGATAAAGTACTAGCCAATCAGCTTCTGTCTTACAGTTTACAGGCTGTGTTATAAAAATGAAAGGCGATGATTGGTTATTATCTCTCACAATTTTATCTCTCTCCATGCTTTGAGAAATACCCCCTTAGCATTAAAACAAAAGGGGGGAAATACTAGTGAATTCTTTGTTTTTAATAGTTGCCCAATCTGCTGAAGCTGCACTGCCACTACCCTTCCCCCCCCCCCCAACCACCACCATCACCACCACCACCACTACTATACACACGCACCCACCTTTCTGAAGGAGATGCCAGAAGCTGCATGAGACATATATACGATATACAAAATTAACAAAACATACCTGGCTGATTGCTGATAAAAAAAAAAACCCTCTATTTTTCTGGCGATTTAGATGTCAATTTCCTAATCACTGGTCTGACCTGTATATCACCAACATTCAAAAGCTTTCACTATACCCCGATTAGAAGTACAAAAGTTGACAGATATGCATTATGTAACCCCCTGTTTGCTAGGTGGACGATGTAGGTGTATCTTAACAGCAGTGATGCTCAGATATGTAAATGCAACCGGAGGTGTCTGATATAAGCAGGGCTGTAACAAGGTGTGTTCCATAATATGTATCAGGGGCTCTACCTGGCATAATCTGGGCTCTACCTGGCATAATGTGTATCAGGGGCACTACCTGACATAATGTGGACTCTATCTGGCATAATGTGTATCAGGGGGACTATCTGACATAATGTGGGCTCTAACTGGCATAATGTGGGCTTGACATGGCATAAAGTGTATCAGGGGCTCTACCCAGCATAATGTGTATCAGGGGCTCTACTGTGGTGTAATGTGTGTAAGGGGCTCTACCATGTGCAAGGGGCTCTACCATAATGTGAATAACGGGTACTACTGTGTGGTGTAATGTGAATAATGGACACTACTGTGCCGTGTAATGTGAACAACGGACACTACTGTGCCATGTAATATGAGT
Source organism: Pseudophryne corroboree (assembly GCF_028390025.1). Classification (NCBI taxonomy): domain Eukaryota; kingdom Metazoa; phylum Chordata; class Amphibia; order Anura; family Myobatrachidae; genus Pseudophryne; species Pseudophryne corroboree. The sequence goes on from NC_086452.1 coordinate 383,980,006, forward strand.
TGGTACTATTCTTTGGCCTTGCCACTATATTGTTGGTGTGCACTGTCCCTCTTTTTTCTAACAAATGCCACCAAAATGTCTAGTTACGGTGCTGGGTATAAGTACCTCCTGCAAGCATGTGTGTTCCTCTGCTGTGTCCAACACAGCTTTGGATCACTTGGTAGACCATGAGGACAAGCAGGCCTCAGCCACCCCCAGAGGCCAGAAAATCTCAGTCAGAAAACAGAGATCCTGGCCTTGGCACTTCCAGAAAACGGAGTCGACAAGCCTCTGTTTTGTAAAATGGTTGGCGTTGCCACCTCCAAATGGCTGCAGATTGTCCATCACTTGATGCCTGCAGCAATAGTGCGTCCAACGATGCAGAACCCTTACTACCCATATGCAGTACTAGCCCTGCACATTTGCAAAGTACCAAACATCAGTACTTTGCGTCTGGAGCAGCAAGAGCGTTGGGACCTAAATCAGTCCTCTTATGCCTAAGAAGCTGACTCTCCTTCAGAGGATGGACAATTTCCTCTCAGTCAAAAAAAGTATACTCTCCTGTTGCCCCATACTTACAATACATGCTTCTTTCTGGCTTCCATGTGCATCACTGACTGAGCACTGAATATGTTTCCTCAATTGCACAGCTCATTCCTTTCTTTTCATTCACCCTGTTGGCCTAAATTGGAACTGGCAGCTATGTTTAATCTAATTTGGGATATCTCATGCTCCATCTGTACTTCACATTTTCTCACCACCATCTTTCGACCTGTAAATAGGAGTACTGAGAGGGGATGGGTACAACATACCGGAGCCGGGAAATGACCACATGGCATGGTGAGGCACATGGTGTGGTGGCCATGACTCCTTCATACTAAGGCCAGGCAATTCTGTTGGTGGCCCTGCTTGCTAATTCCTTACCTTGAATTGTTCTCCATTTGTACACTTTTGACAGGATCTTAGTATTCTGAAAACTGGACAGGACATCTCAAAATGTCATTGGGGTGGTGAAAACCTGACTGGTGGACATCCTTCAATGAAGTGGTGTCTTTATTATTATTATTATAATTATTAACAACAGTTTCTTATATAGCGCAGCATATTCCGTTGCGCTTTACAATTAGAACAACAGTAACAGAACAAAACTGGGTAAAAACAGACAGACATAGAGGTAGGAAGGCCCTGCTCGCAAGCTTACACCTGTGATGCAACCAAGCCAGCGCTAACAGAAGTGATTAACCTTGACTACCTGACCTTATGTGTCATGATAATTAAAATAACTTAGGCCTCAAATTGATGAAGATTTTTATAGCACCAAAACTTGCCAGTGATAAGCAATGTCAAACGCAATTTGTATAACGAGTTTGCAATTCATCTCCGCTAGAGTTTATTTATCCTTGACATACATTTAGAAGTATATCTGACTACAGAGATTAAGAATCATAATGACAATGGCAGTCTATTGGCAATTTAAAATAAGTAATACAGTACTTGTCAAAAGTCTGACCACACCCCCTGAAATCGAAAATAAGCTTGATTATCGTCCATTCTGCTACTTGTGTATGAATTAAGTATGATAAAAAATATCAAAATATATTATTTCCGTACCAATGAAACATGGAAAAGCAACAGAAATGTGTCAAAAAAATAGTTTTATGCTTGGAGACATAATTTCAGCATAGTTTCCTGAAAGCTCCAGTTAGTAAAAAAAATGCCCAAAAAGAACTGTGAGTTAAGTGTGGAAACACATGCTCAAATCATTGTTTTGAGGGGAAAAAGGCTATTCTTTGCAGCAAATCCACAAACGGTTGAAGGTATCTGTTGGGGCCGTACGTCGGTCTATTGAACGAAAGTCAAAAACCAGTCAAAATGTTACAAAAAAATGAACTGGTTGTCCAAAAACAACAACTGTTCATGAGGACAACTTCATTGTGACTACTAGCAAGTGTAACAGACGTTTGACTGCTCCGGAAATAGGGAGTTGTGGAAAAGTCGTTCCCAGCCTGTGTCCGATAGGACTGTGGCCAGGCGCTTGCAGGAATATGGCCTTAGTGGTAGGGTTGCCGCAAGAAAACCACTTATACGTGCTAAAAACGTAGCAAAAAGGTACGCATGAGCTAAGAAGCATAAGGATTGGACTGAGGAACAGTGGAAGAGGGTGCTTTGGACCGAGGAATTGAAATTTGAACTTTATGGCTCGCATTGCCGGGCTTTTGTGCATCGTTGTCCAGGTGAACGCTTTCTCCCAGACTGTGTAGCACCAACAGTAATAATGTTTCGCGGGCAACCAAGTTGGTGACTTAGTCAGAATTGACGGAATAATGGATCAAAAGGTATACCACAACATATTAGTGCGTCATGCAATTCACTCTGGAAAGGCGACTTGTGGGTCAGAACTTCGTTTTCCAACAAGATAACGATCCAAAACATACGTCCAAGTTGTGTACTAATTATTAGCAAAAGAAAGAAGACGCTCAAGTCGTAACAAAAATGGAAATGCCACCTCAATCACCAGATGTTTCACGCATCAAGCTTTTGTGGGAAGAACTAGACAGGGAAGTCCGAAAACAGATGCCTACCAACACTGAGGGCCTCTGGGAGGCTCTTCAAAGCTGCTGGAGTCGAATGGATCACCAAAAGCTGGATAAATTAGTAAATAGGATGCCAAGGATATGCAAATCGCTTATCAAAGCTAAGGGTCCTCACTTTGTTGAAAGCAGACAACCTAAATAAACTTGCCTAAAAGTCAAAACAAGTATTTGTATTTTTTTGTTTCCTTATTCAAACAGTTGTTTTATTTGTAAACAAAGCCAGTAAAACAGGTTTCATTTCGTTACTGTGCCGTTAAATTAATAATTCCTTAAAATATACTGGTGTGCTCAGACTTTTGACAAGTACTGTATATATAAGAAGTAATATATATAAGATGAACATAAACCTGCACCTATACTCTCAAGAGTTTATTGTAAAGGTAGGATTCATTATTTGCTTCATTTTCTATACTGGTATTTTAGAAAAGCATATCCCTCAAGTTGTTCGTTTTTTGTATCCTTTATTAAGATTCTTATTAGTTTGTAATCTGTGAACCACTATGATTGGTAAGAATACATTGCTTGCCCTATATAAGCACTTTAGACCCATTTAAAAGCTACTTCCCTGAGGAAGTTTCAAAGACAACAAAACGCATCAGGTAGCTGGTTTGACTGGACTTGTGTGGAGATCTCCGTGTCTACCTTGTGCTTGCCCTCTGGCTAGGGTTACGTCTGACTGTTGATTCTATCTGTCTCCATTAAAGTCTTAAGCAAAGAGAAGAAAAAAGAAAGACTCTGTGTTGGGGCACGCTTAGAAATTTGAAATAAGTTTATTAAAACTTAACATTTAATTAATAACGAATAAAAGTAATGAGTTTGATACAAAAAAATTGTTCAAGAACACAAAGTAAACATATATATTGACAGAAATCAGGATAAGCCTGATACAAAATTATGGGCACCTGTGGTGAAAAATATACTGAAAAACATAAAAAATTACAAAAAATTAATATTATATATTATAATATTAATTTTTTGTAATTTTTTATGTTTTTCAGTATATTTTTCACCACAGGTGCCCATAATTTTGTATCAGGCTTATCCTGATTTCTGTCAATATATATGTTTACTTTGTGTTCTTGAACAATTTTTTTGTATCAAACTCCTCATTACTTTTATTCGTTATTAATTAAATGTTAAGTTTTAATAAACTTATTTCAAATTTCTAAGCGTGCCCCAACACAGAGTCTTTCTTTTTTCTTCTCTTTGCTTAACCATTACTGACTCTGGGAGCACCACCAACTCAAATAATTATTTAGATGTCTTCATTAAGAATCTTTAAATTTAAACTTAGTATCGTTGGTCATTCCCTGAACAGTTTTCTACAATCTGTGTATTAATCTATGTTCATCATTACCACATTTTTCCTGTGCGGAACCAAACCAAATTTCTGTTAACTCCATTAAAGTCTTGCAATATGCATATGAATGTTTTTTATGCTAAGAAATAAGATGTCTGAGTATACACTGATGAACTCATTATTGAGGAGGATTCATAATCAAAGGAATTTGAGATAAGCTTTTTTTTTTAACGTTTGTGGTGATGTATAAAGATTACCACTATTTAATTAAAATTTCTGAAGATTTGCTAATAAGCAATACACTTTTGGTGTGTTTATATGCATGTAGATTCATTTTACAAATGTATTCATTCTGGTTTTTGGTTGTTTTTTTTGTATCTGTGACAAAACAGGAATCTTCTTTGTCACAGATAAAATACACGCATGTGTACTGTATATGCAATTGGGTATAATGTTATCTGCAGCTTGTTTGTAATGTTCTGTGTTTTTACTAATGAATCCAGCGGTAAGAGGCCATACAAGCTTCAGTGTTTGTATTCAGAATGAATGCCCAGGTTCATGTAGACTTGAAAGCCAGAAAGTTATTAGCAAACACAGTCAAGGGTAATGAGTTAATGCCAATGGTTCACTTATTATCAGTGCAGAGCATACTAGGGGGGGTCATTCAGGTGCGGTTGCACCTGAGACCATCTTTGCAAAGTACCGATGTTCGGGACAGCATCAGACTGTCATTGATGGACAGTCTGATGCTGTTTCAGGGGCGGGGAGTGGGCAGTGATGGGCTCTGTTTGGAAAAACGGAGTTGTGTCACTGCCATTTTGGGAGTTGGAAGAGGCCAGGGATCTCTGTCGTAGGATGGAAATTTCCTGGTTACTGCAGCGGGCGGCTTGTGCTGCACCATTGGTGGGTACTTTGATCCGATGCTGCGTTCTAGGACGTAGCTCGGATCACTAGTGCAGCAGGAGGCGTCTGCATGTAATAGATGCCTCCTACTTCATTAACTTAAAGCGCTGTAACTGCTGCTTCCTTGATAGCACCTCCAACCGTATGACGAATGACCCCCTAGGTCAGTGTTTTTCAACCGCTGTGCCGCGGCACACTGGTGTGCCGCCAGCGGTTGTCATATGTGCCGCCGCAGTCAGAGAGACCTGCTGCTCCGGTCCTGGCTGCTGCCGTCTTCACTGCATGACGTGACTGTGGAAGAGCTGCCTGAGCTGCATAATAGTGATACAATACACTTACAGTATCACTATCGGGTTGCAGAGGCAGCTCTTCTGCGGACCGGCCTGTGACCCTTATGACGTGGTGTGACTCATAGGTCACAAACACCACGTCGCCATCCCGCCCGTGCTGCTCCGCTCCTCCCTCTCTTACCGCTCTTACCGCTGAGGGTGAAAAGGACTTTAAAAGGTTTGGGCCAATGCTTTTCTTTTTACTATAGAGCCAGTGCTTTTTTACTATGGGGGACAGTGTGTGTGTGGTGGCATTATTACAGGGGGACAGTGTGTGTGTGGTGGCATTATTACAGGGGGACATTGTGTGTGGTAGCATTATTACAGTGGGACATTGTGTGTGTGTGTGTGTGTGTGTGTGTGTGTGTGTGTGTGTGTGTGTGTGTGTGTGTGTGTGTGTGTGTGTGTGTGTGGCATTATTACTACAGGGGGACAGTGTGTGTGTGGTGGCATTATTACTACAGGGGGACGGTGTGTGTGGTAGCATTATTACAGGGGGACATTGTGTGTGTGGTGGCATTATTACTACAGGGGGACAGTGTGTGTGTGGTGGCATTATTACAGGGGGACATTGTGTGTGTGGTGGCATTATTACTACAGGGGGATAGTGTGTGTGGTGGCATTATTACTACAGGCGGACAGTGTGTGTGTGTGTGGTGGCATTATTATGGGTGGCAATGTGTGGGATTACTGTGGCAGACAGTGTGTTCAGTTACTGTGGGGGCCAGTGCATTATTTTAATTACTGTTGGGGACAATGTGTGTGTTTTTTCCCCCTTGGGGACCAATAAATGTTTGCTTTATTTCCCCGTGTGTGTGTTGTTTTTCCGTGGTGTGCCTTGGCAATATTCAGATCTTGTGCGGTGTGCCGCGAATTGAAAAAGGTTGAAAATCACTGCCCTAGGTGAAAAGGATTGTGCTTTTTCTCTCTATTTTATAGCAATGAGGGTTTTTATTATAATACTACTAGGTTAATTGGCTCCCTACAAAATGAACCCTAGCTTGAATGTGTGTGTGTACATGTGGTAGGGAATATAGATTGTAAGCTCCACTGGGGCAGGGACTGATGTGAATGGCCAAATATTCCCTGTAAAGGGCTGCGGAATATGTGTGCAATATATAAATAACTGGTAATAAAGATATAATACTGGAGCAAATATACTAATGACCATTTCATAAGCATTTATAAATAAAAAATCATCAATATTTCACAATGTCAACATTAAATAACTGTCAACATTCTGGTGTTGACACTGTGAATGATGACTGCAAACCATCAGATACAGTGCACACTATGGGTTTACACACACTGATATGCAGTGGTGCAAGTAGAAACATTTTCTTAGTGGTACTGAGTGCCGAAAAAATGGGCGTGGCCATGTGTTGTGAGGGAGTGTGGCCACATGCTACTAGTGGGAGTGGCTACATGACACTAGCGGCGTGGCCACATGACAGCCCCTTTTTTAGGGGGAATCTGGAGGCAAGGCTAAAAATATATAGTAATGCCTCCAGTATAATAGAAGTATATAGTGATACCACCAGTATAATAGAGATATATAGTAATGCCCGCCATTATAACAGGAAAATACAGCCACTGTCGCACTCCCAGAATCCCTGACAAAGTGGGAGGAGCCGTCATACCGCCAAGCACCAAGGTCTTGTTGCTTTATGGCACATTATAATTTGGTAATGGCAAAGTGTGTGGCAGGTGGTACTGAGTACCTGCTGCCAAATTCTTATGGGTACTCCGTACCCGAGCGTACCCGCATACTTGCACCGCTGCTGATATGTGTTTGATGATATGCGCGTGCTCAGAGGCCGCGCTGTGTATGTGCAGATCTGGGGCTGCAATGTCACTTGCAGTGCCACAAATGCTGCAGGATGATTGACATGCTGCTGGTGTTTGGGGGCAATGACTGGCAGTGTTACAAAAAACAGGGACATGTCAGGCCCGTTTTCTGGACATGCTGAAGCCAGTGGCAGTGTCTGTGGATGCAGCATCACTGACATCAGCAGCATGAATTTCCTGGCCATTCTGAGTACCTGAGGGTTACTCAGATGACCAGTGTTCACGCTGATGATCTGATTCTGCATCCTCAGATGCAAGATTCCTCCTGCAGCATTAGCAGCGTCTGTGTGAACTGCGTCTATCTCTGAATCAGCCCTATAGGTTTACGGTGTATTTTCTCATACCATATACGCCAAACAGAATCTTCAACTATGAGCTGCATGAAGAGGCCTGGTAATATTAGCCGTAGGGAGGGGCCACATAGCTACAGGCTGAGGCCTACTCCAAATCAGGTCCTCCTTTGTGTAAACCTGGTTTCTCCAACCATACAGAGTAGGGATTATTTATAGAGATGAGCGCCGGAAATTTTTCGGGTTTTGTGTTTTGGTTTTGGGTTCGGTTCCGCGGCCGTATTTTGGGTTCGACCGCGTTTTGGCAAAACCTCACCGAATTTTTTTTGTCGGATTCGGGTGTGTTTTGGATTCGGGTGTTTTTTTCAAAAAACACTAAAAAACAGCTTAAATCATAGAATTTGGGGGTCATTTTGATCCCAAAGTATTATTAACCTCAAAAACCATAATTTACACTCATTTTCAGTCTATTCTGAATACCTCACACCTCACAATATTATTTTTAGTCCTAAAATTTGCACCTAGGTCGCTGGATGACTAAGCTAAGCGACCCTAGTGGCCGACACAAACACCGGGCCCATCTAGGAGTGTCACTGCAGTGTCACGCAGGATGTCCCTTCCAAAAAACCCTCCCCAAACAGCACATGACGCAAAGAAAAAAAGAGGCGCAATGAGGTAGCTGTGTGAGTAAGATAAGCGACCCTAGTGGCCGACACAAACACCGGGCCCATCTAGGAGTGTCACTGCAGTGTCACGCAGGATGTCCCTTCCAAAAAACCCTCCCCAAACAGCACATGACGCAAAGAAAAAAAGAGGCGCAATGAGGTAGCTGTGTGAGTAAGATAAGCGACCCTAGTGGCCGACACAAACACCGGGCCCATCTAGGAGTGTCACTGCAGTGTCACGCAGGATGTCCCTTCCAAAAAACCCTCCCCAAACAGCACATGACGCAAAGAAAAAAAGAGGCGCAATGAGGTAGCTGTGTGAGTAAGATAAGCGACCCTAGTGGCCGACACAAACACCGGGCCCATCTAGGAGTGTCACTGCAGTGTCACGCAGGATGTCCCTTCCAAAAAACCCTCCCCAAACAGCACATGACGCAAAGAAAAAAAGAGGCGCAATGAGGTAGCTGTGTGAGTAAGATAAGCGACCCTAGTGGCCGACACAAACACCGGGCCCATCTAGGAGTGTCACTGCAGTGTCACGCAGGATGTCCCTTCCAAAAAACCCTCCCCAAACAGCACATGACGCAAAGAAAAAAAGAGGCGCAATGAGGTAGCTGTGTAAGATAAGCGACCCTAGTGGCCGACACAAACACCGGGCCCATCTAGGAGTGGCACTGCAGTGTCACGCAGGATGTCCCTTCCAAAAAACCCTCCCCAAACAGCACATGACGCAAAGAAAAAAAGAGGCGCAATGAGGTAGCTGTGTGAGTAAGATAAGCGACCCTAGTGGCCGACACAAACACCGGGCCCATCTAGGAGTGTCACTGCAGTGTCACGCAGGATGTCCCTTCCAAAAAACCCTCCCCAAACAGCACATGACGCAAAGAAAAAAAGAGGCGCAATGAGGTAGCTGTGTGAGTAAGATAAGCGACCCTAGTGGCCGACACAAACACCGGGCCCATCTAGGAGTGTCACTGCAGTGTCACGCAGGATGTCCCTTCCAAAAAACCCTCCCCAAACAGCACATGACGCAAAGAAAAAAAGAGGCGCAATGAGGTAGCTGTGTAAGATAAGCGACCCTAGTGGCCGACACAAACACCGGGCCCATCTAGGAGTGGCACTGCAGTGTCACGCAGGATGTCCCTTCCTAAAAACCCTCCCCAAACAGCACATGACGCAAAGAAAAAAAGAGGCGCAATGAGGTAGCTGTGTGAGTAAGATAAGCGACCCTAGTGGCCGACACAAACACCGGGCCCATCTAGGAGTGTCACTGCAGTGTCACGCAGGATGTCCCTTCCAAAAAACCCTCCCCAAACAGCACATGACGCAAAGAAAAAAAGAGGCGCAATGAGGTAGCTGTGTGAGTAAGATAAGCGACCCTAGTGGCCGACACAAACACCGGGCCCATCTAGGAGTGTCACTGCAGTGTCACGCAGGATGTCCCTTCCAAAAAACCCTCCCCAAACAGCACATGACGCAAAGAAAAAAAGAGGCGCAATGAGGTAGCTGTGTGAGTAAGATAAGCGACCCTAGTGGCCGACACAAACACCGGGCCCATCTAGGAGTGTCACTGCAGTGTCACGCAGGATGTCCCTTCCAAAAAACCCTCCCCAAACAGCACATGACGCAAAGAAAAAAAGAGGCGCAATGAGGTAGCTGTGTGAGTAAGATAAGCGACCCTAGTGGCCGACACAAACACCGGGCCCATCTAGGAGTGTCACTGCAGTGTCACGCAGGATGTCCCTTCCAAAAAACCCTCCCCAAACAGCACATGACGCAAAGAAAAAAAGAGGCGCAATGAGGTAGCTGTGTGAGTAAGATAAGCGACCCTAGTGGCCGACACAAACACCGGGCCCATCTAGGAGTGGCACTGCAGTGTCACGCAGGATGTCCCTTCCAAAAAAACCCTCCCCAAACAGCACATGACGCAAAGAAAAAAAGAGGCGCAATGAGGTAGCTGTGTGAGTAAGATAAGCGACCCTAGTGGCCGACACAAACGCCGGGCCCATCTAGGAGTGTCACTGCAGTGTCACGCAGGATGTCCCTTCCAAAAAACCCTCCCCAAACAGCACATGACGCAAAGAAAAAAAGAGGCGCAATGAGGTAGCTGTGTGAGTAAGATAAGCGACCCTAGTGGCCGACACAAACACCGGGCCCATGTAGGAGTGGCACTGCAGTGTCACGCAGGATGTCCCTTCCAAAAAACCCTCCCCAAACAGCACATGACGCAAAGAAAAATTAAAGAAAAAAGAGGTGCAAGATGGAATTGTCCTTGGGCCCTCCCACCCACCCTTATGTTGTATAAACAGGACATGCACACTTTAACCAACCCATCATTTCAGTGACAGGGTCTGCCACACGACTGTGACTGAAATGACGGGTTGGTTTGGACCCCCACCAAAAAAGAAGCAATTAATCTCTCCTTGCACAAACTGGCTCTACAGAGGCAAGATGTCCACCTCATCATCATCCTCCGATATATCACCGTGTACATCCCCCTCCTCACAGATTATCAATTCGTCCCCACTGGAATCCACCATCTCAGCTCCCTGTGTACTTTGTGGAGGCAATTGCTGCTGGTCAATGTCTCCACGGAGGAATTGATTATAATTCATTTTAATGAACATCATCTTCTCCACATTTTCTGGATGTAACCTCGTACGCCAATTGCTGACAAGGTGAGCGGCGGCACTAAACACTCTTTCGGAGTACACACTTGTGGGAGGGCAACTTAGGTAGAATAAAGCCAGTTTGTGCAAGGGCCTCCAAATTGCCTCTTTTTCCTGCCAGTATAAGTACGGACTGTGTGACGTGCCTACTTGGATGCGGTCACTCATATAATCCTCCACCATTCTTTCAATGTTGAGAGAATCATATGCAGTGACAGTAGACGACATGTCCGTAATCGTTGTCAGGTCCTTCAGTCCGGACCAGATGTCAGCATCAGCAGTCGCTCCAGACTGCCCTGCATCACCGCCAGCGGGTGGGCTCAGAATTCTGAGCCTTTTCCTCGCACCCCCAGTTGCGGGAGAATGTGAAGGAGGAGATGTTGACAGGTCGCGTTCCGCTTGACTTGACAATTTTCTCACCAGCAGGTCTTTCAACCCCAGCAGACTTGTGTCTGCCGGAAAGAGAGATCCAAGGTAGGCTTTAAATCTAGGATCGAGCACGGTGGCCAAAATGTAGTGCTCTGATTTCAACAGATTGACCACCCGTGAATCCTTGTTAAGCGAATTAAGGGCTCCATCCACAAGTCCCACATGCCTAGCGGAATCGCTCCGTGTTAGCTCCTCCTTCAATGCTCCAGCTTCTTCTGCAAAAGCCTGATGAGGGGAATGACCTGACTCAGGCTGGCAGTGTCTGAACTGACTTCACGTGTGGCAAGTTCAAAGGGCATCAGAACCTTGCACAACGTTGAAATCATTCTCCACTGCGCTTGAGACAGGTGCATTCCACCTCCTATATCGTGCTCAATTGTATAGGCTTGAATGGCCTTTTGCTGCTCCTCCAACCTCTGAAGCATATAGAGGGTTGAATTCCACCTCGTTACCACTTCTTGCTTCAGATGATGGCAGGGCAGGTTCAGTAGTTTTTGGTGGTGCTCCAGTCTTCTGTACGTGGTGCCTGTACGCCGAAAGTGTCCCGCAATTCTTCTGGCCACCGACAGCATCTCTTGCACGCCCCTGTCGTTTTTTAAATAATTCTGCACCACCAAATTCAAGGTATGTGCAAAACATGGGACGTGCTGGAATTTGCCCATATTTAATGCACACACAATATTGCTGGCGTTGTCCGATGCCACAAATCCACAGGAGAGTCCAATTGGGGTAAGCCATTCCGCGATGATCTTCCTCAGTTGCCGTAAGAGGTTTTCAGCTGTGTGCGTATTCTGGAAACCGGTGATACAAAGCGTAGCCTGCCTAGGAAAGAGTTGGCGTTTGCGAGATGCTGCTACTGGTGCCGCCGCTGCTGTTCTTGCGGTGGGAGTCCATTCATCTACCCAGTGGGCTGTCACAGTCATATAGTCCTGACCCTGCCCTGCTCCACTTGTCCACATGTCCGTGGTTAAGTGGACATTGGGTACAGCTGCATTTTTTAGGACACTGGTGACTCTTTTTCTGAGGTCTGTGTACATTTTCGGTATCGCCTGCCTAGAGAAATGGAACCTAGATGGTATTTGGTACCGGGGACACAGTACCTCCAACAAGTCTCTAGTTGGCTCTGCAGTAATGATGGATACCGGAACCACGTTTCTCACCACCCAGGATGCCAAGGCCTCAGTTATCCGCTTTGCAGTAGGATGACTGCTGTGATATTTCATCTTCCTCGCAAAGGACTGTTGGACAGTCAATTGCTTGGTGGAAGTAGTAAAAGTGGTCTTACGACTTCCCCTCTGGGATGACCATCGACTCCCAGCAGCAACAACAGCAGCGCCAGCAGCAGTAGGCGTTACACGCAAGGATGCATCGGAGGAATCCCAGGCAGGAGAGGAATCGTCAGAATTGCCAGTGACATGGCCTGCAGGACTATTGGCATTCCTGGGGAAGGAGGAAATTGACACTGAGGGAGTTGGTGGGGTGGTTTGCGTGAGCTTGGTTACAAGAGGAAGGGATTTACTGGTCAGTGGACTGCTTCCGCTGTCACCCAAAGTTTTTGAACTTGTCAATGACTTATTATGAATGCGCTGCAGGTGACGTATAAGGGAGGATGTTCCGAGGTGGTTAACGTCCTTACCCCTACTTATTACAGCTTGACAAAGGCAACACACGGCTTGACACCTGTTGTCCGCATTTCTGTTGAAATACTTCCACACCGAAGAGCTGATTTTTTTGGTATTTTCACCAGGCATGTCAGTGGCCATATTCCTCCCACGGACAACAGGTGTCTCCCCGGGTGCCTGACTTAAACAAACCACCTCACCATCAGAATCCTCCTGGTCAATTTCCTCCCCAGCGCCAGCAACACCCATATCCTCCTCATCCTGGTGTACTTCAACACTGACATCTTCAATCTGACTATCAGGAACTGGACTGCGGGTGCTCCTTCCAGCACTTGCAGGGGGCGTGCAAATGGTGGAAGGCGCATGCTCTTCACGTCCAGTGTTGGGAAGGTCAGGCATCGCAACCGACACAATTGGACTCTCCTTGTGGATTTGGGATTTCGAAGAACGCACAGTTCTTTGCGGTGCTTTTGCCAGCTTGAGTCTTTTCAGTTTTCTAGCGAGAGGCTGAGTGCTTCCATCCTCATGTGAAGCTGAACCACTAGCCATGAACATAGGCCAGGGCCTCAGCCGTTCCTTGCCACTCCGTGTGGTAAATGGCATATTGGCAAGTTTACGCTTCTCCTCCGACAATTTTATTTTAGGTTTTGGAGTCCTTTTTTTACTGATATTTGGTGTTTTGGATTTGACATGCTCTGTACTATGACATTGGGCATCGGCCTTGGCAGACGACGTTGCTGGCATTTCATCGTCTCGGCCATGACTAGTGGCAGCAGCTTCAGCACGAGGTGGAAGTGGATCTTGATCTTTCCCTAATTTTGGAACCTCAACATTTTTGTTCTCCATATTTTAATAGGCACAACTAAAAGGCACCTCAGGTAAACAATGGAGATGGATGGATACTAGTATACTTATGGATGGACTGCCGAGTGCCGACACAGAGGTAGCTACAGCCGTGGACTAACGTACTGTGTCTGCTGCTAATATAGACTGGATGATTGATAATGAGATGAAATCAATATATATATATGTATGTATATATAATATCACTAGTACTGCAGCCGGACAGGTAGATAATATATTTATTAGGTAATGATGACTGATGACGGACCTGCTGGACACTGTCAGCTCAGCAGCACCGCAGACTGCTACAGTAAGCTACTATACTCTATAGTAGTATGTACAAAGAAGAAAGAAAAAAAAAAACCACGGGTAGGTGGTATACAATTATGGATGGACTGCTGAGTGCCGACACAGAGGTAGCTACAGCCGTGGACTAACGTACTGTGTCTGCTGCTAATATAGACTGGATGATTGATAATGAGATGAAATCAATATATATATGTATGTATATATAATATCACTAGTACTGCAGCCGGACAGGTAGATAATATATTTATTAGGTAATGATGACTGATGACGGACCTGCTGGACACTGTCAGCTCAGCAGCACCGCAGACTGCTACAGTAAGCTACTATACTCTATAGTAGTATGTACAAAGAAGAAAGAAAAAAAAAACCACGGGTAGGTGGTATACAATTATGGATGGACTGCCGAGTGCCGACACAGAGGTAGCTACAGCCGTGGACTAACGTACTGTGTCTGCTGCTAATATAGACTGGATGATTGATAATGAGATGAAATCAATATATATATATGTATGTATATATAATATCACTAGTACTGCAGCCGGACAGGTAGATAATATATTTATTAGGTAATGATGACTGATGACGGACCTGCTGGACACTGTCAGCTCAGCAGCACCGCAGACTGCTACAGTAAGCTACTATACTCTATAGTAGTATGTACAAAGAAGAAAGAAAAAAAAAAACCACGGGTAGGTGGTATACAATTATGGATGGACTGCCGAGTGCCGACACAGAGGTAGCTACAGCCGTGGACTAACGTACTGTGTCTGCTGCTAATATAGAGTCTAGACTGGATGATAAATTATTGATAATGAGATGAAATCAATATAATATCACTAGTACTGCAGCCGGACAGGTACTATATATATTTATTATGTAATGACTGATGACGGACCTGCTGGACACTGTCAGGTCAGCACAGCACCGCAGACTGCTACAGTAAGCTACTATAGTAGTATGTATAAAGAAGAATGAAAAAAAAAAAAAACACGGGTAGGTGGTATACAATATTATATATATATATTATATACAATTATATATATATATATATATATATATATATATATATTAAACTGGTGGTGATTGATTATTAAACTGGTGGTCACTTCAGGACAGGTCACGTTGCAACTTGCAACTAGTACTCCGAGGCCTAAGCAGACAATCACAAAATATATTATTATACTGGTGGTCAGTGTGGTCACAACAATGGCAGTGTGGCACTGACTCTGGCAGCAAAAGTGTGCACTGTACGTTATATGTACTCCTGAGTCGAGCTCTCAGACTCTAACTGCTCCCCACTGTCAGTGTCTCCCCCACAAGTCAGATAATACACTTACAGTCACACTATCTAATCTATAAATATCACTTCAGCAAGTAGTATACAGTAGTACTCCTCCTAATAATGCTCCCCGAAAATACTGTGTCTCTCTCTTCTCTAAACGGAGAGGACGCCAGCCACGTCCTCTCCCTATGACTCTCAATGCACGTGTGAAAATGGCGGCGACGCGCGGCTCCTTATAAAGAATCCGAGTCTCGCGATAGAATCCGAGCCTCGCGAGAATCCGACAGCGTGATGATGACGTTCGGGCGCGCTCGGGTTAGCCGAGCAAGGCGGGAAGATCCGAGCCTGCTCGGACCCGTGTAAAAAAGCTGAAGTTCGGGCGGGTTCGGATTCAGAGGAACCGAACCCGCTCATCTCTATTATTTACCACACATCCAGCAAGGTTGAGGAGTTACTTTAGAGCAGTGATGAGGGACCTTTGGCACTCCAGCTGTTGTTGAACTATACATCCCAGCATGCCCTGCTACAATTTTGCTATTTGTCCATACTAAAACTGTAGCAGTGCGTGCTTGGGATGTGTAGTTCAACAACGGGTGTGGATCATTAGATCGACAGTGTCTAGGTCGACCACTATAGGTCGACAGTCACTAGGTCGACAGGGTTGGAAGGTCGACAGGGTTTCTAGGTCGACATGTGCTAGGTTGACAGGTCAAAGGTCGACATAAGTTTTTGTGTGTTTTTTGGTGTCATTTTCTTCGTAGAGTGACCGGGAACCCCAATTAGTGCACCATGTCCTCTCGCATGGCTCGCTTCGCTCGCCATGCTTCAGATTACCGTTCCAATCGTAGTCCACGTGAAAAAGTATGAAAAAGTAAAAAAAAATTTTGGGGGAAAAACTCATGTCGACCTTTTGACCTGTCGACCTAGCACATGTCAACCTAGAAACCCTGTCGACCTTCCAACCCTGTCGACCTAGTGACTGTCGACCTAAACATTGTCGACCTAGACAGTGTCGATCTTCAGACCGGATCCCTTCAACAACAGCTGGAGTGCCAAAGGTTCCCCATCACTGCGTTAGAGTGATGACAGGTCAGTGCTGCTCATTCACCTCTATAACAAGTGTATTCTTGTGTGTTTGGTTCCAAGGACCTATGGATGAAAGGCAATGGCCCTCATTCCGAGTTGTTCGCTCGCAAGGCGAATGTAGCAGAGTTACACACGCTAAGCCGCCGCCTACTGGGAGTGAATCTTAGCTTCTTAAAATTGCGACCGACGTACGCGCAATATTGCGATTACAAACGAGTTAGCAGTTTCTGAGTAGCTTCAGACTTACTCTGCCTGTGCGATCAGTTCAGTGCTTTTCGTTCCTGGCTGACGTCATAAACACACCCAGCGTTCGCCCAGGCACTCCCACCGTTTCTCCGGCCACTCCTGCGTTTTTTCCGGAAACGGTAGCGTTTCCAGCCACACGCCCCTAAAACGCCGTGCATCCGCCCAGTAACACCCATTTCCTGTCATTCACAATGCGAACGTCGGAGCGATGAAAATGCCGTGAGTAAACTTACTTTCTTCATAGTAAAGTTACTTGGCGCAGTCGCAGTGCGAACATTGCGCATGCGCACTAAGAGAATTCTCACTGCGATGCGATGAAAAACTCCGAGCGAACAACTCGGAATGAGGGCCAATATGTTTTTTTACCATTCATTTGTATAATAGCAATATGGATGCTCTCAGTAGGTAATTAATTTGGATACATATGCATCTTTATACATAGTCAGTTATTGACCAATCATAAAACAATTGAGTGAAAATAATGGCGCAATATTTTACAGACCCATCTGCTATGCCCAGAAATACTAATTATCTCAAGAGTCAATTAAATAGAAACCATTCAAAACTGTTTTCTTCTTTTTTGTCACTAATAGCAGAATGTTTTAGAATTCCTTAAAGGGCCAGACCAATCAAATCGTATTGTTAAAATTAGCACAGGTACAATCAGCCACTCAGACATGCCGGGGGACGCCCAGCGCAGGGCTAGTCTGCCCCACATGTCAGGCCCCACCCCACCGCTCAGGTACAAAAGCATCACACAGCGGCGATTCTTTTGTACTGCAAGAGTAGCTCCCAGCCAGCACAGCTTCTGCGCACTGGCAGGGAGCTACTCATCGCTGCCCGGGCCGCAGCAGCTGCGTGTGATGTCACCCAGCCGCCGCAACCCACCCCCCGCACGGTCTGGGCACGCCTGCATTGCCCAGACCGCACCCCCTAAATGGCGTCCAAATGCCGCCGGCCCACCCGCTCCCGCCCAGTGACTGCCTCTGCCTGTCAGTCAGGCAGGCAGAGGCGATCGCAGGGCTAAGACAGACGTCGGCGCCGGCGCAGTTCAGACCTGATCGCTGCTGTGCGATCAGGTCTGAATTAGCCCCATTGTCTTCTTACAGTTCTTAAGCATAATCCGGCTACATCTCCAGCAAAGTCCTTACTTTAGCCGTGTATCCCTGGCTTACCACAGCAACAGCATTATATAAAGAGATGCAACTATTGTAGATCAAAACCATAGTGCAGGGGTATTCAACATTTGCCCCTGCAGTGGGTGTGGCACTATAAATACCAGAATACCCAGCCAAAGTTTCAGCATTTCCTAATAGCTAAACCATACCTCCCAACAGTTCAGTTTCGGTGAGCGGGACAACAGCGGCCAAGCAACGCCTACGACCGAAAAGGGGATGTGGCCTATGTGAAAGGGGGCATGTCTGCGCTGGAGTGCCACGATCGCATGCCACGCCCCCCCCCCCCCCATTTTCATTACTGAGGGGCATACCAGCGCTCTGTGGGCTGCTGGTATGCCCTCTCTCCCTCTGGCCCCAGTGAATAGATGCTGCGCGCATGTGCGTCTATTTACCGCTCAGAGCAGTGAGTGACAGGAGCCTCCCAACTGACCCCCCCTCTCTTAAGGACTATCCAGCGAAAATCGGGACAGTTAGGAGGTATGGCAACACTGTGGCAGAGCACGCTGGCATGTGTAGTTCCATAGCAGCTGGAGGGCTGCATGTTGATTATCCCTGCCATAGGGAATGATACATACACACTAAACAGCATTACAGATTTGATAGTGCTATCTCCTTTAAATAGCTCAATTTCAAATTAACTTACAACCTTCAAGACCTTACCAATAGGAATTAGACACACGGCACAATTAGTAATGTATTTTGTGCGAGTTACGTCACATGTTTGCTGGGTTGACACTCATGTGCTTTTAGCCACTTGGTCAGGACAAAGAGAAAACACAGTGTCTTTGTGCCGCACTTAATGTGATGGTTTAGTGTGCGGAAAATTGCTGTGGGCTGTATGGCCTCAAACTGGGTTATAAAATTCCATATTACTTTATATAATCGTGTTAATACACCCTGTTTACAAGTTTGATATGCAGTATGTTCTGTAGATGTTGAATAAAAAAAGAATGGCAAACTACTTTTCCTAATTTTCTTATACACATTAGAGGGCAAACTGTATTTTTTGGCTGAGTGGTTACAGACCAAAAATGCCACGCACCACTGCCACAGTACAGCTTCACACAAAGCAACACTTAGTCACTGTTCCATATTTATTATTGTCAACAAGAATAACAGCTCAGTATTTTCCTGACACTTTATAGATATTTAGCAGTTACCAACGCGTTTCACTTGACTGTATAGATGGAAGCCCCTGGTTGCTAACAATACTAGGTCTAAGTCAGTGGTTCCCAAACTGTGTGCCTTGGCACCCTGGGGTGCCAAGAGGCTCTTGCAGGGGTGCCTCGAGTTGGTGGTCCAGGACCGAATCAAATTATTTATGGTCAAAGTGATAGGCAAAACCCATAGCTAGTGGCTGCCATCCGGGGGTTAAAGTGAGGGGGAACGAGGGGGAACTTAGTTCCACCACCTGTAATGGTAGGGGGGAACTAGTTCCACCACCTCCATTGCCTTGCACAGTAATTCCAACAGAAAACCTGCCTCATCACCTACATCAATAGATGATGCAGGTGGTGCTAGTGTTACTGATGAGCTGCAGCCACCTCCCCCTTCTTCATGTCCTGGTAGCTCCACGGTCCTCCTCCATTTCCATCCCATCCCTTCGGGTACTTCACACACGCTGTGTCTGTTGGTCAGCAATCATCCCTTCCTCAGGTTCTAGTGGTTTCCTTTTCCGGCACGGTGTATGTGATGTCATGCTGTCACCGTTGCTAATACAGGGCATGGAGCTGCTGGAGGGACACAGGCATTGAGATGCTGGAGTCACAGAGGCAGAGATGTGTATAAGGGGCACTACTGTGGGCATTATGTGTATTAGCGACACTACTGTGGTCATTATGTGTAAGGGGCATTACTATTTAGGGCATTATGTGTAAGGGGCACTACTACTGTGGGAATTGTGTATAAGAGGCAGTACTGTGGGTATTGTATAAAACGGGAACTACTGTGTGGCATAACGTGCATAAAGGGTACCATTGCATAGTGCAATGTGAATAAAGGGCACGTGATGTAATCGTAATCAAGGGCACTACATGCGGTGTAACATAGTATCTGTGGTTGAAAAAAAGACACTTGTCCATCGAGTTCAACCTATTTGTGGTCTCCTATGCATGATGATTTGACTAAAGTTTCTGACTGATGCTGCTGTCAGCCGTTACATTTTATCCCTATTTATAGTAACTATAATGCATGACTATGCACCATACCCCTGGATGACCTTATCCATTAGGAATTTATCTAACCCATTCTTAAAGGTGTTGACAGATTCCGCCATTACAACTCCCTCGGGCAGGGAATTCCAAACATGTATTGTCCTTACCGTGAAAAAGCCTTTACGCCGTATTGTGCGGAATCTCCTCTCCTCTAACCTGAGCGAGTGTCCACGAGTCCTCTGTGTTGATCTAACCAAAAACAGGTCCCGCGCAAGCTCTGTGTATTGTCCCCTTATATATTTGTAGATGTTGATCATATCCCCTCTTAGTCTCCGCTTTTCCAATGTAAACATGCCTAGTCTTTCAAGTCTTTCCTTGTATTCCATCGTCTCCATGCCCTTAATTAGTTTGGTCGCCCTCCTCTGTACCTTTTTAAGCTCCAGGATATCCTTTTTGTAGTACGGTGCCCAGAATTGTACACAGTATTCAAGGTGTGGCCTCACTAGTGATTTATATAACGGGAGTATAATACTCTTGTCCCTAGCATCAATACCCCGTTTTATGCATGCTTATATCTTATTAGCCTTCTTTGCTGCAGTCCTACTTTGGGTACTACTGCTTAGCTTGCTACCTATGAGGACACCTAAGTCCTTTTCCAATACAGAATCCCCTAATTTTACCCCATTTAGTAGGTAGGTGTAATTTATGTTCTTGTTACCACAGTGCATTACCTTACACTTGTCTGTGTTGAAGCGCATTCTCCATTTGGCTGCCCATGCTTCTAATTTAACTAAGTCGTTCTGAAGAGACTCGGCATCGCCTTACACAATTTGGTATCATCTGCAAAAATTGACACCATGCTCTCTAGACCTTCTACTAGGTCGTTAATGAAAATATTGAACAATAGCGTATCACTGACCTGGTTTGGGAGTGTTGTGGACTCGGGGCTTCTTCCGATGACCGGGAAGAGGAACCGCCACTGGGTCGCAGTAGGGATGGCCGGATGTAGGTCTTCCTCATGCAGGACTACGTCGGCAGGCGGGAGGCACAGAGGAGTTCTTGACGGTCTCCTGTAAGACAAGACTCGTAGAAATACTGAAGGCTGGGGTACTGAGATATTAGAGGTACCGTGATGTCGGAGGCTCCGCGGTATTGGGGTTCTGAGGTGCTGGAAGTACAGGGCGTGCTAGGAGGCCCCTGGAGGTACGGAGATGCTTGGAGGCACGAGGTGCTTGGAGGCACGGAGGTGCTTGGAGGCACGGAGGTGCTTGGAGGCACGGAGGTGCTTGGAGGCACGAGGTGCTTGGAGGCACGGAGGTGCTTGAAGGCACGAGGGTACTTGGAGGCACGGAGGTACTTGGAGGCACGGAGGTGCTTGGAGGCACGAGGTGCTTGGAGGCACGGAGGTGCTTGGAGGCACGGAGGTGCTTGGAGGCACGGAGGTGCTTGGAGGCACGAGGTGCTTGGAGGCACGGAGGTGCTTGGAGGCACGGGATGCTTGGAGGTACGGGATGCTTGGAGGCACAGGATGCTTGGAGGCACAGGACGAGCTTGGAGGCACAGGATGCTTGGAGGCACAGGACGAGGGAGCTCTGGAATCACAGCTTCCGAAGGAGAAACGAAGATACTCAGGCACCGGATCTCTGCCTGGTATCCGCTTTTAAACTCCCCGCCCCAGCCTGATTGACGGAACAGGCAGGTGACGTCAGACCTGCTCCGCCTGCTTGCCCTCACTTGCGATGGCGGCGTCCCTGCTTCCGGGAAGCCGCCGGGGAGCAGCGCCGACCCGCCACTGAATCCGGAGACCGCCAGGGGGAACGAGGCGCCGGGCAGACCAGACCACCCGTAGGGACAAGCGCGGCCGCCGCGGCCGCTGCAGGTTTGTAACAGTACCCCCTCCTCCAGGAGTGGCCCCTGGACACTTCCCGGGCTTAGTCGGATGTTTGGAGTGGAAGATCCGAATCAGACGAGGAGCCATTACTTCAGTAGCTCCAATCCAACTTCTTTCCTCAGGACCGTAACCCTTCCAGTCCACCAAGTACTGTAATTTTTTATGAAGATAACGGGAGTCAAGAATAGCTTTGATTTCAAACTCTGCTCCGGCTTCTGCCACTACTGACGTTGACCTAGGGAGTGCTGAGTGGAACCGATTCAGAACGAGGGGACGGAGTAGAGAAACATGAAAGGCGTTAGGTACTCGAAGATGGGCAGGCAAACCCAGTTTACAGACCACAGGATTTAAGACTTTTAGCACAGGGTAGGGCCCGATGAACCTTGGAGCGAATTTCATGGTAGGCACCTTCAGCCGGAGGTTCCGTGTGGACAGCCATACCCTGTCCCCAACTTTATATTGAGGTGCAGCTCGCCGTTTCTTATCTGCGAAGAACTTGTACCGAGCCGAAACCTGCTTAAGATTGGCATGAACCTTCCTCCAAATTTGTCCAAAGTGTCGTAGAGTGGATACTACAGCAGGAACCTCTACTAACGGAAGGCTTGGAAATTCCGGAACACGGGGATGGAACCCGTAATTGACGAAAAATGGTGATTCCCCAGTGGAAGAATGAAACAAATGGTTGTGGGCAAACTCCGCCCAAGGCAGCAACTCCACCCAATTGTCCTGTGAAGGAGAGAGGTACAGACGAAGAAAAGTCTCTAGATCCTGATTGACACGTTCCGTTTGTCCATTTGTTTGGGGATGATAAGCAGACGAAAACTTAAGTTTGATTTGCAGAGTCGAACAAAGGGCTTTCCAAAACCTGGCGGTGAACTGTACTCCTCGGTCAGAAACAATCTCTTGTGGCAACCCATGCAAACGAAAATGTTCTCGGATAAACAGTAGTGCCAGTTTCGGTGCTGTTGGAAGACCAGTCAAGGGCACAAAGTGTGCCATCTTCGAAAAACGGTCAACGATAACCCAAACGGTGTTGAAACCTTTGGAACAGGGCAGGTCAGTGACGAAGTCCATGGAAATGTGAGTCCAGGGTCTCACAGGGATAGGCAGAGGACGAAGTAACCCTGCAGGAGGCAAACGAGGAGATTTGTGTTGTGTACATTGGGGACAGGAATTAACGCAATCTTGTACATCCTTCCTCATGGTGTTCCACCAGTAAGATCTTTGCAGAAACTTGTACATCTTCTGAGCGCCGGGATGACCGGAAAACTTGGAGTTATGGACCCACAGTAGTATCCTTGAGCGGAATCTAGCTGGTACGGACATTCTTCCAGGAGGAGGAGCTGGAGTAGTTAAAGCAACAGAGACAGAAACTGGATTCAGAATTAAACCCCGCTCCGGAGGTTCATCCTCGTCAGAGGAAACTTGTGAACGAGAAAGTGCATCTGCTTTAATATTGAGACTCCCGGCCCGGTACTTGATAATGAACGAGAATCGGGAAAAGAAAAGTGCCCATCTTGCCTGGCGAGGATTCAAGCACTGTGCGGATTTGATGTACAGCAAATTCTTGTGATCTGTGTAGATAGTAAACACGTGTTTAGCCCCTTCCAGAAGATATCTCCATTCTTCCAAGGCAGACTTGATTGCCAAGAGTTCCTGGTCTCCAATAGTGTAGTTCCGTTCGGCCGGAGAGAACTTACGAGAATGGAAGCCACACGGATGTAGTTTCTTATCAGAGGAATACTGGGAGAGAACAGCCCCAACTCCGACTGAAGACGCATCAACTTCTAAGAAGAAGGGTTCATCGAAATCTGGTTGTTTGAGAACTGGTGCCGTCATGAAGGCTAATTTTAAACGAGAAAAAGCTAAAATGGCTTCCGGGGACCACAGACTAGGATTGGAACTCTTCCTCGTCAGGGCAGTAATGGGCGCAACAATGGTGGAGAAACCCTTAATGAATTTCCTGTAGTAGTTCGCAAAGCCCAGGAATCTTTGTATTGCTTTCAGGGAAAGAGGTTGAGTCCAGTCACGAATGGCAGATAACTTTTCCGGATCCATGCGAAGCTCCGTCCCCGAGATGACATAACCGAGGAACGGAATAGATGTTACTTCAAATGTACACTTGGAGAGCTTGGCGTAGAGATGATTCTCTCGTAAACGGTGTAGTACTTCTTTGACTTGTAACCTGTGTTCGACAAGATTCTTGGAAAAAATCAATATGTCGTCCAAATATACCACAACGCTCTGATACAGCATATCACGAAAGATTTCATTGACGAATCCCTGGAAAACCGCGGGAGCATTACTAAGACCAAATGGCATCACCAAGTATTCGTAATGCCCATCTCGGGTATTAAAGGCAGTCTTCCATTCATCCCCCTCTCGGATGCGTATAAGATTATAAGCTCCTCTCAAGTCGAGTTTGGAAAAAATGCGGGCCCCACGAACCCTATCAAATAACTCTGTGATTAGTGGCAAAGGGTACTTATTCTTAATAGTAATGTCATTTAGGCCGCGGTAGTCGATGCATGGTCTCAACCCTCCGTCTTTTTTCTTCACAAAAAAGAAGCCTGCACCAGCAGGGGAGGAAGAGGGGCGAATGAATCCTTTGAGCAGATTGGACTTAATATACTCCGACATGGCTTGGGTCTCAGGAAGAGACAGAGGATATGTGCGACCACGGGGTGGCGTCTTCCCTGGGACAAGGTCAATAGAGCAGTCCCAAGGCCTGTGAGGTGGTAATAGGTCCGCAGCTTGTTCCGAAAACACGTCCTTGTACCCTTGATATGCCTCCGGAATGTGCTCTTCATCCGTCTTGGAAGTGACACGGAGCGGACAGACAGGAGTAAGACAATTAGTGTGACAAAAGGAACTCCAGGACAGAATTTGTGACGACTTCCAGTCGATGTGGGGATTATGACTTTTTAGCCAAGGTATTCCAAGAACCAGATCATGGGACATTTCTGGGATTACCAAGAGTTCCAAATCTTCCTGATGTAGAGCCCCGACCTGCAGCTTAACTGGCCCCGTGCGCCACCTTATAAGACCTTTGGCAATTCTAGTCCCATTGATAGCCGTCAGTGAGATTGGCCGCTCGATAGGCCGTAACTTCAAACCCAAACTTTGGGCACAGATGGAAGAAACGAAGTTCCCCGCAGCTCCGGAGTCCAATAGGGCTTCACAAGACTTGGAGACTGAGTTGGAGACTAGAGTTACTGGAAGCAAACAGTCCGAAGTTGGAGAAGCTTTTGTCGCAACTCCCAGCTTGACTCCTCCGGAACAAGCTAGGACTGCCCGTTTCCCGGACGGACTTTACAAGATTTAAGAAAATGATCTGCGGCTCCACAGTAAAGGCAGAGTTTACCCTCACGACGACGCTGTCGTTCTTCTGGAGACAGTCGGGAGCGGTTAATTTGCATGGGCTCATCTGAGCTAGGTGAGGCCACCGGCCTAGGAGTAGGATTCCGGAGCCTGGGACGATCTGAATGGCTACGTTCTCTTCCACGCTCTTGCATCCGAAGATCCACCTTGACGCACAGAGAAATCAAATCTTCTAATGGATCCGGCAGATCTCTAGTAACCAGCTCATCTTTCAGCCGGTCGGAAAGACCGTTCCAGAAGGCAGCTCTCAGGGCGTCATTATTCCAGCGTAGTTCGGAAGCAATGGTCTGGAAATGAACCACATACTGGCCCACGGAACGGGCGCCTTGCCGAACATGGAGCAAATCGGAAGAAGCCGTGGTCATTCTGCCGGGTTCGTCGAAAATCCTTCGAAAGGACGAGATGAAGTTGGTATAGTTGGAAACCATGGGATCGGACCGTTCCCATAGTGGAGACACCCAATCCAGAGCAGAACCTTCCAATAAAGAAATGATATATGCTACCTTGGACCGGTCTGTAGGAAAGTTGTGTGCAAGTAGCTCGAAATGTACCTCGCATTGGTTCAAGAAACCGCGGCAATTTTTGGGATTCCCATTATAGCGGGACGGAGTAGGCAACTGAAGACGTGGAGTGATACCAGCCGATGGTTGAACATTACTGGCAACGACAACTGGTGCGACCACTGGAGCAGGAGCCGGAATTACTGAGGCCAGAGACGCCTGGATCTGATCCAGACGTCCGGACAACTGCTGGAGGTACTGCATCACCTGGCCTTGCGCCGCCTCCTGACTTTGTACTCGGGAAGCCAGGTTCTGGATGGCACTCGAGTCCGTGTTCCGAATCCCCGAGTCCATTAGGCCTGAGTATACTATCACTGACCTGGTTTGGGAGTGTTGTGGACTCGGGGCTTCTTCCGATGACCGGGAAGAGGAACCGCCACTGGGTCGCAGTAGGGATGGCCGGATGTAGGTCTTCCTCATGCAGGACTACGTCGGCAGGCGGGAGGCACAGAGGAGTTCTTGACGGTCTCCTGTAAGACAAGACTCGTAGAAATACTGAAGGCTGGGGTACTGAGATATTAGAGGTACCGTGATGTCGGAGGCTCCGCGGTATTGGGGTTCTGAGGTGCTGGAAGTACAGGGCGTGCTAGGAGGCCCCTGGAGGTACGGAGATGCTTGGAGGCACGAGGTGCTTGGAGGCACGGAGGTGCTTGGAGGCACGGAGGTGCTTGGAGGCACGGAGGTGCTTGGAGGCACGGAGGTGCTTGGAGGCACGAGGTGCTTGGAGGCACGGAGGTGCTTGAAGGCACGAGGGTACTTGGAGGCACGGAGGTACTTGGAGGCACGGAGGTGCTTGGAGGCACGAGGTGCTTGGAGGCACGGAGGTGCTTGGAGGCACGGAGGTGCTTGGAGGCACGGAGGTGCTTGGAGGCACGGAGGTGCTTGGAGGCACGAGGTGCTTGGAGGCACGGAGGTGCTTGGAGGCACGGGATGCTTGGAGGTACAGGATGCTTGGAGGCACAGGACGAGCTTGGAGGCACAGGATGCTTGGAGGCACAGGACGAGGGAGCTCTGGAATCACAGCTTCCGAAGGAGAAACGAAGATACTCAGGCACCGGATCTCTGCCTGGTATCCGCTTTTAAACTCCCCGCCCCAGCCTGATTGACGGAACAGGCAGGTGACGTCAGACCTGCTCCGCCTGCTTGCCCTCACTTGCGATGGCGGCGTCCCTGCTTCCGGGAAGCCGCCGGGGAGCAGCGCCGACCCGCCACTGAATCCGGAGACCGCCAGGGGGAACGAGGCGCCGGGCAGACCAGACCACCCGTAGGGACAAGCGCGGCCGCCGCGGCCGCTGCAGGTTTGTAACATAGCGGTCCTAATACTGAGCCTTGCGGCACACCACTTAGCACTTCAGTCCAAGTTGAAAAAGATCCATTAACCACAACGCGCTGCTTCCTATTATCTAACCAGTTTTTGACCCAAGTGCATATTGTGCTTCCTAGCCCTGATTCTTGTAGCTTGTAGATAAGTCTCATGTGTGGTACAGTATCGAACGCTTTGGCAAAGTCTAAAAAGATTACATCCACGTTTTTACCCTGATCTAGGTTTGCGCTTACTGTTTCATAAAAGCCAAGTAAGTTGGTTTGACAGGATCTGTCCTTCATAAACCCATGTTGATTCCTTTTAATGACCTTATTGGTTTCAAGGAACTTCTGAATACTATCTCTTAGAATACCTTCCAATACTTTCCCCACTATAGATGTAAGACTAACTGGTCTATAATTACCTGGTTCAGCTTTACTTCCCTTTTTGAATATAGGCACTACTTCCGCTATACGCCAGTCTTTGGGAACCATACCTGATATAACTGAATCCTTAAAGATCAAAGATAGCGGTTTTGCCAGTTCAGAGTGAAGCTCCATTAGAACCCTTGGATGAATACCATCGGGCCCTGGTGATTTATTAATCTTTAAATGTTTTAATCGGTCACAAACTACTTCCTCGCTTAAATAAGTACCTATCAGTGTGATATTCTCATTATTGAGATTGTGCGTTAGTCCCTGAATTGGGTCCTCACGAGTGAATACTGTTGAAAAAAACTCATTTAGTGTGTCCGCTATGTCATTATCATTTTTGCTTAAGACTCCCAACTTGTCTTTTAAAGGGCCTATACTCTCCTTCTTTAATCTATTGCTATTAATGTATTTAAAGAATTTTTTGGGATTCGCTTTGCTTTCCTTTGCTAATAATTTTTCAGTTTCTACTTTAGCCGCTCTTATTTCCTTTTTGCAAATTTTGTTACATTCCTTATAGTGCTGAAATGACTCTGCTTCCCCGTCAGATTTGTATTTTTTAAATGCTCGCATTTTCTTGCCCATAAGTTCCTTAATCTTTTTGTTAAGCAACATCGGTTTATGATTTTTATTCCTTTTTTTGCTACTCATAGGAATACATTTGAGTGTATTTTTAGCTAGCAGGAATTTTAGTACCTCCCATTTCTCCGTAGAATTTTTTCCTAAAAACAAACCTTCCCATTCAATATCCCTGAAAAATACCCTCATCTTTTCAAAATTTGCTTTGCTAAAGTTTAAAGTCCTAGTTGAGCCAGTATAGGGCTGTTTATAGAAACTGATATTGAATGTGACCATATTGTGGTCGCTGTTTCCTATGGGTTCCCCTACTATAATACCCGATACCAAACCCAATTGTTTGTTAATACCAGGTCTAAGATTGCATTGTACCTAGTTGGTTCCTCAATTAGTTGGACTAAGTAGTTATCATTAAGTGTGTTTAAAAACATATTGCCCCTAGCAGTTTCACATGAATCGTTTTTCCAGTTTATCTCTGGATAGTTAAAATCTCCCATCACTACTATGTCTCCTACTCCTGCTGCTCTTTCAATTTGCTTTAGTAACAATTCATCATCAGATGCGTTGATACCAGGCGGCCTATAGCATACACCCAATACTAACTTTTTTATTCCTTTTCCCCCGCATGCAATTTCTACCCATAATGTCTCGACAGTGTCTACCGTCCCCTCCTGAATATCTTCCCATATATTAGGTTTTAAAGACGGCTTTACGTAAAGACACACCCCTCCACCCTTTTTATTTAGTCTGTCTCTCCTAAACAGCGTATAGTCCTCTAGATTGACTGTCCAATCATGAGATTCATCCCACCAAGTTTCAGTAATACACCTTGACAAAGATCCCTAGAGGATCGAAACGCGTAGGTGGGGGTACCTGTGCTACGGTGAGGACGCTATCTGGTGAGGAGAGAATTCCGGGATCGAAATAAACGGGGCCCCGTTTTGTTTCAAAGTTATCATCTTGCCCTCGGGCTATCTCCAAACCGGGTATGCTCCTTACAGTCTTTTAAAAGTTGTTTTAATAAAGTGTTTTTTAAGTGAAAGGATTGGTTCACTTACTTATCTTTTCCTGAGGACTGAGGTCTGAAAGATGAATGTGGATCTATAAGGAAAAGGATAAAGACCCACCTACCATGCATTATTACAAGTTTTAGCCTGTGAGTGTTTTGGTGACAGGGGGTGTCCCCTGGTCCCTATATTTGGTGTTGGATCCACGTGATTGTTTGCCCTATGTGCCTGAACACAAGTTTCCATTCTGTGAGTTTTAATTTGAAGGGGGCTTCCCCTGAATCTATATGGTGACGGTTTTCCTGCTAACTTTATGAGAAGCCTGTATTTCAACCTTTGATTGTGAGTGATTTGGTGCAGGGGTATGTGACCCCGAAATATATCACCATTATTGAAGTGTCAACTCACCACTGTATATAAGTGCAATCATACCCAACAGTACTACACAAGGATTCTCTTTGTTCCCCTCATGCTCTACATTATCCTAAGAACCAAGCGGAACACCTCCAGAATTCCACCCATCAGGGGAGTACACTCATTTCTCTCATTTTGTTATTGTATTTTCTTGGGCGCACTAGTCAGCCAGAGATAATCTGTGTTTGTAAGTTTCAGTAATGCCTATAATATCATACTGTTTGCTTTCTGCAAGTATTTCTAGTTCACCCTTTTTACCAGTAATGCTTCTGGCGTTTACATACATACAACTAAGATAAGTATTTTCCCTTGCGTTAGGGACATCTTTCACCTTATGTAGCAAGGATGACCTGTAATCGTCATTGGTTAGTGCTTTGGTAAAATCCCTTTTAGTACCCATGTTAGTAACCTTACCGCCTGCTCTTACCCTCCCCTCAACTTCTCCCCCATTTCGTTTACTACCGCCATCCCCACTATTCTCACTGCATGACCCGTAGTTTCTAGCTAAACCCTCCCCCCAGGGAATAAGATTTTACTACTAATTTGAACTGGGGGTACTATTATGTGATCATGCTTCTTCTTTGTGAGATCAATGTCCCTTTATAAAGTATGGGAAGTAGGGCACTAATTTATAGTTTGCAGGGAGGTGCTGAAAACACTAGCACTGGCCCTGGCTCCACTTAATGGAAGGAGGGGGGGGGGGGGGGGGCAGGTGGTGGAGAAAATGAGTTCCACCACCTCCCCAGGACCACTTAAAGCCCTGCTGCCATCCATAATATATGTGGACAATCAGGAGCCCAACTGTACACCATCGCATTACTGACCCTAAGGAGGACAGGTAGGCACAATTAACGTAATTTTATATTTTTTTCCAAAATATATCAAGAACTTTTATCCTAGGGGTGCCATGAAAAAAATGCTGATACTCTAAGGCATAATTCAAAAGTCTGAGAACCACTGGTCTCCATGATTTTCCCAATTGACTGCTATCTAAGAGCCCAGTCATATTGGATTCCTCGGCATAAAATGAGGCATGAAAATGATTTACGTAAACATCTCTTGAAATATTTTAAAGGGAATCTGTCACCTACATAATAAACAGACATCTCAACGTACAACATATAATGGAAGACATATTAATGGGGGTTACTGCTGTAATGTATCCTCTGCCATGACAGTGTACAGTTAAACAATCATCTAGGCAGCTGTATTCATGGAGCACTTTTGACAGCCCCTTGTACTGGCAGGAGCTTGCTGTACTTCCCAGAGACATCCTGCGTCAGGTAAACACTTGCGGGAGTATTATCAGCTTTCTCGGGAAGCTGCCTAGCATTTTCGGACAGTAGGCTACTACAGTAGGGTAACGCATTATGGGGGTCATTCCGAGTTGATCGCTCGCTGCCGATTTTCGCAGCGCAGTGATCAGGTGAAAAATGGCATTTCTGCGCATGCGTATGGGCCGCATTGCGCACGCGCATCGTACGGGTACAAAGCCCTTTGTGTTTGTACTCAGGTTCTAGCGAAGTTTTTCTTCGCACTGACGGCCGCAAGAAGATTGACAGGAAGGGGGCGTTACTGGGTGTCAACTGACCGTTTTCAGGCAGTGTTTGCAAAAACACAGGCGTGTCTGAAAAAACGCAGGCGTGGCTGGGCGTTCGCTGGGCGGGTGTATGACGTCAAATCCGGACACGAATAGGCTGAAGTGATCACAAGCGCTGAGTAGGTTCAGAGCTACTCTGAAACTGCACAAACTGTTTTTGCAGAGCTCGGCTGCACAAGCGTTCACACTTCTACTAAGCTAAAATACACTCCCCAGTGGGCGGCGGCATAGCGTTTGCACAGCTCCTAAAACTAGCTAGCGAGCGATCAACTCGGAATGACCCCCTATACCTGTAGCTGATCTTCTCAAGAATGCTTCTCCGCATGTTTAAGCAGGAAACTAAAACAGCAATAGTATTCCAAGCAAAACACAGTGGGGTAAATTTACTAAGATGGGAGTTCTATTTAAGATGGGATGTTGCCCATAGCAACCAATCAGATTCTGCTTCTCATTTATTTAGCACCTTCTAGAAGATAAAACCTGGAATCTGATTGTTTGCTATGGGAAACATCCCATGTTGAATAGAACTCCCATCTTAGTAAATTTACCCCAGTGTATATTGCTTTGATTAGTATTGCCATAGTAAATTTCTTCCTTAAATACTCAGAAAAGCAGCAGCTTGCTTAGTCAGTTTACCCCAAAATTGTAATTAGGCTTTTACTTTGGCTGTATTAACAATGCTAGATTATTCTAAAGCGCATGATAAAGTGCAGGTAAATTTCACTACTTGTTTACTCATCAGGAAAGTCTAGGAGACACTGGAACTTTCGTCATCTCTCGGGAGAGTAGACCAGCCTTCAGGATTATACCAACTTTCCCAATGATGTGGGCAAATCCTGGTTAATATGGGTTTCAGGTGAGCTGTTTAACTTATTTCAGGATGGGTTCATGTCCTAATTGGATTAGACATCACCTGTCAGCCTTAATGGTGTGTACACACGGTGAGATATTTTCTTACTTCCAGACATTATGGTCTATTCATGAAGCAGTGAAAAGAGTGGAGAAGAAAGCCACTGGAGAAATTGCCCATGGCAACCAATCCGTGCTGAGGTAACATTTAGAAAGTGCATTCTATAAAATTAAACGTAGCTGCTGATTGGTTGGCATAGGCAACTTCTCCATTGACTCACTTCTACACACTTTTCACTGCTTCATGAATAGACCCTTTGGTATCGTACTTGGAACACACCACGTCTTCACTGCTCCTTGTCACGATTGTATGAGTGGGCCACTGGATGGTGTCTGGACCATTGGTTGGTGAAACCTAGTCACAGTGCCTGTCCTGATTGAGCTGCAGCCCTGTGTGTGTTTTAAGGGTCTATTTACTAAGCCTTGGATGGAGATAAAGTGGACGGAGATAATAATAATATAATAATAATAATAATAATAATAATAATAATAATAATAATTTTATTTATATAGCGCTCTTTCTCCAATAGGACTCAAGGTGCTTAACAGATACATAGCATAATATAGTACAGAAAATAATGAAGTACATTTTCATAAAATACAGAAGCATGAAGATACTAAAAGGGACATTATGGAAATGCTTGAGTAAACAGAAAAGTCTTGAGTCTACTTTTGAAGGATTCTATAGTTGGGGCCTCTCGCACTGTGCGGGGAAGTGAGTTCCATAGAGTCGGAGCCGCATGACTAAAAGCTCGACCCCCAGATGAATTATGGTAGATTCTAGGTACTGCTAAAAGTCCTTCATCTACAGATCGCAGTAATCGAGTGGGGCAGTATGGTTTTACTGCAATTATTGCACCACCTTCCCACACCACATTACTGCACTACCTTCCCACACCACCGTACTGCTCTACCTTCCCACACCACATTACTGCACTACCTTCCCACACCACCGTACTGCTCTACCTTCCCACACCACATTACTGCACTACCTTCCCACACCACCGTACTGCTCTACCTTCCCACACCACATTACTGCACTACCTTCCCACACCACCGTACTGCTCTACCTTCCCACACCACATTACTGCACTACCTTCCCACACCACCGTACTGCTCTACCTTCCCACACCACATTACTGCGCTACCCTCCCACACCACCACACCACCATAAAGTACCAGCTGTTCGGATCCTAACTGTCATTTTTCAAACACAGCCTGTGACATGCCAGTTAGGAGCCAACAGGCTGGTCATTTATCTCCGTCCACTTTATCTCGATCCAAGGCTTAGTTAGCCGCATTGCTTGGAACAGTGTTCCGCTCTACATATGGTTCTCTATACATTTGTATTCAGTATTTTGAATGGTGGTGTGGGAAGGTAATGCAGTAATGTGGCGTGGTAAGGTAGTGCAGTAATGTGGTTTTGAAATATAATGGAGTAATGTGCTTTTGGAAAGTATCGCAGTATGGTGGTGTGGGAGGGTAGCGCAGTAATGTGGTGTGGGAAGGTAGCGCAGTACGGTGGTGTGGGAAGGTAGTGCAGTAATGTGCTGTGGGAAGGTGGTGCAATAATTGCAGTAAAACCACATTACTGCGTTACCTTCCCACATCACATTACTGCGCTACCTGGAAGATAACTGAGTAATGTGCTTTTGGAAAGTAGCACAGTACTGTGGTGTGGGAAGGTAGGGGAGTAATGTGCTTTTGGAAGGTAGCGCAGTAATGTGATGTGGGAAGGTAGCGCAGTAATGTGGTGTGGGAAGGTAGCGCAGTAATGTGGTGTGGGAAGGTTGCGCAGTAATGTGGTGTGGGAAGGTAGCGCAGTAATGTGGTGTGGGAAGGTAGCGCAGTATTGTGGTGTGGGAAGGTAGCGCAGAGATGTGGTGTGGGAAGGTAACACAGTAATGTGGTATGGGAAGGTAAAGCACTAATGTGGTGTGGGAAGGTAGCGCAGTAATGTGGTGTGGGAAGGTAGCACAGTATGGTGGTGTGGGAAGGTAGCGCAGAGATGTGGTGTGAGAAGGTAACGCAGTAATGTGGTTTGGGAAGGTAGCGCAGTATGGTGGTTTGGGAAGGTAACGCAGTAATGTGATGTGGGAAGGTAGCGCAGTAATGTGATGTGGGAAGGTAGCGCAGTAATGTGGTGTGGGAAGGTAGCGCAGTATGGTGGTGTGGGAAGGTAGCGCAGAGATGTGGTGTGGGAAGGTAGCGCAGAGATGTGGTGTGGGAAGGTAACGCAGTTATGTGGTGTTGGAAGATAACGCTGTAATGTGGTGTGGGAAGGTAACGCCGTAATGTGGTGTGGGAAGGTAGCGCAGTTATGTGGTGTTGGAAGATAACGCTGTAATGTGGTGTGGGAAGGTAACGCCGTAATGTGGTGTGGGAAGGTAGCGCAGTATGGTGGTGTGGGAAGGTAGCGCAGTATGGTGGTGTGGGAAGGTAGCGCAGTATGGTGGTGTGGGAAGGTAGCGCAGAGATGTGGTGTGGGAAGGTAGCGCAGAGATGTGGTGTGGGAAGGTAACACAGTATGGTGGTGTGGGAAGGTAACACAGTATGGTGGTGTAGGAAGGTAGCGCAGAGATGTGGTGTGGGAAGGTAGCGCAGAGATGTGGTGTGGGAAAGTAACACAGTAATGTGGTGTGGGAAGGTAGCGCAATAATGTGGTGTGGGAAGGTAACGCAGTAATGTGGTGTTGGAAGATAACGCTGTAATGTGGTGTGGGAAGGTAACGCCGTAATGTGGTATGGGAAGGTAAAGCACTAATGTGGTGTGGGAAGGTAGCGCAGTAATGTGGTGTGGGAAGGTAGCACAGTATGGTGGTGTGGGAAGGTAGCGCAGAGATGTGGTGTGGGAAGGTAACGCAGTAATGTGGTTTGGGAAGGTAGCGCAGTATGGTGGTTTGGGAAGGTAACGCAGTAATGTGATGTGGGAAGGTAGCGCAGTAATGTGATGTGGGAAGGTAGCGCAGTAATGTGGTGTGGGAAGGTAGCGCAGTATGGTGGTGTGGGAAGGTAGCGCAGAGATGTGGTGTGGGAAGGTAGCGCAGAGATGTGGTGTGGGAAAGTAACACAGTAATGTGGTGTGGGAAGGTAGCGCAATAATGTGGTGTGGGAAGGTAACGCAGTAATGTGGTGTTGGAAGATAACGCTGTAATGTGGTGTGGGAAGGTAACGCCGTAATGTGGTGTGGGAAGGTAGCGCAGTATGGTGGTGTGGGAAGGTAGCGCAGTATGGTGGTGTGGGAAGGTAGCGCAGAGATGTGGTGTGGGAAGGTAGCGCAGAGATGTGGTGTGGGAAGGTAACACAGTATGGTGGTGTGGGAAGGTAACACAGTATGGTGGTGTGGGAAGGTAGCGCAGAGATGTGGTGTTGGAAGATAACGCTGAAATGTGGTGTGGGAAGGTAACGCCGTAATGTGGTTTTGGAAGATAAGGCAGTAATGTGCTATTGAAAAGTAGCACAGTATGGTGGTGTGGGAAGGTAGCACAGTAATGTGGTGTGGGAAGGTAGCACAGTAATGTGGTGTGGGAAGGTAGCACAGTACGATGGTGTGGGAAGGTAGTGCAGTAATGTGGTTTTGGAAGGTAGTGCAATAATGTGGTGTGGGAAGGTAGCGCAGTAACGTGGTGTCAGGTAGTGCAGTAATGTGTTTTTGGAAGATAATGGAGTAATGTGCTTTTGGAAGGTAGTGCAGTAATGTGGTGTGGGAAGGTAGCGCATTACTGTGGTGTGGGAAGGTAGCGCAGAAATGTGGTGTGGGAAGGTAGCACAGTAATGTGGTGTGGGAAGATAGCGCAGTAATGTGCTTTGGAAGGTAGTGCAGTAATGTGGTGTGGAAAGGTGACGCAGTAATGTAGTGTGGGAAGGTAGCGCAGTAATGTGGTTTTGGAATTTAATGGAGTAATGAGCTTTTGAAAGGTAGCACAGTACGGTGGTGTGGGAAAGTAGTGCAGCACGGTGGTGCAGGAAGGTAACGCAGTAATGTGGTGTGGGAAGATAGCGCAGTACGGTGGTGTGGGAAGGTAGCACAGTAATGTGGTATGGGAAGGTAACACAGTAATGTGGTATGGGAAGGTAATGCAGTAATGTGGTATGGGAAGGTAACGCAGTAATGTGGTGTGGAAAGGTAGCGCAATAATGGGGTGTGGGAAGGTAGTGCAGAAATGTGGTGTTGGAAGGCAGCGCAGTAATGTGGTGTGGGAAGGCACCGTCGTACGGTGGTGTGCGAAGGTAGCGCAGTAATGTGGTGTGGGAAGGTAGCGCAGTAATGTGGTGTGGGAAGGTAGCGCAGTAATGTGGTGTGGGAAGGTAACGTGGTGTGGGAAGTTAGCACAGTAACGTGGTTTTGGAAGGTAGCGCAATAATGTGGTGTGGAAAGGTAGTGCAGTAATGTGGATTTGGAAGGTAGCGCAGTACGGTGGTGAGAAAGTAGTGCATTAATGTGGTTTTGGAAGGTAGCACAGTAATGTGGTGTGAGAAGGTAGTGCAGGTATGTGGTGTCGGAATGTAGCGCAGTATGGTGGTGTGAGAAGGTATTGCAGTCATGTGGTGTTGGAAGGTAGCGCAGTATGATGGTGTGGGCAGGTAGCTCAGTAATGTGATGTGGGAAGGTAGCACAGTAAGGTGGTGTGGGAAGGTAATGCAGAAAATAAGAATTTACTCACCGGTAATTCTATTTCTCGTAGTCCGTAGTGGATGCTGGGAACTCCGAAAGGACCATGGGGAATAGCGGCTCCGCAGGAGTCTGGGCACAACTAAAAGAAAGCTTTTAGACTACCTGGTGTGCACTGGCTCCTCCCACTATGACCCTCCTCCAAGCCTCAGTTAGGATACTGTGCCCGGAAGAGCTGACACAATAAGGAAGGATTTTGAATCCCGGGTAAGACTCACACCAGCCACACCAATCACACCGTATGACTCGTGATACCATATCCAGTTAACAGTATGAAATTTAACTGAGCCTCTCAACAGATGGCTCATAACAATAACCCTTTTGTCAACAACAACTATGTACAAGTATTGCAGACAATCCGCACTTGGGACGGGCGCCCAGCATCCACTACGGACTACGAGAAATAGAATTACCGGTGAGTAAATTCTTATTTTCTCTGATGTCCGAGTGGATGCTGGGAACTCCGAAAGGACCATGGGGATTATACCAAAGCTCCCAAACGGGCGGGAGAGTGCGGATGACTCTGCAGCACCGAATGAGAGAACTCAAGGTCCTCCTCAGCCAGGGTATCAAATTTGTAGAATTTTGCAAACGTGTTTGCCCTTGACCAAGTAGCAGCTCGGCAAAGTTGTAAAGCCGAGACCCCTCGGGCAGCCGCCCAAGATGAGCCCACCTTCCTTGTAGAATGGGCTTTTACTGATTTAGGATGCGGCAGTCCAGCCGCAGAATGCGCCAGCTGAATTGTGCTACAAATCCAGCGAGCAATAGTCTGCTTAGAAGCAGGAGCACCCAGTTTGTTGGGTGCATACAGGATAAATAGCGAGTCAGTTTTCCTGACTCCAGCCGTCCTGGAAACATAAATTTTCAAGGCCCTGACTACGTCCAGTAACTTGGAATCCTCCAAGTCGCTAGTAGCCGCAGGCACTACAATAGGTTGGTTCAAGTGAAAAGCAGATACCACCTTAGGGAGAAACTGGGGACGAGTCCTCAATTCTGCCCTATCCATATGGAAAATCAGATAAGGACTTTTAAATGACGAAGCCGCCAATTCTGATACACGCCTGGCCGAAGCCAAGGCCAATAACATGACCACTTTCCACGTGAGATATTTTAGATCCACGGTCTTTAGTGGCTCAAACCAACGTGATTTTAGGAAATTCAACACCACGTTGAGATCCCAGGGTGCCACTGGAGGCACAAAGGGGGGCTGAATATGCAGCACTCCTTTTACAAATGTCTGAACTAAAGTTAGTGAAGCTAGTTCTTTTTGGAAAAAAATCGATAGAGCCGATATCTGTACCTTAATGGAGCCTAATTTTAGGCCCATAGTCACTCCTGCCTGTAGGAAGTGCAGAAATCGACCCAGCTGAAATTCCTCTGTTGGGGCCTTATTGGCCTCACACCAAGCAACATATTTCCGCCATATGCGGTGATAATGTTTTACCGTTACATCTTTCCTCGCTTTAATCAGCGTAGGAATGACATCCTCCGGAATGCCCTTTTCCTTTAGGATCCGGCGTTCAACCGCCATGCCGTCAAACACAGCCGCGGTAAGTCTTGGAAGAGACAGGGCCCCTGCTGCAACAGGTCCTGTCTGAGCGGCAGAGGCCATGGGTCCTCTGAGATCATCTCTTGAAGTTCCGGGTACCAAGCTCTTCTTGGCCAATCCGGAACCACGAGTATTGTCCTTACTCCTCATTTTCTTATTATTCTCAGTACCTTTGGTATGAGAGGCAGAGGAGGGAACACATAAACTGACTGGTACACCCACGGTGTCACTAGAGCGTCCACCGCTATCGCCTGAGGGTCCCTTGACCTGGCGCAATATCTCTCCAGTTTTTTGTTTAGGCGGGACGCCATCATGTCCACCTGTGGCCGTTCCCAACGATTTACAATCAGTGTGAAGACTTCTGGATGAAGTCCCCACTCTCCCGGGTGGAGGTCGTGCCTGCTGAGGAAGTCTGCTTCCCAGTTGTCCACTCCCGGAATGAACACTGCTGACAGTGCTAGCACGTGATTTTCCGCCCATCGGAGAATCCTTGTGGCTTCTGCCATTGCCGTCCTGCTTCTTGTGCCGCCCTGTCGGTTTACATGGGCGACCGCCGTGATGTTGTCTGACTGGATCAGTACCGGCTGGTGTAGAAGCAGGGGTTTTGCCTGACTTAGGGCATTGTAAATGGCCCTTAGTTCTAGAATATTTATGTGCAAGGAAGTCTCCTGACTCGACCATAGTCCTTGGAAGTTTCTTCCCTGTGTGACTGTCCCCCAGCCTTGAAGGCTGGCATCCGTGGTCACCAGGACCCAGTCCTGTATGCCGAATCTGCGGCCCTCTAGGAGATGAGCACTCTGCAGCCACCACAGCAGAGACACCCTGGTTCTTGGAGACAGGGTTATTAGCCGATGCATCTGAAGATGCGATCCGGACCATTGGTCCAACAGGTCCCACTGAAAGATTCTGGCATGGAACCTGCCGAAAGGAATTGCTTCGTAAGAAGCTACCATCTTTCCCAGGACCCGCGTGCAGTGATGCACCGATACCTGTTTTGGTTTCAGGAGGTCTCTGACTAGAGATGACAGCTCCTGGGCTTTCTCCTCCGGGAGAAACACTTTTTTCTGGACTGTGTCCAAAATCATTCCCAGGAACAGTAGACGTGTCGTCGGAACCAGCTGTGACTTTGGAATATTCAGAATCCAACCGTGCTGGTGTAGCACCTCCTGAGATAGTGCTACTCCTACCAACAACTGCTCCCTGGATCTCGCCTTTATTAGGAGATCGTCCAAGTACGGGATAATTAAAACTCCCTTTTTTCGAAGGAGTATCATCATTTCCGCCATTACCTTGGTAAACACCCTCGGTGCCGTGGACAGTCCAAACGGCAGCGTCTGGAATTGGTAATGGCAATTTTGTACCGCAAATCTGAGGTACTCCTGGTGAGGATGATAAATGGGGACATGTAGGTAAGCATCCTTGATGTCCAGGGATACCATGTAATCCCCCTCGTCCAGGCTTGCAATAACCGCCCTGAGCGATTTCATCTTGAACTTGAACTTTTTTATGTATGTGTTCAAGGATTTCAAATTTAAAATGGGTCTCACCGAACCGTCCGGTTTCGGTACCACAAACAGTGTGGAATAGTAACCCCGTCCTTGTTGAAGTAGGGGCACCTTGACTATCACCTGCTGGGAATACAGCTTGTGAATTGCCTCTAGCACAGCCTCCCTGCCTGAGGGAGTCGTTGGCAAGGCAGATTTGAGGAAACGGCGGGGGGGAGACGCCTCGAATTCCAGCTTGTACCCCTGAGATACTACTTGCAAGATCCAGGGATCCACCTGTGAGCGAGCCCACTGATCGCTGAAATTTTTGAGGCGGCCCCCCACCGTACCTGGCTCCGCCTGTGGAGCCCCACCGTCATGCGGCGGACTTGGAAGAAGCGGGGGAGGACTTTTGCTCCTGGGAACCTGCTGTTTGTTGCAGCCTTTTTCCCCTACCTCTGCCTCTGGACAGAAAGGACCCGCCTTTTCCTCGCCTGTTTCTCTGGGTCCGAAAGGACTGTACTTGATAAAGCGTCGCTTTTTTAGGCTGTGAGGGAACTTGGGGTAAAAATGCTGATTTCCCAGCTGTCGCTGTGGAAACTAGGTCTGAGAGACCATCCCCGAATAACTCCTCACCCTTATAAGGCAAAACTTCCATGTGCCTTTTGGAATCTGCATCCCCTGTCCACTGCCAAGTCCATAAGCCTCTCCTAGCAGAAATGGACAATGCACTTATTTTAGATGCCAGCCGGCAGATCTCCCTCTGTGCATCTCTCATGTATAAGACTGAGTCTTTTATATGCTCTATGGTTAGGAGAATAGTGTCCCTGTCTAGGGTGTCAATATTTTCTGACAGGGAATCTGACCATGCAGCGGCAGCACTGCACATCCATGCTGACGCAATAGCTGGTCTAAGTATAATGCCTGAGTGTGTATATACAGACTTCAGGATCGCCTCCTGCTTTCTATCCGCAGGCTCCTTTAGGGCGGCCGTATCCGGAGACGGAAGTGCCACCTTTTTAGACAAACGTGTGAGCGCTTTATCCACCCTAGGAGGTGTTTCCCAACGTGCCCTATCCTCTGGCGGGAAAGGGAACGCCATTAGTAATTTTTTAGGGATTACCAATCTTTTATCGGGGAAAGCCCACACTTCTTCACACACTTCATTTAATTCTTCAGATGGGGGAAAAACTACGGGTAGTTTTTTCTCCCCAAACATAATACCCTTTTTAGTGGTAGCTGGGTTTATATTCGAAATGTGTAATACCTCCTTCATTGCCTCAATCATGCAACGAATGGCCCTAGTGGACATTAGATTTGACTCATCGTCGTCGACACTGGTAT
The DNA here is from genome assembly GCF_028390025.1 of Pseudophryne corroboree. Classification (NCBI taxonomy): domain Eukaryota; kingdom Metazoa; phylum Chordata; class Amphibia; order Anura; family Myobatrachidae; genus Pseudophryne; species Pseudophryne corroboree. The sequence goes on from NC_086452.1 coordinate 384,020,851, forward strand.
CAGTATCCGTGTCGACATCTGCGTCTGCCATCTGAGGTAGCGGGCGTTTTAGAGCCCCTGATGGCCTTTGAGACACCTGGGCAGGCACGAGCTGAGAAGCCGGCTGTCCCGCATTTGGCATGTCGTCAAATTTTTTGTGTAAGGAGTCGACACTTGCACGTAATTCCTTCCATAAAACCATCCACTCAGGTGTCTGCCCCGCAGGGGGTGACATCACTTCTATGGGCATCTGCTCCGCCTCCACATAATTTTCCTCATCAAACATGTGGACACAGCCGTACCGACACACCGCACACACACCTGGAATGCTCTAATAGAGGACAGGACCCCACAGAAGCCCTTTGGGGAGACAGAGAGAGTATGCCAGCACACACCAGAACGCTATATAATGCAGGGACTAACTGAATTATGTCCCCTATAGCTGCTATAATATTTACTGTGCCTAAATTTAGTGCCCCTCCTCTCTTTTTTTACCCTTTTCTGTAGTGTAGACTGCAAGGGAGAGCCAGGGAGCTTCCTTCCAGCGGAACTGTGAGGGAGAAATGGCGCCAGTGTGCTGAGAGAGATAGCTCCGCCCCTTTTTTGCGGACTTTTCTCCCGCTTTTTTAAGGATTCTGGCAGGGGTAATTATCACATATATAGCCTCTGGGGCTATATATTGTGATTGTTTTGCCAGCCAAGGTGTTTTTATTGCTGCTCAGGGCGCCCCCCCCCCCCAGCGCCCTGCACCCTCAGTGACCGGAGTGTGAAGTGTGTATGAGGAGCAATGGCGCACAGCTGCAGTGCTGTGCGCTACCTTGGTGAAGACAGAGGTCTTCATGCCGCCGATTTTCCGGACTTCTTCTTGCTTCTGGCTCTGTAAGGGGGACGGCGGCGCGGCTCCGGGACCGAACACCAAGGCCAGTTCCATGCGGTCGATCCCTCTGGAGCTAATGGTGTCCAGTAGCCTAAGAAGCCCAAGCTAGCTGCAAGCAGGTAGGTTCGCTTCTTCTCCCCTTAGTCCCTTGTTGCAGTGAGCCTGTTGCCAGCAGGTCTCACTGTAAAATAAAAAAAACCTAAATTATACTTTCTTTCTAAGAGCTCAGGAGAGCCCCTAGTGTGCATCCAGCTCGGCCGGGCACAAAAATCTAACTGAGGCTTGGAGGAGGGTCATAGTGGGAGGAGCCAGTGCACACCAGGTAGTCTAAAAGCTTTCTTTTAGTTGTGCCCAGACTCCTGCGGAGCCGCTATTCCCCATGGTCCTTTCGGAGTTCCCAGCATCCACTAGGACGTCAGAGAAATGTAGTGTGGGAAGGTAGCGCAGTAATGTGGTGTGGAAAGGTAGCACAACACGGTGGTGTGGGAAGACCACGAAGCAATGTGATTTTGGAAAGTAGAGCAATAATGTGGTGTGGGAAGGTAGTGCAGTAATGTGATTTTGGAAGGTAGCACAGTATGGTGGTGTGAAAAAGTACCGTATTAATGTGGTGTGGGAAGGTAGCGCAGTAATGTGATGTGGGAAGGTAGCGTAGTAATGTGGTTTTGGAAGGTAGCGCAGTAATGTGGTTTTGGAAGTTAGCGCAGTACGGTGGTGTGAGAAAGTAGCGCAATAATGTGGTTTTAGAAGGTAGCGCAGTCATGTGGTGTGAGAAGGTAGTGCAGTCATGTGGTGTCAGAAGGTAGCGCAGTATGGTGGTGTGGAAAAGTAATGCAGAAATGCGTGTGGGAAGGTAGCACAGTAATGTAGTGTGGGAAGGTAGCACAGTACGGTGGTGTGGGGCGGTAGCGCAGTAATAGATTGTGGGGCGGTAACGCAGCAATGTGTTGTGGGGAGAGAGTGCATTTATATGGTGCGGGGAGTAAGTCTGTAGAGGTAGTGCAGTGAAATAGTGTGGAGGTAGCATAGTGCTTTACTTCAGGATGTAGTGCAGTGATGTTGTGTGAATAAGTATCATAGTGATGTAGTGAAGTAGCACAGTAATTTAATGTGAGTAGGTAGCATAGTGATGTAGTGTGGGGAGGTAGTTCAGTGATGTAGTGCTACCTGCCCAACCGGGACAACTTCTCTATGGCACACTACCTGCGACGGATCATAATAAGCCCTTCCTAAATCTCAGCTCCAGGCCTATGTTGACCTTAATCTGGCACTGCGCGTACTTGCAGGCTCCTTTCTGCTTATTTGTATAGTCTGTATACACAGTATGTTTTAAGAGTAGTATAGCTGGGTGTTAGACAGATTAGACTGTGTAGTTATAAATTAGACTAGGTTAGCTACTGTTAGGCAGTTTAGACTAGGTAGTAGAAATCTTAGGTAGCTTAGATTACATAGTAACATAGTAACATAGTATCTGAGGTTGAAAAAAGACAATTGTCCATCGAGTTCAACCTATTTGTGGTCTCCTATGCATGATGATTTGATTAAAATTTCTGACTGATGCTGCTGTCAGCCATTGCATTTTATCCCTATTTATAGTAACTATAATGCATGACTATGCACCATACCCCTGAATGACCTTATCCATTAGGAATTTATCTAACCCATTCTTAAAGGTGTTGACAGATTCCGCCATTACAACTCCCTCGGGCAGGGAATTCCAAACACGTATTGTCCTTATCGTGAAAAAGCCTTTACGCCGTATTGTGCGGAATCTCCTCTCCTCTAACCTGAGCGAGTGTCCACGAGTCCTCTGTGTTGATCTAACCAAAAACAGGTCCCGCGCAAGCTCTGTGTATTGTCCCCTTATATATTTGTAGATGTTGATCATATCCCCTCTTAGTCTCCGCTTTTCCAATGTAAACATGCCTAGTCTTTCAAGCCTTTCCTTGTATTCCATCGTCTCCATGCCCTTAATTAGTTTGGTCGCCCTCCTCTGTACCTTTTCAAGCTCCAGGATATCCTTTTTGTAGTACGGTGCCCAGAATTGTACACAGTATTCAAGGTGTGGCCTCACTAGTGATTTATATAACGGGAGTATAATACTCTCGTCCCTAGCATCAATACCCCGTTTTATGCATGCTTATATCTTATTAGCCTTCTTTGTTGCAGTCCTACTTTGGGTACTACTGCTTAGCTTGCTATCTATGAGGACACCTAAGTCCTTTTCCAGTACAGAATCCCCTAATTTTACCCCATTTAGTAGGTAGGTGTAATTTTTGTTCTTGTTACCACAGTGCATTACCTTACACTTGTCTGTGTTGAAGCGCATTCTCCATTTGGCTGCCCATGCTTCTAATTTAACTAAGTCGTTCTGAAGAGACTCGGCATCCTCCTCTGTATTTATAGCCTTACACAATTTGGTATCATCTGCAAAAATTGACACCATGCTCTCTAGACCTTCTGTTAGGTCGTTAATGAAAATATTGAACAATAGCGGTCCTAATACTGAGCCTTGCGGCACACCACTTAGCACTTCAGTCCAAGTTGAAAAAGATCCATTAACCACAACGCGCTGCTCCCTATTATCTAACCAGTTTTTGACCCAAGTGCATATTGTGCTTCCGCAAGGCAGTTTAGTCAGGGCTTTGGGTCTGTGTGTACACTCTTATTCATTGCAAGCACCATCTTGCACTATTGTGGTTATCCTCCTCGTCAATAACCTTCTATAGAATCAGACGACGTGGCCAGCAAAGTAGCTAAACTCATCTCGTTCTGCAGTGGGCTCTAGTGAACCCCTATGCTGGGGATCAGTATGAAATACCTACAATAAAAATCCCGACAGTCAAAATCCTGACAAGGTCAAAATACTGACAAGGTCACAATACAGACATTTAAAATACAGACAAGGTCAAAATACCAAGAGTTAAAATGTCGGCAGGCGAAAAAGTCGACACAAGATTTTCATTGTTTTTGTGTGTATGTCAACATAGGTTGACATGGACACCATATAAGTGTACCGCATCCCCTCGCATGGCTCGCGCTTTGGGAACACTATTATATCCCGCCTCTGTGGTCCACTGGGATGGTAAAGTATAAACAAGTCGGTTTCAATAAAAAAATCATGAAAATTCATGTCAACTTTTTGACCTGTCGACATTTAAATGTCATTATTTTGACCTTGTCTGTATTTTAAATGTCGGTATTTTGACCATGTCGGGATTATGACTTTGTCGGGATTTTGACCGTCGGTCAATGGTTGTCAGGATTTTGATTGTAGGTAAATTGACCGCATCCCCTATGCTATCTTAGATTCCATCCCTATAGCATGTAGTGCCAGGAGTCTGTTCATCATTATTTATTATTTGTTGATAATAACACAATTTAGTTATCATTTGTTTGTACTAGTTTATACAGCATTCCAGAATACCCAATACCCAACACCCATGCCCCTGCACCTCCCAAATGGACCTGTGCACCCGGGATGCCCCATCAATTTAATAAAGTTGCTTCCTATAGACCAGGCATTCCCAACCACGGTCCTCAAGGCACACCAACAGTGCAGGTTTTAGTGATATCCAGGCTACAGCACAGATGATTAAATCAAAATAACTGAGCTACTAATTAAGTCACCTGTGCTGAAGCCTGGATATCACTAAAACCTGCACTGTAAGTGTGCCTTGAGGACCGTGGTTGGGAATGCCTGCTATAGACTCTAAGCAAGTGGAAATGTTTCTCAAAGTTTTAACGGCTTGGGGAAAAAAATGATAATAGGGCAAAATAATTTATATTGCTTGCTATCACATTCTGAAAATATTCTGCAGCTTTCCACATTCTGGTTCTCCCAGAATCCTCTGCACACTCTCTCATTAACCAAAGATAGTTCCTGCACTGACAGGCATGACCTTGTTAATGGGGATGTACTTACTCAGTATTCAAGCCCCCAGGGGCAACTGTAGCAAGAGTACTAGATTCTGTCAAGACAACATTTTCACTTCTTTCAATTCTCATCAGATTTCAAATAAAATGTTCTATTAAACCAGGGCTGTCAAAATAACAGAGCACGTCTTTTACTTTGGGGGGGAGGGGTAAGAGTTTCCTAATAATAAATATGAACAGTCAAGTTAAGCTGCAAATACGATTTCTGCAGGAGGGCTGTATTCTCTGCTGGCTGGGAGTCTGTGGGACCCATTAGCGAAAGTGGAAGTTGCTGTCTAAGGGGATGTGTTATGCCGTAACCATTAACAAAAGTTTTTTGGGGAAAAATACCTCACAAAAAAATGTAGTTACATAGTTTGTGAGGTTGAAAAAGGACAATCCGTCCGTCGCGTTCAACCTATTTATGTTCTCCTATTCTGTATTATTTTCATGATTAATATTATCTGTTGATAAAGTCAGCCGTTGTGTTGTATTTCCTCATTTTATTATAACTATGGTACGTGATCTTTCCACCATAACCCAGTATATCCTTATCCATTAGTAATTTATCTAGGCCATTCTTAAAAGTATTGACCGAGTCTGCCATTGCTACTTTCTCAGGCAAGGAATTCCAAACTTGTATTGTCCTTACTGTGAAAAAAACATTTCCGCCTCTGTGTGCGGCATCTCCTCTCCTCTAACCTAAGTGTGTTTCTGTGCTGGTCTTAACAAAAACAGATCCTCCAATAGCTCTGTGTATTGTTCCCTTAAATATTTATAAATGTTGATCATGTCCCCTCTTAATCTCCTCTTTTCTAGTGTGAACATGTCAAGCCTTGCAAGTCTTTTCTGGTATTCCAGCGTCTCCATCCCCTTAATTAGTTTGGTCACCCGCCTCTGAACCTTTTCTAGTTCCAGGATATCCTTTTTGTAGTAGGGTGCCCAAAATTGGGTATCCGGACTCCAGGTCGACAGCAAAAAGGTCGATACACCTTAGGTCGACGCCAATTGGTCGACACACCTTAGGTCGACGTGGACAAAAGGTCGACGGGAACAAGGTCGACATGGAAAAAGGTCGACATGAGTTTTTCATGATTTTTTTCTTTTTTTGAACCTTTTCATACTTAACGATCCACGTGGACTACGATTGGAATAGTAAAGTGTGCCGAGCGAAGCGAAGGCACCATGCCCGAAGCATGGCGAGCGAAGCGAGCCATGCGAGGGGACGCGGCTCACTAATTGGGGTTCCCGGTCACTCTACGAAGAAAACGACACCAAAAAAACATAAACTCATGTCGACCTTTTTCCATGTCGACCTTGGTCCTGTCGACCTTTTGTCCATGTCGACCTTATGTACATGTCGACCTAAGGTGTGTCGACCAATTGGCGTTGACCTAAGGTGTGTCGACCTTTGTGCTGTCGACCCTGAGTCCCAGACCCCCAAAATTGTGCGCAGTATTCCAGATGGGGCCTTACTAGGGCGTTATATAATGGGAGTATAACACGCTCATTCCTTGCATCAATACCCCTCTTTATGCATGCTAGTACCTTGTTTGCCTTTTTTGCCGCTATCCTACATTGGGTGCTGCTGCTAAGTTTGTTATCTATATGAACACCTAAATCTTTTCAGTACGGAGTCCACTAAAATCACCCCATTAAGTATGTAGATGTTATTTTTGTTCTTGCTACCAAGGTGCATTACCTTACACTTGTCTGTATTAAACCTCATTCTCCATTTTGCTGCCCATGACTCCAGTTTAAATAAATCATTCTGGAGATACTCAGCATCTCCCTCTGAATTTATAACCTTACATAGTTTGGTATCGTCTGCAAAAATTGACACCGTGCTCTCTAGACCTTCCGCTAGATCAGAGGTTCTCAAACTCGGTCCTCGGGAGCCCACACAGTGCATGTTTTGCAGGTAACCCAGCAGGTGCACAGGTGTATTAATTACTCACTGACACATTTTAAAAGGTCCACAGGTGGAGCTAATTATTTCACTTGCGATTCTGTGAGGAGACCTGCAAAACATGCACTGTGTGGGCCCCCGAAGACCGAGTTTGAGAACCTCTGCGCTAGATCATTAATGAAAATGTTGAACAATAGCGGTCCGAGAACAGACCCTTGTGGCACACCACTTAGAACTTCAGTCCAATTTGAAAAAGTTCCATTTACCACAACGCGCTGCTCCCTATTATTTAACCAGTTACTAACCCAAGTGCATATTGTGCTCCCTAGCCCCAGTTCATGCAACTTATAGATAAGTCTCATGTGTGGCACTGTGTCGAAAGCTTTAGTAAAGTCTAAAAAGACTACATCCACCGCCTTACCCTGATCAAGGTTCGCACTAACTGTTTCATAAAAGCCTAGTAAGTTTGTTTGACATGATCTATCCTTCACAAATTCGTGTTGGTTCCTAATAATAATCTTTTTGGCTTCAAGGATCTTCTGTACACTATCCCTCAGAATGCTTTCTAGGACTTTCCCCACAATAGATGTAAGACTAGCACTATGGCTCTTGTGACAGTCACTGTTACCTGAGAGTTTTATATAGAAGGGATGTCTGCAATGCCCCCACAGCTGGTGGTTTCACAGTCTGGGAAGGGTGACTGTGGTGCCACTGGAAGCCGCAGGCTAGATGGCTGCCGCTGTGCAGTGAGGGGAACAGCCGGCAGCAGCAGGAGTCAGCCAGAGTGGTCGGTGGCAATTACAGGGGTCCAGTGCGGTATCATCGGCGCCCCCCCCCCCCCCCCCGCATTAGACCGGCAGGAGGGAGTACTGTGGGTGGCTGTGGAGTTTCGATGCGGAGCACGCGCTCTGAAGCTCACAGCCCGGCCACGGCTGGAACTGGAGGTCCTGGCTTCTGGAGCTCGACTAAGCCGGAAACGCACGGCATGAATCGTTTGTCCAATTTATCTCCGGTTTCCAAACTTTTTGAATCATGGCGCCGTAGAGTATCAAAATTATTTTCATGCCACTCCTAGGCAGGGCCGGTGCAAGGTCTCTATGCACCCTAGGCAAAGCTTCAACCTGGTGCCCCCTAACCTGCAACCCCCCTACAGGAGGTGCATCAGGGCTATGAGAAGCAACCGTGAAGGCGCCCCTCGGAAGCCATAGTTACATCTGCCTCCTTTGTGCCTTCACATGACTTGATGTTACTCATGTCGGCACGGAGGAAGCACTGAGACACTATGTGGTACAGCCCGATAGTGGTAGCTGCACCTGATTTGACCCGCAGCAGCAGCCAGCGCAGTGTAAAAGGAGGGGCATACAGAGACATCCTTCAGTTTTTTGCTAGATGAATTCAGTGGCGCGCTACAGGAGCTGACGCCCCTAGGCAGACGCCTAAAGCTGCCTAATGGCAGAGCCGGCCCTGCTCCTAGGCCAAAAGTTTCTTATTGAGAAATTCAGAAAAAAACATTATATTAAGTAAATTGTGTTTATATGTCATCTTTAGGTTCAAATGTGTGGTAAGGACAAGACTTGCTTCTGTTTGTCCACATATTTTATGACTGTAAGCCACAAGCACTGGTTTTGCCTATTACAATAACCATGAATAGCTTGGGAACTACTGTTTTATACTACAAACAGGTGCCAATTAGCCGTTATGTGAAAGTTTAAATATATTGGTGATATATCAAGTGGAATCTGCAGATCTGAGCAGACAATAGGGGAACCTGGTGTGATTTGATTGTTGGATCAGTTTGCAAATTTTCCTTTTTGGCTTAATCACAAGTTGATAGTACATCTCACTGTGCACGGAACAAAGAGGAAACTGCCGTTAGGCAATGAAACGCGTTTGGCGGTTGCATCTAGCTTATGCGATAAAAATACTTTCTCCTAGGAAATGAAAAACAAGGGGTTTATTTGTAAAGATTTTTTTTATATTAATTTATGCAGAAATTGCGGTTTCTGCATAATATTATGTATCACTGCTATGTAAGACCAGTCTAACATGATTCTTAGTCCATAGCCCCCCAAATCTTCATCTTAACAAGGTCCATTAAACACCGCTCCAAAGGCTTCTTATATATCCCACCTCCCTTTACACACAGTGGTCTTTGTTCACCTCCAATATCTGTACAGACTGGCCGGACACCTGTCTCATTACTTCAGTCAATACATCATTCTTTCACACAGCTCGATGTAGCTATAGTGGGTACAGGGGGTGCCAGAGATATGGGGCCCAGAAGTTTAGGGGGCCTCGGAACCAAGTTATATAGTTGCACACCAATTTCCAAGATTTACCTGCTAAGCAATTGGGTCCCACCCATTGCACAGCCTGAATAGGGGGACATTCCATTTTCAGTGAGAATTGTGTGGAATGGATTATGTTATGGTAAGGGAGCACTGTATTACGGCATAATCTGAACTGGGCACTGTAATGTGGCAAATCTTAACTAGATGGCATTGCAATGTGGCATAATCTGAACTGCTCATTGTAATGTGGCATAAAATGATCTGCAGGGTGCTATAATGTTACATAATATGAACCTAGACACTATTTTGGCACAATACAAACTGGGTGCTCCGTAATCTGGCACAACGGAATATAAATCCAACAAACCTTATCAACATGACATGTCTCCCATCTCCCTCCAAGTCACTAAAATGTGCTTTATGGAATGCACGCTGTTTGCAACAAATTAACATCTATTCATTACCTTTTCATAGCAAAAAAACGCAATATGCTAGCTATAACAGAAACATGGCTCACACAAACAGACACCTGCCTCCCCTGCAGCACTGTCACATGGTGGCCTCCACTACACACACACACACACACACACACACACACACACACACACACACACACACACACACACACACACACACACGCCTGGTAACAGTAAAGGAGGTGGGGTTAAATTATTACTGTCCAAATCTTATACACACATCAGTTTCTGGAAGTTTTTCTGCTTGGCTACCTCACTTTCTATCTTCTGACATCTCCACCATCAATATGGGCGATTTCAATATCTCTATTGACAGTCCACAATCTCCCCATGCCTCTAAACTACTCTCCCAATGGACTGACTCCCCTACTCATCAGGAGGGCAACTGCCTTGATCTTGTATTCACCAGACTATGCCCTGTTTCTGAACTCACTAACACTCCTTTCCCTCTCTCAGATCACAACCTTATCACCTACATGCTCTCCTCCATTACTTCAACTCAATGTCCCTGAAGTCTACCAAGCCGTCTCTAACCCGCAGAAATATTAACGCTATTAATTTTCAACAACTATCTACCTCACTGCAACCACTGCTTTCATCAATTTCTACATTCACGTCTCCTGAGACTGCTGTGTCACACCTTAACCAAACTCTAGAAACAGCACATAGACTTAGATGTCACCCGTGGCACTCTAAATACACTAGACACCTACAAAAACTTTCACGTAAAGTAGAATGCCAGTGGCGTAAATCTCGTAGTTCAAGTGACTTTCTCACATATAACACAGTGTACCACTCTTTATCGTAATGCTCTGGACACTGCCAAACAAACATATTTTCAATCTCTCATCACTCTAACCACAAGCGACTTTTTAATACATTTAAATCACTTCTTGTCCCTCCCTCACCCAACCCACTGTCAGTAAGCAAGATCTTCCTATTTCAAGGACAAGATTGATAAGATCCAAAATGAAATGGCATGCTCTTCCACAGCAAGTGACCTGCTCAATTCCCTGCCTGAACCCTCTAACACAGGCATTCCCAACCGCAGTCCTCAAGGCACACCAACAGTGCAGGTTTTAGTGATATCCAGGCTTCAGCACAGGTGGTTAAATCAAAATAACTGAGGTACTAATTAAGTCACCTGTGTTCAAGCCTGGATATCACTAAAACCAGGACTGTTAGTGTGCCTTGAGGACCGTGGTTGGGAATGCCTGCTCTAACACCTTCTCTTCATTTGATCCTACAAATGAAGATGAAGTATCTGCACTCTTTTCATCTGCCTACTCTACTACCTCTCCCCTTGACTCTATACCCTCACAAATTAGTAAAGCTCTGTCTGCTGTGCTCATCTCAACCTTAACTAAAATCTGTAATCTCTCTCTGTCTACTGGTATCTTTCCTTCTCTGTACAAGCATGCAGTGATTACTCCCATTCTGAAAAAAAACAAAAACTCTGACCCTAACTCTCTCTCAAACTACCATCCCATCTCTCAGTTCCCATGCCCCTCCAAGCTACTTGAGAGACTTGACTATACTCGCCTCACACACTTTCTTAACTCACACAGCCTACTGGACCCACTTCACTCAGGATTTCATGACCAACACTCCACAGAGACAGCACTGACTAAGGAAGTGAATCATTTTCACTGCTAAATCTAAAGGCCATTACTCACTACTTATTCTCCTTGATCTCTCTGCTACTTTTGATACTGTTGACCACGCTCTTCTCATACAAACACTACAATCCATAGGTATTCAGGACACAGCCCTTTCTTGGTTCTCATTCTACCTATCTAATCGCTCCTTCAGTGTTCATTTCCCTGATTCCATCTCCTCTTCGCTACCTCTCTCAGTTGGAGTACCGCAAGGCTCAGTCTTAGGTCCACTGCTTTTCTCTATCTATACCACATCTCTTGGCAAACTAATCAACTCTTTCGGATTTCAGTACCATCTGTAGGCGGATGATACTAAAATCTACCTAGCCTCCCCAGATTTGTCACCATATGTATTGGCCCGTGTCACAGAATGCCTTTCTGCCATTTCATCTTGGATGACATCTCGTCACCTCAAACTTAATATTTCCAAAAGAGAATTAATAATAATTCCACCAGCCAATAGTAGTTACCAACCTGATATCTCTATCACTGTTGAGAACTCGGCAATCATCCCTACCCCACAAGCTCGCTGCCTAGGTGTCATTCTGGACTCTGAACTATCCTTTGTTCCCCACATTCAATCTGTTTCAAGATCATGTTACATTCATCTAAGAAACATATCCAAAATACGACCATATCTTACACAATACACAGCAGAAACTCTAATCCATGCTCTCATTATCTCCCGCATTGATTATTGCAATAGTCTCCCATACATAGGCTCTCACCACTACAATCCATTTTGAATGCAGCTGCGAGGCTAATCTTCCTCGCTAGATGTTCATCGTCTGCATATCCGCTCTGTCAGTCCCTCCATTGGTTACCGGTATTCTATCGTATTAAATATAAAATACTTTTACTGACATACAAGGCTATTAACCAAACTGCACCAACATACATCTCTTCATTCATCTCAAAATATCTCCCTACCCGACCTCTCTGCTCTGCACAAGATCTGCGTCTCTCATCCACACGCATCACTTGTTCACAATCAAAATTACAGGACTTTATTCGGGCTTCACCCACTCTGTGGAATGCCCTCCCACGCATAATAAGACTCGCCTCTAGTCTCCAAACCTTTAAATGTTTCCTGAAAACTCACCTCTTCAGACAAGCCTATCAAATTCCAGACCCACCCACATAACCTTCAGTGCTTCCCTATCTAATTACATCCTCTCTGTAGAGACCACATAACATCACATATCTTGTCTTTCTTTACTCACACCCTCCTGACACTTGGCCAACATTGCGGGGTGATCATATCATACAACACATTAAGAACCTAGCAATCTGGTGGACCATTATGCAATAGGTAGCATCTATCCTTGTGTATCAATGCCTATTTCCCTATAGACTGTAAGCTTGCGAGCAGGGCCTTACTACCTCTATGTCTGTCTTTTTACCCAGTTTTGTTCTATTACTGTTCTTCTAATTGTAAAGCACAACGGAATATGCTGCGCTATATAAGAAACTGTTAATAAATAATAAATACATTTCAACTGGAGGGCACTGTCATGTGACAATATGAACTGGAGGCACTATTGTGTGGCATATGAACATGGGGCACTGTTGTGTGATATATGAACTGGGGACACTGTATGTCACAATGTGAATTGGGGGTTCTGTATGGCACGTGTATTGGCAGCCCTACAATGTGACATAATGTGAACTAGGGCACTACTAGGAACTAGAAAATTATTATGGGGCATAAAATTAACAACTGCTGCGGAGAGGTGTCCCTCTAGAGCATTGGAGCAGGGGCCTCTTCAAAATATTACTATGTGATTCCCAAAGGTCTGGCTATGCCTGATTACATAATATATGAACTTCACCTTGACAACTTGCTAGTCTACTACACTTCACAGGGTTGCAGAAGTTTATTATTGGTAGACCACTATTTCCTGACAGTGATTAATCATTGCATACTGTACATTACATATTTGAGATTGCTACTATTCACATTTTATTTTAGCATTGTGTTATTGTGTTTGTCTATTGCAACATTAAGTACTCAATGTATTTTTTTATTGTACCAGGTAGTCTTTATAGCTTTTCATTCTGGCATTTCACTGCAAATGCAAGAGTTGGGCCGGCTGAAAGTCCACTCCTCCCCCTCGCTCCTGGTCCCTAGAGACATAGGAGCACCTTTTTCATTGTATATATGGAAGATCTCCCTCATTCTGGCCGTCAAAAACTCAGTTCTCCCCTCTTTCAAATGATATGGTGCTTTATAGTTACAGTGGTGGCCTGATAATATCTACATGCAAAACATTACATTATTCCATAGATGCATGTCACAACTGAGGGCCTGAGCTGACGGGAGGCAGCCTCAGTTGTAGGGGCTGAGATGTACCGGAACCTGGGAGGTTGTATCAGACCCCTGGACATGTAAGTAACATGAATAATAACTGCCCGAAGGCGTGACCACGACAACTTGGATAAAAGTCAATGATGTTTATTATGACAACTCCGCAACACAGCAGCAGTAAAAGAAAACGTAAAAGTCAGCAAAGAATAAATACAGCTCCTGGGTACTACAGGATGGCAGGAGCCACAGGGCACTGGTAGTGTGAGATAGTTCTTATAATCTTCTAGATGGAAAGTCCTTACCAGGCCCGACTGTAGCAATGGAGATAACCCAGGATTGTGCCAGCTGGTGTTCCAGGAAAAGCTGGGTTGCTGAAGATAAAACGGCTGCTGTGGATACTGGCTGGAACCAGACTGTTGTTAGCACGGAGTGGATACTGGCTGGAACCAGTTAAATAATAAATTAACTTGAGAGCGATGAAATATGAACTGAAATGTAGAACTTGAGAGCGGAGAAATAATAATACCGGTGGAGAGTGGTAAAGTGTAGAAAGGACACCGGCCCTTTAAGAGAAGCTGTACTCTGCTGGAAGCTGAGCTGGAAGCAGGTAATGTTGTAGCTGGAAACAGATGAATCCACAATGGATTGGAGAGTCAGGCTACACCGCAGGTGGAATGCTGGTGCGGGTCTCTATGGTGGAAGTCTTGAGACAGGAGCTGGAACCTGGAAGACAATCACAGGAGAGAGACAAACAGGAACTAGGTTTGACAACCAAAGCACTGACGCCTTCCTTGCTCAGGCACAGTGTATTTATACCTGCAGCAAGGAAGGGATTGGCTAGGCAATTATGCAGATTATCAATACTGAGAACAGATTGGTGGAAATGATCAGCTGACAGAATCCAAGATGGCTGCGCCCATGCAGACACTTGGAGGGAAGTTTGGTTTGTAATCCATGTGGTAATGAAAACAGTAATGGCGGCGCCGGCCACCGGAGACAGGAGGCGCCAGGCTGACAGATGCACATCCGACCACGCGGACACAGCGGAGGCCGCGGCTGACGTAATCGCCACTCAGACACTCTGCATGCAGAAGTTCAGGGACGGCGGCGGAGGCCGCGGGAGACGCCATGCCAGGTGTAATATGGCGTTTACTGTGACAGCGTCCCAGAGTGACAGGAGAGGATACAGGAATGTACACATCAGGATAACAGATGGAATCCGGTCCTGGAGCGCTGAGCCAGCCTTAGGAGGCATCTGATGGGTAAGAAATGGCGTCCAGATACCCGGATCGTGACAGCACCCCCCCCTTTAGGAGTGGCCCCAGGACACTTCTTTGGCTTTTGAGGAAACTTGGAATGGAATCTCCGGACCAAGGCAGGAGCATGGACATCAGAAGCATTGGTCCATGAACGTTCCTCAGGACCATAACCCTTCCAGTCAATAAGATATTGTAGTTGACCGTAACGGTGACGTGAGTCCAGGATCTTGGCCACTTCATACTCAACGCCTCGTTGAGTTTGGACTTTCGGAGTTGGAGGAAGTGAGGAATGAAACCGATTCAAGATCAGCGGTTTCAACAGGGAAACATGGAATGTCCTGGGTATTTTTAAGAAGGGAGGCAACTGGAGTCTGTAAGCAACAGGATTGATGACTTGTTCAATCTTGAAAGGACCGATATAGCGAGGTGCAAACTTCATACTGGGAACTCTTAACCTCAAATTCTTCGTGGATAACCATACCCGATCACCCACCTTGAGAGCAGGAACTGCTCGACGCTTCTTATCCGCAAACTTCTTGTACCTGAACGATGCCTTGAGCAGAGCTGATCGTACGCTCTTCCAGATATTGGCAAACTGATGCAAGGTGATATCCACTGCGGGAACAGAAGTTGCTGGAAGCGGTTGGAACTCAGGGACTTTAGGGTGGAATCCAAAGTTAGTGAAGAATGGTGTTGAAGCAGATGAAGAATGATACTGGTTGTTATGACAGAACTCGGCCCAGGGAAGTAATTGAACCCAGTCATCTTGAGAGGAGGACACATAGATGCGGAGGAAGGCCTCCAAGTCCTGATTCACCCTCTTGGTTTGACCATTGGTCTGAGGATGGTAAGCCGTGGAAAACTTTAGCTTGACTTGGAGGACTTGACATAAACTTCGCCAGGATTTGGCTGTGAATTGAACTCCTCGATCTGAGATAATTTCTTCAGGAAGACCGTGGAGTCGGAAGATCTCTTGTATGAATACTTGAGCCAACTTGGAAGCTGACGGAAGACCGGTGAGAGGAATGAAGTGTGCCATCTTGGTGAACCGGTCAACTACCACCCAGATGGTATTGAACTTGTTGCACATGGGTAAATCTGTAATAAAATCCATCGACAAATGGGTCCAAGGTCGACGGGGAACAGATAGTGGAACCAGTTGCCCCGCAGGCGACTGGCGGGATACCTTATGTTGAGCACACTTTGGGCAAGATGCAATAAACTCCAAGACGTCCTTTTTCAGAGTTGGCCACCAATAGGACCTAGAGATAAACTCCAGGGTTTTTTGGATACCTGTATGTCCGGCAAAACGGGAAGCATGGGCCCAATGCATGAGCTTCTTCCTTAGCATCGGTTTCACAAAACTTTTCCCTGATGGGGGCGTAGAGTCCATCCCTACCGTGGAGAATGCCAACGGATTTATAATAGGATGCTTGTCTGAAGACTCTGACTCATTTTCTTGCTCCCATGAGCGGGAAAGGGCATCGGCCTTGCGATTCTGAGAGCCCGGACAGAACTGGAGTTTAAAGTCGAACCTGGAAAAGAAAAGTGCCCATCTGGCCTGACGAGGGTTGAGACATTGTGCGCCTTTCAGATATAAAAGGTTCTTGTGGTCTGTAAGTATGGTGATTGAATGAGAAGCTCCCTCCAACAGATACCTCCACTCTTCTAGAGCGAGCTTGATGGCTAGCAACTCCTGGTCGCCAATGGCATAGTTGCGCTCAGCTGGGGAGAACTTCCGGGAGAAGAAACTGCAAGGGTGTAAATGGCCATCTTTAGCCCTCTGAGATAACACCGCTCCTACTCCAACGGAGGAGGCATCCACCTCTAAGATGAAAGGAGAGTCGATGTCAGGCTGTTTCAGAACAGGCGCAGAGATGAACCTTTGTTTTAAAAGATGAAGTGCTTGCATGGCTTCTTCAGACCACTTGGACGGGTTAGCACCCTTCTTAGTGAAAGCAGTAATAGGCGCCACAATGGTGGAAAAGTCTCGTATAAACTTTCGGTAATAGTTGGCGAACCCTAAGAACCTCTGGACCCCTTTGAGGGTTAAGGGTACCGGCCAATTTTGGATTGCTTGTAGTTTCTCAGGATCCATCTCTAGTCCGGAACCGGACACAATGTATCCTAGAAACGGAATGGACTTGACTTCAAAGACGCATTTTTCTAATTTGCAATAGAGATGATTGACACGGAGACGGGACAGAACCTCTTTAACCCAAAAACGATGTTCCTCTAAATCGTTGGCAAAAATGAGGATATTGTCTAGATAGACCACGACATGACGGTATAGAATGTCTCTGAAGATCTCATTGACAAAATGCTGGAAGACAGCTGGAGCATTGCTCAATCCGAAGGGCATGACGAGGTACTCATAATGTCCGTCACGGGTGTTAAAGGCGGTCTTCCACTCGTCACCCTCACGGATCCGGATGAGATTGTATGCACCTCTCAAGTCCAGCTTTGTAAAGATGGTAGCTCCGCTAACTCTGTCAAAGAGCTCAGTAATCAGGGGTAAAGGATAACGGTTCTTGATGGTAATGTCGTTCAAACCTCTGTAGTCGATGCACGGCCGCAGACCACCATCTTTCTTTTTTACAAAAAGAAGCCTGCGCCGGCTGGAGAAGAAGAAGGTCGAATGAACCCCTTTGCTAGGTTCTCTTTAATATATTCCTCCATAGAATGCGTCTCAGGCAGAGACAACGGATAAGTTCGGCCTCGAGGTGGAACCTTCCCTGGAACGAGATCAATCGGGCAGTCCCATTCTCTATGAGGAGGAAGGATATCAGCAGAAGCTTTACTGAACACATCCGTGAAATCTTGATATGGAGGAGGTGGAACATCAGACGACCTGGGGGAGGAAGAACAGACAGGCAATACTTTAAACAAACATGTCTCAGCACAGGAGGAACCCCATGCCAGGATTTGCGTAGTCGTCCAATCAATTGTAGGATTGTGAAGACGGAGCCATGGAAGGCCCAGGACCACAGGATGTGTGGCTCTTGGAATCACTAAAAAAGAAATAAGTTCGGAATGAAGAACTCCCACTCTCAGACGAACTGGTAGAGTCCTTAAAGAAATAACTGCATCAAAAATTTTGCTGCCATCCACGGCAGTTAAAGAAATGGACGAAGGAAGTCTCTCGGTGGGTAGGGACCACCGTTTAACATAGGCTTCGGTAATAAAGTTCCCAGCTGCTCCGGAATCAAGGAGGGCAATGACGTTCCGATAACGTTGAGCAACTTGAAGCGAGACTGGGAGATTACAATCTTGAGGAGATGGAGAGGAGATCATTACTCCTAGCCGGCCCTCTCCTTGGCGAGCTAGGATTTGGAGTTTCCCGGACGTTTGGGACAGGCATTAATGGTGTGAGACGGAGCTGCACAATAGAGACAGAGAGACTCGGAGAGACGTCTTCGGCGCTCAGCAGGAGTTATACGGGAACGGCCAAGTTGCATGGGCTCATCTTTAGATGGTGACAGTTGACGAGGAGGAGGAACAGAAGATTTTGGAGCAGATGATCCTCCACGCTCAGTTGCTCTCTCTCTGAAACGTAAATCAACTTTCGTGCAGAGTGAGATTAGCTCATCTAACTTAGAAGGTAAGTCTCTGGTAGCTAACTCATCTTTAATACGCTCAGATAAGCCATGCCAGAATGCAGCATACAGGGCCTCGTCGTTCCATGCCAGTTCGGATGCCAGGATCTGGAACTGTATCAGATATTGTCCTACAGTACGTGACCCCTGGCGTAAACGGAGAATCTCGGATGAAGCTGAGGTTACCCGGCCTGGCTCGTCGAAGATGCGCCTGAATGTTGACACGAAGGCAGTGTAGGAAGATAGCAGGGTGTCGGACCTCTCCCATAACGGTGATGCCCAATCAAGGGCTGAGCCACTGAGAAGAGAAATAATGTAGGCAATTTTTGTACGGTCACTGGGAAAATTGCCAGGTTGTAGCTCAAACTGAATCTCACACTGGTTGAGAAATCCCCTGCAGAATCTTGGAGATCCGTCAAATTTTGCTGGCGTTGGAAGATGAAGACGTGGAGCAGAAATGGGTAAGGTGGGTGGGGTTATAGCTGGAGTCACTGTGGTTGACGCACCAGACGCGCCTGATCCACGGAGAGTTGTCTGAATCCCATCCAGCCGAGTAGAGAGATCCTGGAGACAGCGGATGATGTGGCCCTGTGCAGCCTCCTGATGTTCTAGTCGGGCTGCCAGTTCTTGCATCGGCCTGGCCGCTTGATCCTGGTCTCCGGCTGGATTCATTAGGTCAGTGCTTACTGTCACAACTGAGGGCCTGAGCTGACGGGAGGCAGCCTCAGTTGTAGGGGCTGAGATGTACCGGAACCTGGGAGGTTGTATCAGACCCCTGGACATGTAAGTAACATGAATAATAACTGCCCGAAGGCGTGACCACGACAACTTGGATAAAAGTCAATGATGTTTATTATGACAACTCCGCAACACAGCAGCAGTAAAAGAAAACGTAAAAGTCAGCAAAGAATAAATACAGTTCCTGGGTACTACAGGATGGCAGGAGCCACAGGGCACTGGTAGTGTGAGATAGTTCTTATAATCTTCTAGATGGAAAGTCCTTACCAGGCCCGACTGTAGCAATGGAGATAACCCAGGATTGTGCCAGCTGGTGTTCCAGGAAAAGCTGGGTTGCTGAAGATAAAACGGCTGCTGTGGATACTGGCTGGAACCAGACTGTTGTTAGCACGGAGTGGATACTGGCTGGAACCAGTTAAATAATAAATGAACTTGAGAGCGATGAAATATGAACTGAAATGTAGAACTTGAGAGCGGAGAAATAATAATACCGTTGGAGAGTGGTAAAGTGTAGAAAGGACACCGGCCCTTTAAGAGAAGCTGTACTCTGCTGGAAGCTGAGCTGGAAGCAGGTAATGTTGTAGCTGGAAACAGATGAATCCACAATGGATTGGAGAGTCAGGCTACACCGCAGGTGGAATGCTGGTGCGGGTCTCTATGGTGGAAGTCTTGAGACAGGAGCTGGAACCTGGAAGACAATCACAGGAGAGAGACAAACAGGAACTAGGTTTGACAACCAAAGCACTGACGCCTTCCTTGCTCAGGCACAGTGTATTTATACCTGCAGCAAGGAAGGGATTGGCTAGGCAATTATGCAGATTATCAATACTGAGAACAGATTGGTGGAAATGATCAGCTGACAGAATCCAAGATGGCTGCGCCCATGCAGACACTTGGAGGGAAGTTTGGTTTGTAATCCATGTGGTAATGAAAACAGTAATGGCGGCGCCGGCCACCGGAGACAGGAGGCGCCAGGCTGACAGATGCACATCCGACCACGCGGACACAGCGGAGGCCGCGGCTGACGTAATCGCCACTCAGACACTCTGCATGCAGAAGTTCAGGGACGGCGGCGGAGGCCGCGGGAGACGCCATGCCAGGTGTAATATGGCGTTTACTGTGACAGCGTCCCAGAGTGACAGGAGAGGATACAGGAATGTACACATCAGGATAACAGATGGAATCCGGTCCTGGAGCGCTGAGCCAGCCTTAGGAGGCATCTGATGGGTAAGAAATGGCGTCCAGATACCCGGATCGTGACAATGCACTTCCCCTAACAGTAGGTGTCCCCCAAGGTTCTGTTCTTTTTCTCTCTCTATACATCCTCTTTAGGTGCGCTCATTTGCTCTATCCACTTACAATATCATCTCTATGCTGAGGATACATAAATCTACTTAACTCCCGACCTCTCCTCATTAGTCTTGGGCAGTACGGATGGTGTAATGGTTAGCATTACTGCCTCACAGCACTGAGGTCATGGGGTCAATTCCCACCATGGCCCTAACTGTGTGGAGTTTGTATATTCTCCCCGTATTTGCGTGGGTTTCCTCCGGGTGCTCCGGTTTCCTCCCACAATCCAAAAATATACTGGTAGGTTAATTGGCTCCCAACAAAATTAACCCTAGCATGAATGTGTCTGTGTGTACATGTGATAGGGAATATAGATTGTAAGCTCCACTGGGGCAGGGACTGATGTGAATGGCCAATTCTCTGTAAAGCGCTGCGGAATATGTGTGCGCTATATAAATAACTGGTAATAAATAAATAATAAATAATTAGTATTTCCACCGGGAATGAATGGGACGCGCGTGCATCGTAGATACACACGTGCACCATCATTCAAAGTGAATGGGAGTGTCTCTGTACACTTGGTAGTGCGCCTAGGGACGCAGCACGGCCCTGCATGCGAAACAGCCATGCTCCATCTGTATCTTTGTTCTTTAGAAAAAAGCATACAGTGGGCGGGATGCACTATGGGAAAAATGCAGTAAAACCCACATTTTCGGGCTTTTACTGCATTTTCAAAAGTACTAAGACCCGGACGCCGTTTTTTCGCCACCCATGGTATCGCCATCTATGGGCTTCTTAATCGCCGGCTGCCGCAGATGCCTCCCCTCCTCCGGCATACCTTCCTCCAGGCAGCCTGGACCCGGAAGGTAAACTCTTTCCCTGAGCAACGCAGCCAGAGGTCCTTCCGCGTGCAGGGGGGAGGAGGAGGCACCGGGGACAGCCTGCTGCCTTGTTCCCGGCAGCTGTGGAGAAGGTATCGCGGGGGGGGGGGGCTCCGTCACCACATTGCAATGTTGATCGCATATGTTAGTACATATGCGATCAACATCACTGCGATGGGCGGTGAGGGGCTGCGATGTATGTTATTACATCCCGCCCTCTATGTGGTCTATAGTTTTGTCAATTTTAAATTTTTTTCATAAATTGTAAAACTCAATTTAATCTGGTCATTTTTGTAAATTATTTTTTAAAACTTGTATATAGCACATTTATTGCTTTTATGTATAGCAACACCTAGTTTTGTCAATTTTCATTTGACAAAAAATGTACAATTTAATCTTATTTTTTTAATCTTGTTTACAGCATGTTTATTGCTTTTATGTATAGCAATATCTAGTTTTATTGTTAATCTTCAATACATTGTACAATTTAAAAAATGTTTAAATCCTGTTTATAGCATGTGTATTGCTTTTATTTATAGCAACAGTTTTATTGACTCTTAAATTTTTTCATAAATTGTACAATGTAATTTTATCATTTTTTTATTTTAAATATCGACAATAGCTCATTTATTGCTTTAATGTATAGCAACACGTGAACATTTTATATAATAGCAATTAAATGAATCAAAAATATATTGTTTTGCCTATGTTGGGGCACAAATAATGGAAATGGGATGCCAGGGGGTACCCAGGTGGAAAATGATTGAGAACTACTGCTGTAGGCCATTTACTTAGGACTTAAATTAATGACACATTATGAGGACCAAATTGTGAACTTTATCATTGGATCCTTGACATATTTACTGTATTACAACACAAAGCCTACATTAAAATAAATAAAACCAATCACTGGGTCACATAATGACATGTCTTTTCTAGTTAGTTGATTTCTTCTGGTCCTCCATAAAACTCCTTTGGCATGACACTTAAATAGTCATCAGGCTGCCACTAATTTAAACCCAATTCAACAAATACTGCAGGAAGATACAATCGCTCAGCCCAGACACCTGTATGCAAGCCTAAGGAGGGGATTGTATAAGGGCAAAAAGGGTAAATCCAGGTTTGCAGAGCCCAGGTTCCATGGTCATCCATCATAAATGTACCCTTTTTTATGAGATGTATTAATCCAGATAACTACTGCCCAGGATATGTGGTCACCCATCACATAACTATACCGATTTTTATTTGTCAACCTTAGCTCATGAATAAAACGCCTACTACTGATGGCAAACAAAAAAAGAAAATAATAAAAAGAAGAAAAAAGTTCAAAGTTCAACGGACAATTCACCTGGCTTTTTTTTGTAATTTTAATAAAGAAAATTTTGTATATGTTCTACACACGAGGCTGCAATGTTGTATGCTGAATCAATATTCCTAACAATGAAGTCTATCAATTAACGAACTATCAATGTTATTGGTGAAACGTAAGGCTACACAGTGTCCACAATATAGCTGCTTACAGGGTGTGATATGCCTCAGAAATGTCACTGGTTTCACTACATTCTCAAGAAAGATACAAAATGGCTACCTCCACTGTATGTTGGGTCCATTTATTTTCCAATGACTGACATGAAGCACTTCAGTTGGAGGTCCTGAATATGTTCCACATCTTTACAATTTAGATCTGAAGTATATATAGCGTGTGTATGTGTGCTATATTTGTAACACACTGCAAATGTTCCCACAGAAATCAGGTCTATCTGGCAGATTATCGTTACATATAAGTATAGAATTCTGTGGCTAGGCCAATATAGCAATATTCTGTACTTAGAGATAACATACTCTAAGAGGCTACATGTTGTCTAACACGGAAAGGTTTAATGTTGTGGTTGCCGTGGACATCTAGTGGTCATAAACAAGAACAGGATGTTTATACAACAATTTAATGGATTTCACAGTTCTTTGTGACTTAGAGAATTTTTAATGTAACCTTTTTTTTTTTAAATAAAAAAGTTAATAAAAGGAAGAAAGTGACGAATTAGAAGAAACTTTGACATGTAAGCGACTGGTGATCAGATTTGTGCAGGTATGTCTGATCCAGGTATCTCCTGTACACCCCTGCCATCCTTCCACAGGGACATCTTCCTGACTTCACCACATAACTCAACCATAGCATACAATTAATACCTTAACCCAAACTGCTAAACAAACCCCAATACCCTAACCCAATCCCCTAAACTAACCCTAATACCCTAACCCCAAGTCCAAACCACTAAACCAACCCTAATATCCTAAATGAACCTTAATACCCTAACCCACACTGGATGGACCATATGGTCTTTATCTTCCATCAAATTTTATGTTTCTATGTAAACAGAGGGCTCCATTTAATTAGTTATATTTATTTAAATATAATATATAAATATTTTAAATATAATAAGTTAAATGTAATGGTTCCTATGTATATCGCTGGAGCCATGGACTACCACCGACAGCACAATTCCCAAGAGTACAATTGAAAACTCCATTGTACAGGGTTGCACTGGACAGCAGATTCTCAAAAGTAGTTCCTTCACAAGTAAATTCCATCTGGATTATTCATCTCAGATGTAAACTTTAACACCTCTCATCTAATCAATCACATGTAACTAGAATAATAAATCAGTTGGAGGAAAAAGTAATTGTGATCGGAGATTAAAATGAATTGTAATGGAATTTCCCTAATCATGTTGACAGCATAAGGAAGAGTAGGGAGGAAGCATTAGGAAGAGGAGGGAGGACCAGTCTTAAAATAGGCTCTTCATTATTTTCCACGTTAATTTACAAGAAACCTTTAATTCAGCACCAGGTTCTGAAGACCAATTCCCATAGACCGTAAATAACCTGGGAAAAAACAGAGACAGACACAGCATTCCTTTATCACCTTTATTGATACATGTGACTACCCTTACACAGGCAACTTGCTACACACAACCTTGTATTAATATAATTAACACTTTTCATTCACTAGACAAACCATTATAAGAAGCGCCAATCTCTGCCATAACGACTGCTTCAACTTTCCGATCTGTGTAAAGGTTACTTGGCAAGAGTACGTGCATATGACATGTAACTGAAGAACACTTTGCCACTAAAAGTAATGCACATTAAAATAATACAGTACTTTATGAAATAATTTCAAATAAATACCCACATACATATGAAATAATTTGCAGTAACAATAGTTTAAGGATCAATACTGTAAAAGATGAGAATATAAAATCCCAACAACTAGAAATAATACTGTTTTTCCAGCAAACAGAAATCTTTTTTTCCCCCACTATTAAAATTTTCCGTTATTTTTGTCATCTTGTAAAAAAGAAAAAATGACAGTAGTTTAGCGAGTACCAATTAAAAACAATTGCCTCTGCCTCAACGAACAGCCGCCAATCCGGCGGTGCTTGTTGATGCCTCTCACAATTTCTGTTTCCTGAAAACAACAGCAGATAAATACAACATGCAAGAGTAGATATTAAATGTGTTTTCCACATTTGCCAGCGATAGAATGGTAAGACTGCGTCCACCACCATACACAGATAATAGAAAGTCCCTTGAGTTTGGGGCACAGCCGCCACAAATGTGTAAGTTATACATCTTGCTAGAACAATTTTCAAAAGCTATTAGTTTTGGTTTGCAAACATTATTTTTCTTCTCATTTCCTGAATTGGTAAGGATCTGCACTGAAAAGAATCACTGACCAACGGAATTTTTCTTTTTGACAATTTTTCTTCCCTAAATACAGATTACTCTTATCCATTAAATATATGCAAGGTTATTTTTTTTTTTTAATCCTTTGCATTTATTGCTCCGCATGGATTCATTAATTTTTCAGACCCTTTTCTTCCCCCCTTCACACCTAGTATAAGATGTTCTCAGTAATCATAAAGGCACTACTGGTTTCCATAACAAAGGCTTACTGTATAAACACTTGTTAATTAACAACTTTAGAATTGAACTTGCTAGATGTACCATAATTTGGCACGATAATGAAGAAAATAAAAACAAACAATTCCAATTTGGAATTTAACTGGTAGTTGTATAAAATTCTGTTCATCAGCAATTCTTGATTTCCCAAAAAGCAGGATATTCCGACATTTTAGGTAATACTACTTATTGAACCTTTTTGTTTTTTTCAAGTGCCTGTTACTGTTTTAACCAAAGAAAGTCAAGTTTTTTTCTTGTTACATTAAGCTATTCCTAAGAATAATAATAGTATGAAAACCCCAGAATTTTCAGACCCTGGATTTTTTTTTTGTTTTTGTTAAATGAGCATGGCAGTTAAAATCAGTAATTATAACATAAACAAAAAACAAAAACACAAATAAAACTAGTATTGTGAAAAAAAAAGCTGTAGTAAGAGAGGACATATATATTTGTATGTATTTAACATTGAGTGTATTAAATCATAAAAACAGTAAATAAATTCCCTGCAACATGCCGATACTAAAATCAACACGCACAAGAGTTAATACTACCCAGGAAAACCGCCATGTTCAGACTATTAATGCAGCCATTACATGTTCTATAATATTTCTACAGAAAATATAGAGAAAACAGAAAACATTAAAATATCAAAAGTGCACAGGTTTAACAATCTGATGTAAAATAATAAAATGAAAAAAAAAAAAAAAAACCCTTTTCCCAACGCAACTGATACTAACATAGAATCGTTGATAGTAGAGTTTGGATCAGCACTTGTAAGTTTTCTTCCCCAGCAGCACTTAATAAAGCTTTTCATTTTGAAAATATATATTGAGAAAACATTAAATAATGGGAAGGAGCGCTTCCTGTAAAGTGTATGAAATTAAAGGAGGGTGCAGTTTCCCGTCTCTTTTTTTTTTTTTTTTTTTTGCCATTGGCTCTAAATGTCAAGTGTTATTCGGACTGGAGTTATGTGCATCTCAATGCACTGGATCGCAAGTTCTTCTCCGAAGACTATTCTACAACTGGAAAAACGGAAAATAAAATAAAAATTAGATACGTATCATTACAAATTTTTGTCAGGAGCGGTGCGGAGCAGGTTAGTTGAAAAACAAAAGGAAGGCCAGGCAGCCGTTAGTTCCTAGGCGTAGAGGGTAGACAATGTTGAGTGCTGGCTTATTGGGCACGGATTGTAGAGTAGCATATGCAAGCTAGCAGATATCTGTCCGGCGTTGAATGATATTTGATGTCTGAAGTTACAGAAAGCAGAAGAAGGTGAAGCTTTAGGCTTCTATGCACTGGTCATGCATGGTGATACCAGTCAGCGTACATTGTGCTCAATAAACAGGTCAAACAACATAGGCAGCAAAAGCGTAACATTGAATGTTTGGATCCGCATAGAAGAGAATTTTATAAAAATAATAATTAAAAAAACTAAAATAATAAAAATTATAGTAGACACAAACAAATCATTTTATAGATATTATATTATTACTACTATACCATGCTTAAAAAGTCTCATATTAAAAAAAAATTAAAACACAAAGAATAATCAGAGAGTGACAAATAATTGACATCAATCTAAGAAACTTATAGCAGAAATGGGAAATCTCCACCCAAAAAATTCCAAAGAAAATATTTATGACTATGCAAGATGAAAAATTAAAATACTGCA
This sequence comes from Pseudophryne corroboree, assembly GCF_028390025.1. NCBI lineage: Eukaryota > Metazoa > Chordata > Amphibia > Anura > Myobatrachidae > Pseudophryne > Pseudophryne corroboree. Next base: position 384,047,663 of record NC_086452.1, read on the forward strand.
GATTAGTGACTATAATCCAACATGATTTTATGGGATTAAATAACTGTGCATAAGAGCCTATATATTCATGGGGTGAACACAATGGCTGCCAGTTATATCCATATTTTGGGGAGAAGCGAGACATATTAATCCCACCATAACCGTGAGACAGAAGATACTTGGGGCTAAATATAATAGACTCCATGTTGCCTAATATTAGAAATAACTAAAAAATGAAAATGTTAGCCTGTCATTTTACACAGTAATAAAAGAGTAAAGAAAAAGATGTACCAAATAAAATGTCCCTTAGAGCTAAAATTCTAATGTGACACAAAAAAAACACCACACTGAATGGTCATAATAAAAAATAACCAAGACAGAAAGCAAAACAGATCTCGCTTCAGAGATAGATCAACTACTTCTAGGAACTCTCTGTAGTTGGCAACGTCGTGGCGGTAAATTTACCACTTTGTTTTTTAACATAACAAAGTTTGGGACCTGCCCTATTTTTAAAATAAGGTATATTCTTTTTTTTCTGTGTGTCTCTTAAACGCAAGCTGGGGGGAAAAAACAAAAACAAACAACAATATATTTGTGTAGTGCTCTGTGAGGGATTATATACTTTATAAGCCATATTCCCAAAGTTTGTTCTTTAGCAACCAGGAAGATACAAGGTCTGACACTCTGAAAATGTTACGGAAAAGCACTCATGTTAGCATGCAAACATTCGGGACTGTACCGGCACTCTCCAGCAGGTGGTGAGCTCTCATTACCTTCTAGAGTCACTGGGGGCTTGTCCTGACTATTTAGCGGCAGAGTGCCTGGACACAGGAAGCAGTGTGCTGATAATCTATAAGGAACGCAGTGAGATGAAATGAAGCGTTGCCAGGGTCATTGCAGTGAAGATAAAAAAGTTAGCAAGCAGAGAGCGAGGGGGAAGGAACTGGAGATTTTTGGAGGGGTGTTAGGAATGAGGACGGAACCCATTCTTGCAAGATTAACCATAGGAAACTATATATACACAAAATGACGACTGAAATAACAGATTGAACAGAGCTTTACAATAGTAGAGCAATTCAAAGCAGGCACTTTAAACATTTTTTTTTTTTTTTAACTGATCCTATTGTGCCTTCCAGTAATTAATATCAATTTCCTTCCTTTTTATACTGGCACAAAATCTCCACTGAACCCTTTGTCATTATTTCCATAGCTTAATTTAGCCTCGACAAAGAATGTTGCCAGTGCTTTTAGTCAGTGACCACTGGGTGTCAGTGTTTACCAAATTGTAGAATCTTTTTACACTATGTGCTAGCAGAAGTAATGCTCGATTCTTCTCATAATGTACTTAACAGTATTCTATGAGAATATAGAATAATAATATTAATACTAAAATACTTAGAAGAAACCGCCTTGTAACCATTCCACTAATTCTGATTCCCGGCAACTTGATGAGTAGAAAAGGTTAAACACGTTTTGTTGTTCTCTTGTTAGCCGGTCTCTGTGTTTGTACATTATGCACTCAAGTTTTTGGTCTCTCCCACACTTGGATGAGAAATATTTTGAAGCTCGCACTAACATTTGGATACTGTTAGCTTGTTAATACTTGAGTATCGTCATTATTTTAAACCTAACCACAAATGTAAAGACATATAGTTAGAACCATACGTCATATTTAGTTTAATCTACGTCCAGTTTGGATTGGTTACGATTGCGCAGGCTAGCATGCAATATTTGTACTGCGCTCCAGTATATGTCGGAGAGATGTCAGGGATAGTGGAGGCAGATTGTGATGTCTGTGCGTTCAAGAAACAAGGGGCTTGTGGTTCATGCTAAGTGTCCCTTATTTCTCAACAAGCGTCTCCGGACTTCTAATATTTGTGCTATTAAAGATACAATGATTAAGACGTGCAATATAACAGGCCACCACGTTTTATAGACCTGGTACGGCCAGAGAACCGACACTTTACTGAAGCGTTTCATCACTGGTACAAGTATCAATGGATACAGGTTTTTAATTTTCTTAATCATTATTACGTTTTATGCCCATATTTCCATATGTGCAATTACAATTACGAATCCACCCTTGTGCTGTCACCGCAGGACAAAGACTTATCCAGACTCCGCAAGGTGGGGGTGATTCCAACATATAAATATGTTGTATTTCAGCTATATATCGTTTTGAATTCTTTAATCATGTGACACAGAATGTGAATTGGCGTTCAGCTATTCTGCATCTGTTTCCAGCGCACCCAACGACAGATGGGCCATTACCGTGATTATGGCTTCAGCTTGGTACATGTTCCCTAAAAACAAAAACACCTACAAGGTTAACTCTGGAAGTACTGTCTGTCTCCTTCCTGCGTTAACTTCTTGCAAAGCCCCCTTTACAAGTGTTAGTTATAATCAAGCTAAGCTTAATATTACCATTTGCATACACAGTATAAACAACATATCAGTACAGGTTAAGTGGCTGCAATATTGTAGCAATTGGCGCTTCATGCGGACTATCCAAGCGGACAAACAAGGATCAGCATTCCCTAGTCGCAACAGATCTTATACTTTTCACTGCAAAACACCTGGTTGTTGAGGACAGACCCCTCGGAGCCGTCCGCACATGAGCGAACGTGACTTACGCTAGGGTTACTGTTTTTTTTAATGGACGTGGATTTTGTGCGCACGCGCTTCGCCTGCTCGTGGTCAAGTTCCAGGTGCTCTAAACGCTGCGTCAATGCCAGCTTCTGTTGGATGGCCATGCGGAGCAGTGAGTTCAAAGTCTTCTTCTCGTCTTCGGCCGCCGCCAGCTGCCTCTGCATTTCATCCAGCTGCGTTACGTACTCATCACACCTGCAGCACAAGAAAAAGACACAAGGGTTTCAGAATACTTAACGTGACCGTAAATCAACAACGGCAGGAGTATGCCGTCTCATTTCAAGAATTCTGTGGACAAGAAGCATGATTCAGAGATGTACACAGATACCACTGCAGCTACGAGTCAGTATACAGTACAGTGCTCCTCACAGTAACAGTAGAAGACTCCTGGTGATCATGTCTGAGTAGAACATCGTCATAGCAGCAGTATAGGACATCGTCATAGCAGCAATTATTAATGACTTTATATATACCAAGTTTCCAGCTAAAGGGTAGAATTGATCAATTACAGTCGGATCCTCTCCGACGGAGAGGATCCGACACGTCAGTATTCTATAGCGGGCCGGTTCCACCATTTTCCCTCCCATTACGACCATTCATTTCCGTCCTCTCTTATGGGCGAAAATGAATGGTTGAAACCACATGGATTCTGCTCATCCGTGTGTTTTTTGAGTTGTCGGAAGTTCCGTCAGGGAGGAAAACAGCACTTCAAAGTTCAGATTATCGGCGGAAAGTGCCGTCTTTCCGCCCTTTCAGAACTTCCGACTGTAATTGAATATACCTCTATGAGATCCTATATCTGCCATACCGCCTTTATATTTCCAAAACAAGACACTGTATGTTGAACCGATGTTTACAAACGTTGTTAACATTATATATAACAGATACAACATATCCCATTTCAGTGTTACACTTCATGCAATAGGCCTCCTGTGCGCACATATGCAACCTATATCATTGTCAAAAACACAGAACCGATTATGAACCATAATGCATGACACGTAAGAGTAATGATGAACATTTCTGTTACAGAAATCTGTTTCCATCTCCATGTAACTGGGTGACCTGAATCCGACACGTGGCGTCCCAGAAGACCCCCTTGCATTTATGCAGAGCATTTCAGAGTTGCCTACATGTAGTTACTGCGTAGCTTCCCCAGGGAGTCAGCCTCATGTATTAATAACTCCCTTTGTGCCAGAACAGCCTCAGGCAGTCTTTGGTCTCCGAGGTTCTAAATAGCTGCAGACTAATTGCACCACTTGCTCCAAGATGCAGAACTTTTCCCCTTTAAATATTATATTATGTATGATTGGCCCATTATAAATGATGGCTCCTAGTCAGATTTAGTAATAATTCACATCTTTTCAGAAGCAGGGGAGCACCAAACTGCGGGCCAGATGTACTAAGCCTTGAAAAGTGAAAAACTGCACGGTGATAAAGTAGCAGCCAATCAGCTCCTGTCATTTTTCAAAGGCAGCCTGTAACATGGCAGTTAGTAGCTGATTGGCTTGTACTTAGGGATCAACTCATGAAGCAGTGAAAAGGGTGGAGAAGTGAGCCAGTGGAGAAGTTGCCCATGGCAACCAATTAGCATTGAAGTAACATTTATAATTTGCATACTATACAATTGTACGTAGCAGCTGATTGGTTGCCATGGGCAACTTCTCCACCTTTTTCAATGCTTCATGAATAGACCCCGCAATCACCGTGAAATGTATCACTTTTCAAGGCTTAGTGCATCTCCCTCTGCATGTTTTATTGCATTTTTAATTTTCCAATAAAGGGCGGGATGTAATGCCGCCCGAGTTCGGCGGCTGTGTGAAATGCCGGCCCGAACTCAAGACTTTTTTTTAAAGGGGCAATCACTTACAAGGCATGATTTTGCCTTGTAAGTGATTACCCCTTTAAAAAAAACGTTTGAGTTCGTCCGGCATCCCGCACAGCCTCAGAAGTCGGACAGCATTACACCCCACTCAATGTTTTTACAGATACGGCAAATCGGCAACATTGTAAATTGATGGGTTTCTTTGTAATCTTTTTAAGCTCATGAAGGTTGTAATTTGCGCGCTACTATTTTTTTTAGTTGTTGCAGTATTTGTGTTTCACCGGGAAACAATTTCCCATCTATCTGCTCCAATTGTTCTTCCTCCTCCTTATCAGGTGTTCCCCACAGCTCCTGGATAGTAAACTCATCTGGCCAGGCCAGTCTTTGCCTTCTGTGTCATGTCATATGTTTGTATTGTGAGCCCCTAAATGTACAGCTCTATGTAATATGCTGATGTTTTATCAATAAATGATTACAATATATTTGCAATAGAAGTCCTGCTTCACAATTTTGTTCTCGGTCTTTAGCATTCAAAAATGATACAAGAGATTAGGACCAAGTGACCTTACAGATGTGAGTGTTGGCTGTGTCGCATTCAATCCACACTCATCGATCCCTCTGACGCTGACAGATTGCTAATGTGACTCTAGCATACCCATTTGGGTAAGAACAGACAGGAGTAGCTTTCAAAGAGATTACTGATCACCAGGAGAGCTGCATTATTAAGTCCAGTGTGAAGGTGGTTCGTCCACCGTGAAGCTCCGTGTCTGACACAAACATGTAAGTGCATCTACCAGTCCCCATTATACTGGTTAGGATGCTGCTCAAGGGCTATACAGTAATACGATTCCCGTAACAAGGCACTTTTTCCTAACACATATGATACACCTAATTGCTCTATCTCCCAGTCAAACTGCAGCTGGTCTGTATATAACCTGAGATCCAATCAGAGTTTAATTAATGAAAGCACATGGCCAGCTGGAAGAATCCTCACTAGCAGGGATTTCAGTGAACCTATCTATGATAAAGTGTGTGTAGGTGAGTGGATGGATAGATATATGTCCAAACAGACCGGCACTCCATCCACTAAAAACTTATGAGCCTGGGTGCATACCAACGCAAACAACCTTTGCCAATACAACAACTGATAGGTCACACTCCTCTGACTTTCAGATAAACATCACGGACACAAAACCTTTATGCCAACGTTTCAGATGTATTCAGACATCTTTCATATTTGATCCTTGACGATGTTTATCTGAAAGTCCGAGTGCGACCTACACGCAAACATATATATATATATATATATATATATATACACATACATACATATACACATACATATACACTGAAAAGTACTTCTGTGTGTGTAACTTTGTCCTGCTCAGTGCTGTAAATGCTGGGACGACAGGTCAAGCTCCGCCCGCTGTATGTTAAATATGTAAGGCTTGCATGGATAGGCTGACTCTATTCCAAAGAATTGCTTCTCGCAGTTCTTAGGGCTCCTCCTTTGAGGTAAAAAGGTAAAGATTTTCTCACAACACTTAAGGTCACTGGGAGATCTGATGGCACCCTTCACACAGCAGATAAGCAGTTGCTGACTATCAAGTTTTCCTTTAATGCAAATAAGAGTCAAAATATCTCTCTCTCCATTCCTCCTATTGCTCTCTGAGCGGTTCGGCAATGTTTAGTTCACGTGACAGGTTAACCTCTGATAAATGAGATACTATTCTCTCCCGACTGGAAATAGGTTGGTTAAGTACTTTTATCTGAAATCTGGGTGTGGTATGCAAGGTCGACAGTAACTAGGTCGACCACTATTGGTCGACAGGGTCTCTAGGTCGACATGATGTAGGACGACGTGATGTTGGTCGACATGAGTTTTTATGTTTTTTTGGTGTCGGTTTTCTACGTACAGTGACTGGGAACCCCAATTAGTGCACTGTGTCCCCTCGCTTCGGACAAGGTACCATGCTCCACTACCGCTGCGCTCGGCACAGGTTACTATTTCCAATCGTAGTCCGTGTGGATCGTTAAGTATGAAAAAGGTTATAAAAAGAAGAAACTGTGAAAAACACGTGTCGACCTTCTGACCTGTCGACCTAGAACATGTCAACCTAGAGACATTGTGGACCTAGAGACCCTGTCGACCAACAGTGGTCGACCTAGTTACTGTCGACCCAGAGACCGGATCCCCTGAAATATATATCTATATATCTGAAATATATATCTATATCCAGGAACAGAGCATTGAGTCCTCCCCCCTCCGCGACTTGGTATCGCCAGCACCATGCATTCTTTATAGCCCCGCGTGGCTGGGCTGTCTTAACTCTCCTCTGTGAGGGGGGGAATTCCCAATAATCATTTCATCCTTTTTAAGCCCTTTGTGGAATTATGAAACACCACTTCTTAGTGGGTGCCTACGTCACAAAAGCAAGCTACTGTCCAAATGTCAAGTTCCTAGTCCTTATGGATCTCTCTCTCACACACACACACACACACACACACACACACACCTGTTCCATATCACTAACCTCAAGTCCTTGGAACTTGTTTTTTTTCCCCACCCAATTTTAACACTGAGTTACCTGTTTTGGCTTGTGTTAAGATCAAAGTGAATAAAACAAGGTCAGTAGTAAGATATTACCTACGGATACCTCTGAAGTGTCAGCAGAGAGAAGAAATACTCCTGTTCCTACCTTTCAATGAACACTGGAAACCAGACTCCTGGTCCTGACTTATTACACATATTGTGAAGTGCTCTCTGGGGCTTCCCAACCTTAGTTGAAGTTTTGGGTTACGGTCAAGTTTCAGCATAATGAAAGACGACTGATCCCACTTCAGAGCCTTCAGTACAATTATACAGCACCTGCTTTGTCTGCAAAGACTTGCACATAAGCCTCCTATTCACAGAATGCTCTTATACACAGGTGCTCAGGACATGTTGGGCAGAACTTGGACGTGACTGATGGTGTAGTATAGTGTAACAGGTGTAAACTGTCGAATACATGTTTTGCTGATCGATGCTTGCTGAAAAAGACATAGGCACATTAAGAGCGATATCCTATTAGGGGCAATGCGATTTTAGATGATCAAAACACCCGGATATCGCAATCTATTACTGAAGGTCATTATGGCGGTATACAATTACAGGCATTTTGATCAGCCAAAATTGGACCCACAATAACATGGAACACATGGGATCGGGGATAAGTCCCTGATCCCATGTGTTAGCGTGGCTCCAGCGGCATCTTACTGCGGATTATGCTTCAGGTGCCTGAGGCACCAGCAACATAATCCCTGATCAGTGCCGGCATCGGGGATAATAGGATAGCCACGGAAATTGTGTGTGTGAATTAGGTTAAGAACATTTATTTAACACATATCCAATCCGATTTTGGTCAAAAATAAAATACAAATTGTATACATTTCAGCACAAGATTTGATGTCTTATATAATCGGACCATCGTGACCCTATATTTTCCTGGAAGCTGCTCCTCTATGCAGCCAATGGTGGCCACATGGAAGGTGAATGGCAACTTTTTTACATTTCCTCAGCAGCTGCTAATTTCAGTGTATATGTGTACACACACACACACACACACACACACACACATGTAGTTGCTTTACCGGCGGTCAGGATACAGACGATGGAATCCTGATCGCTTACAATGCCGGCAAACGGGCTATTCCCATGACACCTATAGAGTGGGAATAGAACCTGTGGCGAGCACAGCGAGCCCGCAAAGGGTTCTCTGCTGCCTCCCTGACATTCTGGCGGCTGGGATCCAGTGGTTGGGATGCTGACCTTTGGGATCCCGACTGCTGACATTACTGCCCCAGCCCCACAGATATACACACACACACACACACACACACACACACACACACACACACACACACACACTACAATGCTACTATTATGATGCATCTTTACTTGTCTTGATAAAAGGAACACATAACGTACAGAAACATCTGGAGTCACCTCTGACCTTGTGTTTGAAGATCTGCATTAAATCTCTTAAGGGGGGTACACACGGAGAGATCAGTGTTTAAAATCTAAGCAATCTGACTAGATTGCTTGAATTTTAAGCACGGATCTGCCGTGTGTATGCCCCCCAGCGATAGCGATGCGCGGCCCCACGCATCGCTATCGCCGGTGCTAGATTGAGCCTGCATGCAGGCTCAATCTAGCGAGTCACTCACTTCAGCGCTGTGTGAAGTGAGCGGCCCCCCGTTGTCACCCCCCCTCGCTCAGCACATCGCACTGTGCTGAGCGGGGGGAGAGATGTGTGCTGAGCGGTCTGTGTTAAGATCGCTCAGCACACATCTCTCCCGTCAGTGCCCCCCTTAAATGTTTAAAGGTGACGAGTGCCCTCATTATGACTGAGTGTATATGGATATTCTGCACAGATGGTGGAAAAACCTTGGCTAAAAGTACCGCTAAGATGGACTAATTTACGTGAGTGAAAAGTATTTATATATCATATACATTCATATGATACACAACACTGTTTATGACTGGTATTTTCCAATTATTAATCAGTAATAAGGAAAGTTATTCACAGGCAGTAAATGCGTTTCTGACTTTGCTTCTATAGCAGCAGTATCCGGAGAGTTCTGGGTACGTACCTAGTGGCAAACATGACTCTGAGAGAGGAGAATGTAGCAGCGTCTTCCTTGAGTGCCTTTAACTCGTTGCGCAGTTTCATCATAGTTTCAGTCACCATGGCTTTCTCGTTCTCGTATTTGCCCTTCAAGTTGGCAAGAGCGACTTCTGCCGTCTGAAATAAGATAGAGAGATAGTGGAATATGTGAGGCTACACTCTTTGAAAAAAAAAAAAGTATAGAAAGGTTTCCTGCAGATGTGAGAGGTTTGTACAGCCCAGACAATGGAGTGATTGGGATTACCACCACCAGTAGTGTGGCCTGTACAGGAGGAAAACTGAAGTGTAATATTGTTTATAATCCTATTCTCTGCAGTCCTGGATTGCCTATATGTTTGCAGGAATTTAGTACAATCTGGAGTAGGATGGTTAGGTGCCTGATTCTGAGTCGTACGCAAAAGCGCAATCACCAGCATCTGTTGGTGCTCGGTCATCTACGAGTCTGCACATACCACTACAAACTCCTTTCCTTGTGTACATCTGTGTGGCTCAATGTAAAAGCTGTTAGACACCCAGTGTACAGACTGGTGCGTCCTTATACGCCACTATCGGTCCCACTAGCCCTATATTAGGTGCAGTGTCTCGGTCTAACCATGGCCTCCTATGCCTGCAGTTGTGTGTTTGTGCACGCCGCCACTGTGTTGACATGCCTGCGCCTACTGAATTGACCATTGCAGACATTTCTAGCCACCTTAAAAGTTCACAATTTGCAGATGTGTGCTCCTTCTGGAATGGGATCCGGTCTGAAGGTCGACACTGTCTAGGTCGACAATGTTTAGGTCGACCACTATAGGTCAACAGTCACTAGGTCGACAGGGATGGACGGTCAACAGGGTTTCTAGGTCGACATGTGGGGGGGGGGGGGGGGGTTGTGTCGTTTTTTTCGTAGTGTGACCGGGAACCCCAATTTGTGCACCGTGCCCGTGTATAGGCTTTACTACTACTATATCAAGGGCAAAAGACTCCATAAAATTAAAGAAACCATTTCACCTTTCGGTGCCAAGGTTCCCATATTAAGATTCCATTTCATCTCAGTTTGTGCCAGATTTTCCTCTATATTCCGTTTACGCCCTGAAGCGCTATTGGGTGGGCATCTTATGACACCCTACGTATTTTGGTACACACACCTTGACCTAAAATTGTGGTGGATTTCTATTTGAATTTGTTTTATTGGAGTTGCTTTATTGTACCAATATCTTATTAAACTGTACTTCACTATTATCCCCCACCTCTGTTTTGTTTGAGGGATATGGACATGGGGAGATAATATTCTGGAGACGAATTGTATATGATCTTAAGACCGCAGGAGTGTTGGAAGATTACCAGTGGTTATATATCAGAAGTTATTCCAGAAGGAGCGCACATCTGCAAATTGTGAACTTTTATTGTGGACTCTTTGGAGTGGAGGTGACCATTCCAGCAGGCGTGCGGCACCGTTGAATTGGAACGCGGGTTCGAGATCATATCGTTTTTGTATTTCTAGCCACCTGCCAGTCCATGCCCCAGAACTTTTCTGCAAAATTTCTGGTAGCGCTTGTCCCAATCACAGCAGCAGGTTTGTGTGTGTACAGTCTGTAACGCAAGCGCTATAATCATTTTTAGAAATCTTTGCGTAAAAAAACCAACAAATAAATTCCTCAACTACGTGAACACTGGCATTGCGTGGGTTGTGGATTAATAGATCTACACTAAAAAGATCTACAGTCAATAGGTCTACCACTAATGGTAGACATGCATTAGGTCGACAGGGTCGACATGCAAATGGTCGACACAAAACAGTTAGACACAAAAAAATTTTAGTTTTTTGGGGTGTTTTGTCACTTTTCTGCCACAAACAAGCGTCATTAGCATACCACGTTCGCTCGCCATGCTACGGCAAGGTTACTATTCCCAATCGTAGTCACATGGATGGTAAAGTTGAAAAAATAAAATGGCAAAAGGTGTATCTACCTTATGTGTGTCGACCATTGTCATGTCGACCTTCTGAACCGTCTTCCTGTCAACCTAACGCATGTCTACGATTAGTGGTAGACCTATTGACTGTAGACCTTTTTAGTGGAGATCTATAGTCCGGATACCCATTGTGTGTGGGTCTGAATCCGGTCCAGCATGTGTTAAACTTTAACTAAAGCCACTAAAAGCAATACAAGATGGCTTACATCCATTCTATTATCGGAGTCAAATAAACATTGGGGGTATGATTTACAGTCTGAAGTAAATCTACTTGCACCACATAACCATGCAGGAACTTTGTTGCGCAGAACAAGCTCAGAACTTATGCCCTTATTTAGAATGGAGTGTTCCTTGCTTGCATTCACTGTATGAGTTTGGGGCATTCACACGTAAACTCAGTAGAATAGGGGCATGGAAACACAAGTCACCCACACCCCACAGGAGTGCTTCAGATTCGGATTTCTAGACATCTTAAAATGGGCCTTTAAGGGGGTCTGGTGGAAATTTGAGTTGAAAATAGACAATAGTGTTGGATCAGACAGATCTATACACTAGGGCAGTGGTTCCCAAACTTTTTTGAATCACGGCACCATAGCGTATCAGAATTTGTTTTCACGACCTTTTATCTAAAAGTTTCTTATTGAGAAATTCAGAAAATAATATTAAGTACATTTTGTGAATATGCCATCCTCACGGACAGGATACGCTTCTGTTTGTCAACATAGTTTATGAATGGAAGCTGTTTTTGCCGATTAGATTGACCATAAATTATTTGAATTGGTCCTAGACCACCAACCCAGGGACCCCTGCAAGTGCCCCTGGGGTGCCAAAGCACCAAGTTTGGGAACCACTGCACTAGGTGTATTTACAAAGTGTTGGGTTGTAAAACCCGGCGCTTCGGACTGTGTTTTAAGCCTGATTATTAAAAAGGGAAATGCTTTTACAAGCAAAACATCACTAGCAAAAGCACTGCCCTTTTTTTGCATCGGGCATAACCACAATCAGAAGTCAAATCTTTGTACATACGCTCCTACAACTAAGTGTGCGTAGAAGCCACAGACTTTCATTTAACTCTAAACTATTTGGCCACATATATATATATATATATATATATATATATATATGTACGATATTCATTTGACTCTGTGCACTCTGATGAGCATCATACTGACCCAAATACATTATGTGAGGTATGTTTTACAACCTGTAACAGGATTGTGCAGGCCACAGAGCAGTCTTTAGGTGTAGGCCCCTTTTGTTAAAATAAATTTTTCAAAATTACAGATTTGATTTTTTTAAGCCCCATTTTATGAAACGTGACAGAAAAAATATGCTAAATCCAAAGCATTGACTATTCAGATGCAGCTTATGCAGAACGCATCTCTTAGACTACAAACTAAATAGAAAGAGAAAACTGCTTCCATTCAGTTTAAAAATAAATACAGATTCAACTGCTCTGGAGATTAATTGCAAATATACTTTCGCCTCCGCAATAATGAAACATAACCTACTTTCCTTAGAGCGTATCTCCCAATGAATAAATTATAATTAAAAAAGTAATTGCTTAAGCTCCATATCCAATCGCTACTCACTTGTTTGTTGGCTTTAAGCACAGTTCGCAAAGTAGCGATCTGTTCCCTCTTAGTGCTGAGTAGTGACTTCAGCTTCAAGATGTCTTCCATGAGGGTCTCTTTGTCTCTATCCACCGCTGGTCCAAGATCATGGTTAGACACCTGCTGTCGGGACAGCTCTGTGGTCCTGTCCACTGCAGCTTGCAAATGTTTGATCTGATCACGGATAATGGCAATGAGATTGTAAATGTTCATGGGTTCTCTTCTGTGGTCGGAAACAGGTGATGGGACTGGAGACACAGGAGAACCAGATTCACTGTGGCCATTCTCTGGGCTCAAAAGGCCTTTGGAAAGCAATATCGGTGACCGGCGCCCTTTACCTTCAGGACTGTTCCTTCCACCTTTCCCCTCCTTGTAGTAATCCAGCATGACCCTGTTGGGTGTTTCGTTGTTGCACATGCACACGTGATGGTACAAGTTGGCCAGCTCTTCACTAAAAGTAACCAACTCATCCTGAGCCACAGTGAGACTCCCCTGTGTCTCACCGGCCACATAACTCACTTTCTTTAGTTCCTTCTCGAGTTTAACAACTTGGTCTCTGTCTTGCCGCGTGGTCTTCTCTAGCACAGAGATCTTTTCTGCCATGGCTTGTGTCTCACTTTCAAATCTGCTCTTGTCCTCTTCGTATTTGGAGTCACAGTCTTCATATTTGTCCTTCACACATTTCAGTTCTTCTTTCAGATCATGTATTTCTGCCAAGGCTACTTTGTACTTGCACTCTAAGATCTCAGGGCCATTAATGTCGACTTCGTAATAGTCCCCATCTTCATGGCTATCACGGTCTTTCTCATTGTCTAGAGAGGACTGGCGCTCTTTGGTGGCTTGGAGTTTCTTCATGGCGTTTAGGTTCTCTGTGAGCCTGCTGACTTTGTCATTTTGCTCAGATAGAGCGCCTTTGGTGTTCTCCAACAGTTTTTGAGATTCCTGAAGAGTAGACAGCAAACCAACCTTTTCCCTTTCCATCTGAAACATGGTTGTAAAAGACAAGGGTCAAAAATTAAACGGATTTGTAATGAATATCTAAACATTTAGTTTAGATTAATAAAACCTTTTATGTCCGTATCCAATATGAGTATGTGACTTCTTTCTCGTGTGTATTCTCCTTATAATATCATGGGAGAGCTGTATCAAGCCTTGGAGAGGGATGCTAGCTGATGTGTTGCTTTGGGCAACTTCTTCATTTTAATCACTTGCCAAGGCTTGATACATCTTCCACCATGTCCCTGAACTGGTCACATGCAGCACCACTGTGAATAACCTAATCAATGATGAGGAGGAAAATTCATTATGGCTCTGATCGTTCTGAAGATATGATTGGCTACAGGTTGTTCTAACTCTGCGCACTTCAAAATAGAGCATATCCCAGAGAAGCAGGAGTTGAAGACTGAAAGTAATATGATGCTCAGACTCTAGTCAAAGACATATCATTGCATCATATATATCAACTTCATCTATAATATATATCTATATCTACCCTGATCTGTAAATCTACTACCCACATGTCACCAACTTTCACACATATATGAATGTCTGGCAACTGGAACATGGGTTTGAGGAGGGGTTCCCAGAGTAAGGGCCCTGTACTGACCAGGGGGATCTTAGCCAGTAGATGATTTAAGATGCTTTCAATATCAAAACTGCCCAAGTGACTTTTCCATGCAAGAAGGTAGACTGTAAAAAATAAGATTTTACTCACCGGTAAATCTATTTCTCATAGTCCGTAGTGGATGCTGGGGACTCCGTAAGGACCATGGGGAATAGACGGGCTCCGCAGGAGACTGGGCACTCTAAGAAAGATTTAGTACTACTGGTGTGCACTGGCTCCTCCCTCTATGCCCCTCCTCCAGACCTCAGTTAAGGAAACTGTGCCCGGAAGAGCTGACATTACAAGGAAAGGATTTTGGAATCCAGGGTAAGACTCATACCAGCCACACCAATCACACCGTATAACTTGTGATAAACTTACCCAGTCAACAGTATGAACAACAACAGAGCCTCAAGCAATGGATGCCAACATAACATAACCCTTTATTAAGCAATAACTATATACACGTATTGCAGAAAGTCCGCACTTGGGACGGGCGCCCAGCATCCACTACGGACTACGAGAAATAGATTTACCGGTGAGTAAAATCTTATTTTCGCTAACGTCCTAGTGGATGCTGGGGACTCCGTAAGGACCATGGGGATTATACCAAAGCTCCCAAACGGGCGGGAGAGTGCGGATGACTCTGCAGCACAGAATGGGCAAACACAAGGTCCTCCTCAGCCAGGGTATCAAACTTGTAGAACTTAGCAAATGTGTTTGAACCCGACCAAGTAGCAGCTCGGCAAAGCTGTAATGCCGAGACCCCTCGGGCAGCCGCCCAAGAAGAGCCCACTTTCCTTGTGGAATGGGCTTTCACTGATTTTGGATGCGGCAATCCAGCCGCAGAATGAGCCTGCTGAATCGTGTTACAGATCCAGCGAGCAATGGTTTGCTTTGAAGCAGGAGCACCCAGCTTGTTGGATGCATACAGGATAAACAGCGAGTCAGTTTTCCTGACTCCAGCCGTCCTGGCTACATAGATCTTCAAAGCCCTGACTACATCAAGCAACTTGGAATCCTCCAGGTCACGAGTAGCCGCAGGCACCACAATAGGTTGGTTCAAATCAAAAGATGACACCACCTTCGGCAGAAATTGCGGACGAGTCCGTAATTCTGCCCTGTCCATATGGAAAACCAGATAGGGGCTTTTACATGACAAAGCCACCAATTCTGACACACGCCTAGCCGAAGCTAAGGCCAATAGCATGACCACCTTCCACGTGAGATACTTTAGCTCCACGGTCTTAAGTGGCTCAAACCAGTGGGATTTCAGGAAACCCAACACCACGTTGAGATCCCAAGGTGCCACTGGTGGCACAAAAGGGGGCTGAATATGCAGCACTCCCTTAACAAACGTCTGAACTTCAGGAAGAGAAGCCAGTTCCTTTTGAAAGAAAATGGATAGGACCGAAATCTGGACCTTTATGGACCCCAACTTCAAGCCCATAGTCACTCCAGACTGTAGGAAGTGCAGGAACCGGCCCAGCTGGAATTCCTCTGTAGGGGCCTTCCTGGCCTCACACCAGGCAACATATTTTCGCCATATACGGTGATAGTGTTTTGCTGTCACGTCCTTCCTAGCCTTTATCAGCGTAGGAATAACTTCATCCGGAATGCCTTTTTCCGCTAGGATCCTGCGTTCAACCGCCATGCCGTCAAACGCAGCCGCGGTAAGTCTTTGAACAGACAGGGCCCCTGTTGCAACAGGTTCTGTCTGAGAGGCAGAGGCCATGGATCCTCTGTGAGCATTTCTTGCAGTTCCGGGTACCAAGTCCTTCTTGGCCAATCCGGAACAATGAGTATTGTTCTCACTCCTCTTTTTCTTACGATTCTCAGCACGTTGGGTATGAGAGGAAGAGGAGGAAACACATAGACTGACTGGAACACCCACGGTGTTACTAGTGCGTCCACAGCTATCGCCTGAGGGTCTCTTGACCTGGCGCAATACCTTTGCTTTTTGTTGAGACGGGATGCCATCATGTCCACCTGTGGCAGTTCCCATCGATTTGTAATCTGAGTGAAGACTTCGTGATGAAGTCCCCACTCTCCCGGGTGGAGGTCGTGCCTGCTGAGGAAGTCTGCTTCCCAGTTGTCCACTCCCGGAATGAACACTGCTGACAGTGCTTGCACGTGATTCTCCGCCCAACGAAGAATCCTGGTGGCTTCCGCCATCGCCACTCTGCTTCTTGTGCCGCCCTGGCGGTTTACATGAGCCACTGCGGTGATGTTGTCTGACTGAATCAGCACCGGTTGGTTGCGAAGCAGAGGCTCCGCTTGACTCAGGGCGTTGTATATGGCCCTTAGTTCCAGGATATTTATGTGCAGACAAGCCTCCTGACTTGACCACAACCCTTGGAAGTTTCTTCCCTGAGTGACTGCCCCCCATCCTCGGAGGCTCGCATCCGTGGTCACCAGGACCCAGTCCTGTATGCCAAACCTGCGGCCCTCGAGAAGGTGAGCACTCTGCAGCCACCACAGAAGAGACACCCTGGCCCTCGGGGACAAGGTGATCAGCCGATGCATCTGAAGATGCGATCCGGACCACTTGTCCAACAGATCCCACTGAAAGATCCTCGCATGGAACCTGCCGAAGGGAATGGCTTCGTACGATGCCACCATCTTTCCCAGGACTCGCGTGCAGTGATGCACCGACACCTGTTTCGGTTTTAAGAGGTCTCTGACTAGAGTCACGAGCTCCTGAGCCTTCTCCGCCGGGAGAAAAACCTTCTTCTGGTCTGTGTCCAGAATCATGCCCAGAAAGGGCAGACGCGTCGTAGGAGTATGCTACGCTGATCAGCAACTGCTCTCTGGACCTCGCCTATATGAGGAGATCGTCCAAGTATGGGATAACTGTGACTCCTTGCTTTCTCAGGATCACCATCATTTCTGCCATTACCTTGGTAAATATTCTCGGTGCCGTGGAGAGCCCAAACGGCAACGTCTGGAATTGGTAATGACAGTCCTGTACCACAAATCTGAGGTACTCCTGATGAGGTGGATAAATGGTGACATGCAAGTAAGCATCCTTGATGTCCAGAGACACCATAAAATCCCCCTCTTCCAGGCTTGCAATGACCGCTCTGAGCGATTCCATTTTGAACTTGAATCTTTTCAGATAAATGTTCAGGGACTTTAAATTCAATATGGGTCTGACCGAACCGTCCGGTTTCGGTACCACAAACATTGTGGAATAGTATCCCCTTCCCTGTTGAAGGAGGGGAACCTTTACCACCATCTGCTGGAGATATATCCATGGGGGAAGCTGGCAGGGCCGATTTGAGGTAACGGTGAGGGGGCATCACTTCGAATTCCAGCTTGTATCCCTGAGACACAATCTGTATAGCCCAGGGATCCACCTGTGAGCAAACCCACTGGTGGCTGAAATTTCGGAGACGCGCCCCCACCGCTCCTGGCTCCACCTGTGGAGCCCCAGCGTCATGCGGTGGATTTAGTGGAAGCCGGGGAGGACTTCTGTTCCTGGGAACTAGCTGTATGGTGCAGCTTCTTTCCTCTACCCCTGCCTCTGGCAAGAAAGGATGCACCTCTGACTTTCTTGCTTCTTTGTGATCGAAAGGACTGCATTTGGTAATACGGTGCTTTCTTAGGCTGTGAGGGAATATATGGCAAAAAATTTGACTTCCCAGCCAAAGCTGTGGAAACTAGGTCCGAGAGACCGCCCCCAAACAATTCCTCACCCTTGTAAGGTAAAACCTTCATGTGCTTTTTGGAGTCGGCATCACCTGTCCATTGCCAAGTCCACAAGACCCTTCTGGCAGAAATTGACATTGCATTTATTCTAGAGCCCAGTAGGCAAATGTCCCTCTGGGCATCCCTCATATATAGGACAGCGTCTTTTACATGCCCCAGGGTCAGTAAAATGGTATCCTTGTCTAAGGTATCCAGTTCCTCAGACAGATTATCTGTCCATGCTGCTACAGCACTACACATCCAGGCCAACGCAATTGCCGGCCTCAGTAGAGTACCTGAATGTGTATAAACAGACTTCAGGATACTTTCCTGCTTCCTATCGGCAGGATCCTTTAGGGAGGCCGTATCCTGTGACGGCAGGGCCACCTTCTTAGATAAGCGTGTCAGAGCTTTATCTACCCTAGGGGAGGATTCCCAGCGCATCCTGTCCGTTGGCGGGAAAGGGTATGCCATAAGTAACCTTTTGGAAATCAGCACTTTCCTATCGGGGGAATCCCACGCTTTTTCACATAACTCATTTAACTCATGTGAAGGGGGAAAAGTCACCTCTTGCTTTTTCTCCCCATACATATAAACCCTCTTGTCAGGGACAGGGTTTACCTCTGATATGTGCAATACATCCTTCATTGCTATAATCATGTAGCGGATGGCTTTATCCATTTTAGGCTGCAATTTTGCATCATCGTCATTGGAGTCAGAATCCGTGTCGATATCTGTGTCAACAATTTTGGATAGTGGGCGCTTCTGAGACCCTGACGGCCTCTGCGCTGTAGGATCAGGCATGGGCTGAGACCCCGACTGTCCCAAGGCATCAGCTTTATCCAACCTTTTATGCAAGGAGTTTACATTATCATTTAACACCTTCCACATATCCATCCAATCAGGTGTCGGCGCCGTCGGCGGAGACACGTCATTCATCTGCACCTGTTCTGCCTCCACATAGCCCTCCTCGTCAAACATGTCGACACACGCGTACGACACACCACACACACAGGGGATGCTCTATATGAGGACAGGACCCCCACAAGGCCTTTTGGAGAGACAGAGAGAGAGTATGCCAGCACACACCCCAGCGCTATATGACCCAGGAATCATACAGTAACTTAGTGTTTACCCAGTAGCTGCCTGTATATATGATTAATGCGCTAAATTTATGTGCCCCCCCCCCCCTCTCTTTTTACCCTCTTTCTACCGTGAGTCTGCAGGGGAGAGCCTGGGGAGCTTCCACTCAGCGGAGCTGTGGAGAGAAAATGGCGCTGGTGAGTGCTGAGGAAGAAGGCCCCGCCCCCTCATCGGCGGGCTTCTGTCCCGCGATTTTGTGTAAAATTAATGGCGGGGGCTCATGCATAATACAGTGCCCAGCTGTATATATGCTGCTTTTTTGCCAGGAGGTAATCAATTGCTGCCCAGTGCGCCCCCCCCCTGCGCCCTGCACCCTACAGTGACCGGAGTGTGTGGGTTAGTGTGGGCGCAATGGCGCACAGCTGCAGTGCTGTGCGCTACCTCATATGAAGACAGGAGTCTTCTGCCGCCGATTTTGATGTCTTCTTGCTTCAACCCGCCGGCTTCTGTCTTCTGGCTCTGCGAGGGGGACGGCGGCGCGGCTCCGGGAACGGACGACCAAGGTTAGGTTCCTGTGTTCGATCCCTCTGGAGCTAATGGTGTCCAGTAGCCTAAGAAGCGCAACCTAGCCGCAGTTAGTAGGTTTGCTTCTCTCCCCTCAGTCCCACGTAGCAGAGAGTCTGTTGCCAGCAGAAGCTCTCTGAAAATAAAAAACCTAACTAAAATACTTTCTTATTAGCAAGCTCAGGAGAGCTCACTAAAATGCACCCAGCTCTGTCCGGGCACAGATTCTAACTGAGGTCTGGAGGAGGGGCATAGAGGGAGGAGCCAGTGCACACCAGTAGTACTAAATCTTTCTCAAAGTGCCCAGTCTCCTGCGGAGCCCGTCTATTCCCCATGGTCCTTACGGAGTCCCCTGCATCCACTAGGACGTTAGAGAAATATCAATGACATTTCAGAATGTGAAGGAAAATAAGAATTTACTTACGGATAATTCTATTTCTCGGAGTCCGTAGTGGATGCTGGGGTTCCTGAAAGGACCATGGGGAATAGCGGCTCCGCAGGAGACAGGGCACAAAAAGTAAAGCTTTAGGATCAGGTGGTGTGCACTGGCTCCTCCCCCTATGACCCTCCTCCAAGCCTCAGTTAGGTACTGTGCCCGGACGAGCGTACACAATAAGGAAGGATTTATGAATCCCGGGTAAGACTCATACCAGCCACACCAATCACACTGTACAACCTGTGATCTGAACCCAGTTAACAGTATGATAACAGCGGAGCCTCTGAAAAGATGGCTCACAACAATAATAACCCGATTTTTGTAACTATGTACAAGTAATGCAGATAATCCGCACTTGGGATGGGCGCCCAGCATCCACTACGGACTCCGAGAAATAGAATTATCGGTAAGTAAATTCTTATTTTCTCTATCGTCCTAGTGGATGCTGGGGTTCCTGAAAGGACCATGGGGATTATACCAAAGCTCCCAAACGGGCGGGAGAGTGCGGATGACTCTGCAGCACCGAATGAGAGAACTCCAGGTCCTCCTTAGCCAGGGTATCAAATTTGTAGGATTTTACAAACTTGTTTGCCCCTGACTAAATAGCCGCTCGGCAAAGTTGTAAAGCCGAGACCCCTCGGGCAGCCGCCCAAGATGAGCCCACCTTCCTTGTGGAATGGGCATTTACATATTTTGGCTGTGGCAGGCCTGCCACAGAATGTGCAAGCTGAATTGTATTACACATCCAACTAGCAAAAGTCTGCTTAAAAGCAAGAGCACCCAGTTTGTTGGGCGCATACAGGATAACAGCAAGTCAGTTTTCCTGACTCCAGCCGTCCTGGAACCTATATTTTCAGGGCCCTGACCACATCTAGCAACTTGGAGTCCTCCAAGTCCCTAGTAGGCGCAAGACACCACAATAAGCTGGTTCAGGTGAAACACTGACACCACCTTAGGGAGAGAACTGGGGACGAGTCCGCAGCTCTGCCCTGTCCGAATGGACAAACAGATATGGGCTTTTTTGAGAAAAAAACCACCAATTTGACACTCGCCTGGTCCAGGCCAGGTCCAAGAGCATGTTCACTTTTCATGTGAGATGCTTCAAATCCACAGATTTGACTGGTTTTAAACCAATGTGTTTTGAGGAATCCCAGAACTACGTTGAGATCCCACAGTGCCACTGGAGGCACAAAAGGGGGTTGTATATGCAATACTCCCTTGACAAACTTCTGGACTTCAGGAACTGAAGCCAATTCTTTCTGGAAGAAAAATCGACAGGGCCGAAATTTGAACCTTAATGGACCCCAATTTGAGGCCCATAGACACTCCTGTTTGCAAGAAATGCAGGAATCGACCGAGTTGAAATTTCTTCGTGGGGCCTTCCTGGCCTCACACCACGCAACATATTTTCGCCACATGTGATAATGTTGTGCGGTCACCTCCTTTCTGGCTTTGACCAGGGTAGGAATGACCTCTTCCTGAATGCCTTTTCCCTTAGGATCCGGCGTTCCACCGCCATGCCGTCAAACGCAGCTGCGGTAAGTCTTGGAACAGACATGGTACTTGCTGAAACAAGTCCCTTCTTAGCGGCAGAGGCCATAAGTCCTCTGTGAGCATCTCTTGAAGTTCCGGGTACCAAGTCCTTCTTGGCCAATCCGGAGCCATGAGTATAGTTCTTACTCCTCTACGTCTTATAATTCTCAGTACCTTAGGTATGAAAAGCAGAGGAGGGAACACATACACCGACTGGTACACCCACGGTGTTACCAGAACGTCCACAGCTATTGCCTGAGGGT
The DNA here is from genome assembly GCF_028390025.1 of Pseudophryne corroboree. Taxonomy (NCBI): domain Eukaryota; kingdom Metazoa; phylum Chordata; class Amphibia; order Anura; family Myobatrachidae; genus Pseudophryne; species Pseudophryne corroboree. Next base: position 384,069,521 of record NC_086452.1, read on the forward strand.
CTCTTAACCTGGCGCAATACCTGTCCCGTTTTTTGTTCAGACGGGACGCCATCATGTCCACCTTTGGTAATTCCCAACGGTTTACAATTATGTGGAAAACTTCCCCATGAAGTTCCCACTCTGCCGGGTGGAGGTCGTGCCTACTGAGGAAGTCTGCTTCCCAGTTTCCATTCCCGGAATGAAACACTGCTGACAGTGCTATCACATGATTTTCCGCCCAGCGAAAAGTCCTTGCAGTTTTTGCCACTGCCCTCCTGCTTCTTGTGCCGCCCTGTCTATTTACGTGGGCGACTGCCGTGATGTTTTATCCCACTGGATCAATACCGGCTGACCTTGAAGCAGAGGTCTTGCTAAGCTTAGAGCATTATAAATTTACCCTTAGCTATATTTATGTGGAGAAAAATCTCCAGACTTGATCACACACCCTGGAAATTTTTTCCTTGTGTGACTGCTCCCCAGCCTCTCGGGCTGGCCTCCGTGGTCACCAACATCCAAAACTGAATGCCGAATCTGCGGCCCTCTAGAAGATGAGCACTCTGTAACCACCACAGGAGAGACACCCTTGTCCTTGGATATAGGGTTATCCGCTGATGCATCTGAAGATGCGATCCGGACCATTTTGTCCAGCAGATCCCACTGAAAAGTTCTTGCATGAAATCTGCCGACTGGAATTGCTTCGAAGGAAGTCACCATTTTTTTTACCATGGCCCTTGTGCAATGATGCACTGATTTTAGGAGGTTCCTGACTAGCTCGGATAACTCCCTGGCTTTCTCTTCCGGGAGAAACACCTTTTTCTGGACTGTGTCCAGAATCATCCCTAAGCACAGGAGACTTGTTGTCGGGATCAGCTGCGATTTTGGAATATTTAGAATCCACCCCTGCTGTTGTAACAGTATCCGAGATAGTGCTACTCCGACCTCCAATTGTTCCCTGGACTTTGCCCTTATCAGGAGATCGTCCAAGTAAGGGATAATTAAGACGCCTTTTCTTCGAAGAAGAACCATCATTTCGGCCATTACCTTGGTAAAGACCCGGGGTGCCGTAGACAATCCAAACGGCAGCGTCTGAAACTGATAGTGACAGTTCTGTACCACGAACCTGAGGTACCCTTAGTGATAAGGGCAAATTTGGGACATGGAGGTAAGCATCCCTGATGTCTCGGGACACCAGATAGTCCCCTTCTTCCCGGTTCGTTATCACTGCTCTGAGTGACTCCATCTTGATTTGAACCTTTGTAAGTGTTCAAATTTTTTTAGATTTAGAATAGGTCTCACCTAGCCTTCTGGCTTCAGTACCACAATATAGTGTGGAATAATACCCCCTTTTCTTGTTGTAGGAGGGGTAATTTAATTATCACCTGCTGGGAATACAGCTCGTGAATTTTTTCCCATACTGCCTCCTTGTCGGAGGGAGACCTTGGTAAAGCAGACTTCAGGAGCCTGCGCAGGGGAAACGTCTCGACATTCCAAACTGTACCCCTGGGATACTACTTGTAGGATCCAGGGGTCCTGTACAGGCTCAACGTCATGCTGAGAGCTTGTCAGAAGCGGTGGAACGCTTCTGTTCCTGGGAATGGGCTGCCTGCTGCAGTCTTCTTCCCTTTCCTCTATCCCTGGGCAGATATGACTCTTATAGGGACGAAAGGACTGAAGCTGAAAAGACGGTGTCTTTTTCTGCAGAGATGTGACTTAGGGTAAAAACGGTGGATTTTCCAGCAGTTGCCGTGGCCACCAGGTCCGATGGACCGACCCCAAATAACTCCTCTTCCTTTATACGGCAATACACCTTTGTGCCGTTTGGAATCTGCATCACCTGACCACTGTCGTGTCCATAAACATCTTCTGGCAGATATGGACATCGCACTTACTCTTGATGCCAGAGTGCAAATATCCCTCTGTGCATCTCGCATATATAGAAATACATCCTTTAAATGCTCTATAGTCAATAAAATACTGTCCCTGTCAAGGGTATCAATATTTTTAGTCAGGGAATCCGACCAAGCCACCCCAGCTCTGCACATCCAGGCTGAGGCGATCGCTGGTCGCAGTATAACACCAGTATGTGTGTATATACTTTTTATGATATTTTTCCAGCCTCCTGTCAGCTGGCTCCTTGAGGACGGCCCTATCTATAGACGGTACCGCCACTTGTTCTGATAAGCGTGTGAGCGCCTTATCCACCCTAAGGGGTGTTTCCCAACGCGCCCTAACTTCTGGCGGGAAAGGGTATACCGCCCATATTTTTTATCGGGGGGAATCCACGCATCATCACACACTTCATTTAATTTATCTGATTCAGGAAAAACTACGGTAGTTTTTTCACATCCCACATAATACCCTCTTTTGTGGTACTTGTAGTATCAGAAATATGTAACACCTCCTTCATTGCCCTTAACGTGTGGCCCTAATAAGGAATACGTTTGTTTATTCACCGTCGACACTGGATTCAGTGTCCCTGTCTGTGTCGACCGACTAAAGTAAACGGGCGTTTTAAAACCCCTGACGGTGTTTTTGAGACGTCTGGACCGGTACTAATTGTTTGTCGGCCGTCTCATGTCGTCAACCGACCTTGGCGCGTGTTGACATTATCACGTAATTCCCTAAATAAGCCATCCATTCCGGTGTCGACTCCCTAGAGAGTGACATCACCATTACAGGCAATTGCTCCGCCTCCTCACCAACATCGTCCTCATACATGTCGACACACACGTACCGACACACAGCACACACACAGGGAATGCTCTGATAGAGGACAGGACCTACTAGCCCTTTGGAGAGACAGAGGGAGAGTTTGCCAGCACACACCAAAAACGCTATAATTATATAGGGACAACCTTATATAAGTGTTTTCCCTTATAGCATCTTTTTTATATATTTCTAACGCCAAATTAGTGCCCCCCCTCTCTGTTTTAACCCTGTTTCTGTAGTGCAGTGCAGGGGAGAGCCTGGGAGCCTTCCCTCCAGCCTTTCTGTGAGGGATAATGGCGCTGTGTGCTGAGGAGATAGGCCCCGCCCCTTTTTCGGCGGCCTCGTCTCCCGCTCTTAACGGATTCTGGCAGGGGTTAAATATCTCCATATAGCCCCCGGAGGCTATATGTGAGGTATTTTTAGCCAAAAAAGGTTTTCATTTGCCTCCCAGGGCGCCCCCCTCCCAGCGCCCTGCACCCTCAGTGACTGCCGTGTGAAGTGTGCTGAGAGGAAAATGGCGCACAGCTGCAGTGCTGTGCGCTACCTTAAGAAGACTGAGGAGTCTTCTGCCGCCGATTCTGGACCTCTTCTCGTTTCAGCATCTGCAAGGGGGCCGGCGGCGAGGCTCCGGTGACCATCCAGGCTGTACCTGTGATCGTCCCTCTGGAGCTAATGTCCAGTAGCCAAGAAGCCAATCCATCCTGCACGCAGGTGAGTTCACTTCTTCTCCCCTAAGTCCCTCGTTGCAGTGATCCTGTTGCCAGCAGGACTCACTGTAAAATAAAAAACCTAAGCTAAACTTTTCTAAGCAGCTCTTTAGGAGAGCCACCTAGATTGCACCCTTCTCGGCCGGGCACAAAAATCTAACTGAGGCTTGGAGGAGGGTCATAGGGGGAGGAGCCAGTGCACACCACCTGATCCTAAAGCTTTACTTTTTGTGCCCTGTCTCCTGCGGAGCCGCTATTCCCCATGGTCCTTTCAGGAACCCCAGCATCCACTAGGACGATAGAGAAAGTAATAATTCTAGACCGTATTGCCTATAAAAACTCATAAGTAAAGACCCTTTTTATACCTGCATCAGTTGCTGTTTTAATTTTTGTATTTCGGAGATGTTCAGTTCACTTAGCAGGTCAGAGACTAGACTTGGGGCCGGGTCATTTTTCTTGGGAGTGGACACTTTATTATCATTGTTAATCTTGATGACCCCATTATGCTCGAAACCATTCATGACCTCATCGTTGTTGGGCTCTGTGATCTCATCGCTGAATTTGAGTCCATCCAGGGAGAGGTTGAGGTGGTTGCTGTACATGGAGTCATTGATGTTCATGTAATGGGACAGCTCTTTGCGCAGGTTATTCTTCTGTTCTCGTTCAGTCTTCAAGGTCTCGAGCGTTTCCTCCAACTGCCTCTCTGATATCTCTTTCAGCCTGATGGCGTCTTCCAGCTGGCTGTTGAGAAACTCCGTCTCTTCTTCCAGTCTTTTAATCTCATGTTTGAGACCCTCAAATTCCACCTGTAGTACAAGATTTAACAGAAAATAGTGGTTACAGAGGAAACCTCAGCATGACACCTAGAACTGTAATACAAACATCTTGAGGATTATGAATTTAAAAACTAAATGCAGCCAACATACACAGCCATATGACAGAAGTAAATAATCGAAGAACAATTATGTATGAATTTTGCCTCTGAAATTTTCAATTTAATATGCAATCATCAATTTTCTGCTCCACTGTTCCCTTTCACACAATTTGCATCCATGCTTTATACTGCGAGCGAGGTATATATGTTTGGGATGTGGTGGTACACAGCCTTGTAATCAAATATGTAATACCTGAAAGTGTGTATTACCACAACTGAGAAAGATAAGCTTATCTTTGTCACTCCCTGACATTACTAGTCATTAGATAACAATATTTTTCACTACAGGGGTCATTTGAAAGGGTGGTCTTCAGTATGCCGGCTGTCGGGATCCCGGCGCACAGTATACCGGCGCCGGAATCCCGACAGCCGGCATACCGACACTTATTCTCCCTCGTGGGGGTCCACGACCCCCCTGGAGGGAGAATAAAATAGCGTGGCGCGCGTAGCGCGCCACCGTGCCCGCATCGTGGCGAGCGCAGCGTGGTGAGCCCGCAAGGGGCTCATTTGCGCTCGCCACACTGTCGGTAAGCCGGCGGTCGGGCAGCCGGCGCCGGTATGCTGGTCGCCGGGAGCCCGACCGCCGGCATACCGTACTACACCATTTGAAATATAGGACACAATACATGAAAATGTAATTTCACATAAGCACTAACAATTTTATATATATATATATATATATATATATATATATTGCTAAAAGATCATAATTTTATCATAATCTCGGTACCAGGAGCATTCCGGATATTGGATTTTTTCGGGATAACAGAATACCTATTATCACGATGGATCTTGGCGGTCTGTGGCTGTTAGGGCGTGTCGGGGAAGGGGGGGGGGTCAGAATATTTTGGTTGACGGGTATCTAGATAACGGATTACCCAACCTGTATATTGTGTGATAATATAAAAAAAAAAAAGATTTATATACTGTAATTATCGCGTATCAATTTCCCACATGTGTAAACATTGCACGTATATGGAAGATGTTTAAGTGGATGTAAAGACCGCTAATTTCCACATATTTTATACTACCTTATTAAATGCCCATCATTGCCAGTTGAAATTATTTCATACATCTTCACAGTTAATAAGGAAGATAAACAGGCCTACATTGATAAATTCACATGGATTCTACAGGTTTGAGTAATTTGTATCAGAGCCCTATGGTCTTATAAATGTATACTAGAACAATCATATCATAAAAATAAATAAATAGGACAGCAGATTCAAATAAATATAAGTCCCCTCAGTTCCTATGTACATTATGTTGCAACATGAGTGACGCATATAAACAATAAAATGTAACTACTAAGAGTGTATATTTTTCTCCTGCTTCTAAGCATTAATTATGACTACCTACCCCATATATTATTGTAAAATTTTTAAAATGTTGAATTGCAGCTTCATTTTTGTGAGTGGTGCATTTAAACTTCTAACAATGAACATGAAATGTAAAGCGAGTCCTACAGAATGACCCACAATGTAATAACTTATCACGGCATGGATGTGTTGAACTCACCTGGTTTTGCTTAAGAACTGAAACTTGTTTCTGCAAGGAGATGTTCTCCTCCTCCAGCTCGGTGTAATCCTGGAGCAATCTCGCTTCACGGAACTTGTACTCCTTGATTTCATCGCGCAGACGGGCACGTTGTACCTCCACATTCTGATTCAACTGGAAATAAGATACAGTTCCTTGAAAATGTGTTCCAACATACATTATAATCATAATAAAGTAATCTATATACAGGTTGAGTATCCCTTATCCAAAATGCTTGGGACCAGAGGTATTTTGGATATTGGATTTTTCCGTATTTTGGAATAATTGCATACCATAATGAGATATCATGGTGATGGGACCTAAGTCTAAGCACAGAATGTATTTGTGTTTCATATACACCTTATAAACACAGCCTGAAGTCAATTTTAGCCAATATTTTTTATAACTTTGTGCATTAAACAAAGTGTGTGTACATTCACACAATTTATTTATGTTTCATATACACCTTATATACACAGCCTGAAGGTCATTTAATACAATATTTTTAATAACTTTGTGTATTAAACAAAGTTTGTGTACATTGAGCCATCAAAAAACAAAGGTTTCACTATTTCACTCTCACTCAAAAAAGTCTGTATTCCGGAATATTCCGTATTTCGGAATATTTGGATATGGGATACTCAACCTGTATTATATCAAATTGACGTGCATTTAACATACAGGAGGATCTTTTTTTTTTTTTTTTTTTTTACAATACATTACATCCTGGATAAACAAGTGTAAGTGCTAATTGTCACAAGAGCAGACACATTATAATAGCATTCTCCTAAAAAGAAAACTTGCAACTCCCATAATCCTTAGCCAAGCAGCATGAGCCGAGCGTGACAACAGCTGAAGCACAGCAGTACCATAACAAGGCAGAGAGGAGTCCTAGATGGTTATTTTAAATGCAGGCAGAAATAAAATGTAACAAAAATATATGACATGTTTGTTGTACACTTAGCATATAACCATGGAAGTAAATTGAGATGAAGAAGGAGGAATGGATTACTGCTCCTTATTTGTTCAGCAGATTAGTGTAGTAGGGACACAGAAATCCCATTATTAGTTCAGCTGCCGAGTACCAGTCACATTCCTTTCTGATTGTCACAGAAACTGGGAACCCTGTCCCCCAGCCCGGGTATGAATAAGGGTGGTTTGCCCTCTGGGGGTAACCAAGTCACACAGGCAGAGTGTTTCACTGCTGCTTACATTTAAATAGCTACAGCCATAAAAAAAAAACACCCCATACATTAAACATAATATCAATGTTCGGTGGATGCACAATTGCATGGAAATATGCCAGTCAGGTACAAAATGCCAGTAAAGGAGCCTACACACAGAGTGATACTAACTAACGATATGCACTATGTAGTCTATACCGCTAGAAAAACTACTGCGTATCGTTCCGTGTGTTTAGAACCAACGATGAGCGCTCCCACGGACCATCACCGTTGGTTACACCGTTGTGTATGCAACGCTGTGGGCTCGGTGGCTCGCCACAGGGTCTATTCCCATTCTAACGATGTCGTGGATACCCACGAGTGGGAATAGTCCTGGGACCCCTGCCAGCATTCTGGTGGCCGGGATCCTGGCATCGGTGTACTGACCGCCGGGATCATACCTACATCCCGTTTCTGAATTCCAGGGAAGTTAAAGGGAAATCGTTAAGCCAAAATCGTTCATTGCCGAATCACACCGGCTTAACAATACTCTTTAACACTTCACTTGCTCCACTAGGGAGGCATTTAATATGCCAGCTGTCGAGATCCCGGCGCTCAGCATACCGGCACCGAGATCCCGACAGCCTGCATACCGACAACTATTCTCCCTTTTGGAGTGTCCACGACACCCCTGGAGGGAGAACATATAGTGTGGCGAGTGCAGAGTGGTGAGCGCAGCGAGCCCGCAAGGGGCTCTGTTGCGTTCACCCCGCTGCCTGCATGCCGGCGGTCGGGATACCGGAGCCAGCATAACGTACTACACACGCTCCACTAGTGTGATGCCTTGGGTTGGTTTGGCTGGGCTGGTTGGGTGTGTCATATACCCTAGACTTGAACCCTAAGAACACTAGTATGCCGCGACCAGTTGCAAGGTGTGCCGCGGAGTCAGAGTCGCTGCCTGCACCTTCAGAGCTAACTGTGGCCCAGGGTCTTCTTAGAGGATCAGTCGTGACCCACCTGTGACCTATGCCTTGAAGACGAGGTGGTGTGACATCATAGGTCACGGTCACCGCGTCTCACCACCCAGCCACCCTCTTGCCTGCATACACATCTTCCAGTTCCCACCCGCATCCACAACTTTCCCTGCCCACCCATATCCACACCAGCCTGCCCGCCGCTCAGTATTCGCAGCACTCCACTATGAACAACCCCCGCCACTGAGGGACAGGGAGGAGGACAGCTGACAGGTAGGGGCTAATATTTGTTATTTTATTTCCCCTGTGGGGAGCAATGGGATTTACAGTACGTGGGGAGCAAAAGGATTTATGGGGGGGAACAATGTAAATAATTTATGTGGGGTGCAAAAGGATTTATGTTGGGAGCAATGGGACTAATTCATATGGGGAGCAATAGGATTTATGTGGGGAGCAATGTGATTGATTTATGTGGGGAGCAATGTAATTTATTTATGTGGGGAGCAATGTGATTTCTTTATGTGGGGAGCAATAGGATTTATGTGGGGAGCAATGTGATTGGTTTTTCTGCGTAGGCCAATGTATGTGTGGAATATTTTTTTTACTGTGAGGGCCAATGTGTGTGTTTTTTTCCGTGGGGAACTGATGGTGTGCCTTAGCAATTTTAAAATATTGTTTGGTGTGCCGCGAGTTAAAAAAAGGTTGAAAATCACTGCCTTAGAGTGTTAGTGACTTTCTTGATGAGGTTACCTGTACGTGGTGGGTAAGCCCATAACCTTGGCCATGATTTATGCAAACAAGGTCTATGTACTGCAAAATGTATTAGAATTTTAGTAATGTTTGAATAGTGCACCTGCAACTTTTTTTTCACAAAATGCCAGTAAGGCTACTAACAGTGATTTAATTTATTACAAACCCTTAATGTTTGCGGAGACCGATACCATCTACACCAGGCATGTCCAAACTGCGGCCTTCCAGCTGTTGTGAAACTACATATCCCAGCATGCTATGACACAGTTTTGCTGTCAGAGAATGCTGAAGCTGTGTCAGGGCATGCTGGGATGTGTAGTTTCTCAACAGCTGGAGGGCCGCAGTTTGGACATGCCTGATCTACAATAACAAAAAACTACCAACCCCCATCTAGCCAAATAAACATACAAAATGTTTAATTCCTCTGCCATCACTACCTAGAGTAATACAGTGTGTACAGTATTTGCCTAGCTAGCTGATATTGCTGATATAGAGTCATTTTTGACAACATCTGCTCACTGAGTGTATACACATTACAAGTCGCTATTTTTTATCTACTTCATTTCCAGATGGCAATGCCAAAATAATTCAACATTTGGTGACTCTAACCTCTTAAAAGGGGGTGTGAAACGTCACAGTCTCTGCTGCTCAGACCTGCTGTAAATCGGCCCATATGGTCCCCCACAATTGGGTCTGTAAACTGGATTAACCCATGTACAGTCAGAAATAAACTTCTGTCCAGACAGAATAGTTACAATCTAAATATAAGAAACCCTTAAACCCCCCCCCAAAAAAAAACGCTCGCCTGCAACATACACAGCTGTGCGGCTGAATAAGCAGTAAGTAAAATTACAGGGCAGGGAATAGGCAGAGATAAGCCTAGAAATTGTGGCAAGGAAACGGGTCTGTCTGTAACAATAGCCTATTCTTCAGATAAAGCGCAAGTCGCGCTACATAATTCTTTGGCATTAATAACAGAAAATGGCAGAATGTGGCTCTGTGAGGATAATGGGTTTTACTAGACGTTAAAGATATATAATTGTGCATGTAAATAGGAAAGTAATTGTGGCTGCGGGTAATTAACACTGCGGAGGAGAGTAATGGAGTAAACGCCCCCGTTTGAGGATTATTTTTAACTGGTTGGTTTATATGCAATTTATGATACATTTCAGGGTAATTGAAAGTTTTTTCATTTCCATGCCAGAGAATACAAAGTTCTAAATATTGCAAAATAAAAATAAGAAGGGGGGGAGGCAGATGTACTAACCCTTGGAGAGTGATAAATTAGCAGCCAATCAGCTCCTAGATGCCATGTTACAGGGGAGATTTATCAAAGCTTAGAGAGATAAAGTACCAACTGATCAGCCCCTAATTACCATGTTACAGGCTATGTAAGGAGTCGATTGGTTGGTAGTTTCTCAGTCTACTTTATCTCTCTCAAAGGCTTAGTATATCTGCCCCATAATCTGAGAAAACATTTCACAGACACAGTGGAACCTTATTTTACTCAATACAGTCAGTGGCCTATTAATTGTAGAGAATGCAGAGGTGGCTCAGTGTTTTGTTACCAGGATTGCTGAAGCATCCACTGGGTGTCAGCCTCACGTCAGGAAAGTGGCTGCTGCACTAAGCAGACAAGCACAGCATAGGAGTCATTATTCATTTGGCTGTCCCATAGGTGAATTGACATTGTTTGCAGTGAATATTATTTATATTGACTCAGCCGCAAAACACAGAAAGCATTTGTTTGGCTACAGATTAACTGGTGGATTATAAAATGGACATAAAATGCATTGTCTGCAAATTAAATGAAATGTAAACTGGTAAATAAGTCAAAGTCTTTTATTCTACCAACGAAAATGTTTGAACTATTATTATATCTAATAGTCCTATCTTGTTATGTAATAAACATGGTCACGTTACCGGCTTGCATGACATTGGAGCAGCAATAAGGCAAAGGTTAGATGTCATTTATGTGCTTTGTGAGGAATTTGTGAATAATAGGTCAATAGGGAAGAAAAGATAACGAGGCCTTAAGTTTAGGAGGTATCCACTAACCTCACTGTCTCTAGTCATACCAATAAATGGTGGCATTGCAGCAACATGATACTAATCCTGACCTTCTCCTGTCATACGGTTATATTGGAATCACCTGTAGGGGATAGATGCATTCTGCAGAGATGGACCAATGCAGATTAACTATGACAGTAACAACATATTTTACAAAGACCTGTGTTATTGTGTCTGGAACTAAGCTGTAGGCTAAAGACAGACTGTCCAGAATGTGATATGTAGGAGGGCTGTCTGCATACTTACTGACACTGAATTACACAGATTTCAAGGACACAGAGAATACAGCGGAAGGATAACGGATGTGTACAGTTAAATTACTTTCCCTGCAAGATTGAGAGTAGCACAATATCGGACGTAAAAAATCGTCCTCATTACAAAGAAATAAGCGTACATATATTAATGCAACATGTCACCAATGAAGAATTGCCACATAAAACTGACTGTTTATTCCTATTCATCATAATCTGTTTCCTTTAATAAACCCCTAAACTTAAATATTCAAATAAAAACAGTAAAAAGCAACTCATTACTCCCAATTTCATTAAATCACACAGGCTCATCACACATGGATCGATTTCGTATTTAAGGGTCTAAATTCCACATTTACTAACAGATTTTTGACATAATTTATAAAAAAAAATAAAAAAGACAAAAATCATCTATTAGTAAATGTCGAATTTAGACACTGAAAAACAAAATCGTCCAAACATCGACCCAGATCGATTTTTAGTAAATATACCACATTTAGGGGGTTATTCAATTGGCGCCGATTAGCTATTAACCCCCCCCCCCCGCCCCTTAATATTCAATTGCGGACCATTTTCGCCTGTTTTTATGGCATTTTCGCCAATGCCTTTTCACTTTTATTTTTAGCAAAAAGGCATTGGCGAAAACTGTCTGAAATCTGTGAAAGCGTGGGACGATCCACAAGTTTTTCGCTCCTGATGAATTTTTAACCTAGGCGAAAAAAAGGCTCTACTATTGAATAGGGCGAATCCCCATTCGCCCTAAAAAATATCAAACAGTGCATTTTTTTTTTTTGCCTAGATGAAAAAACGGCCCTAACTGAATACCCCCCTATACTAACATATGTGGCAGGATGTAATTTTTTTTTTTTTTTTTTTTAAGGATTTAGACCCATCGACAAAAAATAAATAAATAAAAATCGATCAACATTGTTCCAAATCGACTTTTAGTAAATATACCCACTATTGTCCTAAATGGGAGAGGCAGAGGTGAAAATGCAGAGTGCAGTTAATTAAAATACTGCAACATCACTTGCCCTGCCCCTGTGCACACAATCCACATAGTGCATTCCTACACGTGCCCCATTCAGTTCCAAACAGTGGTTGTATGCACTCTGCCTACAAAGCGGAGAAATGCGTTTGAGCACTAAACCAGTTACTCAGAAAAAATATTCATTGTGTAGGTTCCAGTCAATAGGTCAGCATTCAGAATGTCAACATGTTCTGAACAGTATTGTGAATGTCGACAGAAACAATGTCAAAAGAGGCAATTAGGGTCAGGCTGCAATTAGGGTTAGGGTTAGTTTTAGGCTAAAAAAATAGTACTGTCAGCAGTCTGAACAAGTAAACATACTGCATGTCAATATTATGGTGCTGACATTCTGCATGTCAACATACAGTACCATACTCAACCCCATTCTGCCTGTCTTTATCTGCTAGGCTTTTATGGGTTACATACAGCTATAGAGCGGTGATATAGAGAGGAAGCCTGCCTGGTAGAGAACACAGTGCTCGGGATAAAATGCTCTCTCCCTGGTGCCACACTGGGTTTTATTTTAAGGTTCCCACTTACATTTAATGATTGCAACGTTTTCAAATTTTGGTAAAGCCCATTTACATCGTCATAAAATCATAGCGAAAGACTGGACAGCCCATAGAAGCCCATTAGCCGCTATGCCTAAACAATTCCTGCAAGCATAGTTTTTGGTGGTGCCCCTGATGGATGTAATTGCCCTTATCTTGCTTTTCCAATCCAGCCGGCACCTAGATTTAACAGTATTCTGAATAAAGGTGTATGGAACCGCTGAATACGGCTATGATTTGCCATCAGCGCAGGATGAATATTAATACTTGGGACATATAAACACTTAGCATCCTACAGTTACAAGTCCTCGACAATCACCATGAAATGTGTCCGGTGTCACAATGTGGCACGTAATCTGGAGACAAAAAGATGCAGAGTTAGCAAGTGATTTACATACAGCCTGGGCTCCGTCTGACAAATAATCCACATGGCAACAATGGGGTCATTCTTTGCTGGGAAGCGTGGCAGTAAATATTACCAACAGATGCCAGCTTATTACACCCGCACTATTGAGGGAGCGCTCAGTGTACAGGATGATGGATGGGCAGCTCTCAGGCTATTGGGCAAAAACAAAACTTTCCAAAGAGAACAATTTTCTGCAGAGCGTAACATGATCTAATTGTTAGTGGAGAAGATATATGCCATTTATCAATACTCTGTATTTACTATAGGCGCTCATATACCGGGGACTAATGCCAAGCCATTATATGTCTGGTTTCACAGGATTCTAAACATTTAAATATAACAGCTATTTATTATCATATTAAACACCAAACATGTAACAGATATCTCTGGAATTTGATACAATTTTTAATAAAGAACAGGCGATCTCCTAGTTCCCTAAAGGGTCGGTGATATGGAGCTAATTAACAAGCTCCAAAAAGCTTGTCTCTGTATTTCTCTACTGTATGTACCGGTATTTATTATCATGGGTGATAGTAAGGACGCAGGTCTGTGCCATTTTGGACTGTTTTCCATCAGCTCTTGTTCATGTTAATGGATGGAAACTATACCAAAATGACACTGAATAGTGTCTACGTACACGTGGGTTAATAAACACACTGCGATGTAGTATATTATTTTCCATCAAAGTGGAGAAGCAACCCTTCTCTGGTCAGGCTGGTATATGGTCTCTAGGTCGACAGTGACTAGGTCCACCACTAATGGTCGACAGTAACTATGTCGACAGGGTCTCTAGGGTGACATATTCTAGGTCGACAGGTCAAAATGTCGACATTAGTTTTTCACATTGTTTTCTCTTTTTGAACTTTTTCATACTTTACAATCCATGTGGACTACGATTGGGAACGGTAACCTGTGCCGAGTGCAGCGGTAGCGGAGTGAGGCACATGGCCTGTTCGCTCGCCATGCGAGGGGACACGGTCCACTAATTGGGGTTCCCGGTCACTGTATGACGAAAATTACACATTTTTTTTTTAAATCTCATGTCGACCTTTTGACCTGTCGACCTAAGTGTGGTCGACCTTCAATACCACACCCGGTCAGGCCTGCAAGTTGTCTCATAATGGGCTGGACGGCTGCCCGCTTAGATATGGCCTGTACTAGAAAGACTCCTTTTATTCTAAACAATGTTCCGAAGAATTTAGCTTGCTTGGAAGCAATCCAACTAGCTTACTCACTGTAACAATTGTAAGCCAAAAAGAATACAGGAAAAGATTACATCAGGATAGAAAGATAGATAGATAGATAGATAGATAGATAGATAGATAGATAGATAGATAGATAGATAGATAGATAGATAGATAGATAGATAGAAATAAAACAGTATTTGGTTCGGTACTCACAATAAAAGGTCAACGTCCTGGGTGACCTTGCAGTAATAGTACAGCATGTAGGTGTGAACAACCCCCCTTTTTTGGGGTGAGGGGGTATGAAAATACTGCACTCCAGATGTAGCAAAAAGTTTCATATTTTCTTGACAACGTTTCAGAACCCAACATGTCCCATCCTAAGGTAAAATTGTCACCTTTGTTAAGTTTACACAAATGCGTCTTGGTGCCCTCCTTGTTACCCACTCAGCAAGAGATGGGACCAATCATTAGCATGCAGATAGGTGACACTCTGGATGACTTTGTAGTTTATGAGACAAGAGCCCGATGTGGATATTCAGATTATCCACATGGGGCTCCTGTCTCATCTCTACAAAGCTGTCCCAGAGTGCCACCTATCTGCATGCTAATTTACTGTATATATAGATTCCCGCAGTAGTATAAATCTCTGCATTAGACACACATACAGAGTTAGCACTGACAACTGTATGTCATGCATCGTTTTACAGATGATTTCCAATATGGCAGATCGTCTAACTATAGGTGAAATTCAATTTCGATCTCTAGAGAATCGCTCAAGCTCTCTCTCTTCAGTCACAGTCAGGGAGTAATTGCTTTTTGATCAATAAGATGCCTGCAGCTATTGAGCAGATGACTGCAGTACCTGTAAAGCAATGCTCAACATTTTTCTACTGAACAGGCACCTGGTGGCTCGTGCCTCTCTACTTGGGGCCTCAACACCATACTACACAGGCCTCAATCTTTAGAACAGTGAGGGACAACGCGATTATTTCAGGGGTCTCACAAGTGGTAATTTTTCCTACAACAGCGTTATGTTAAAATAAAGTAGGTTTCATTATTTTTATTAAAATCTTTCTACACTTATTTTGAAATATGGATGTTTGTTTTACATTTTCTGTATTCATAAATTAAACACCACACAAGTTCTATAAAGAGACAATTACACGAATAAAATAACATGTTCAGATATATTTGCAAGAGACAGCAGCACTCAGTCCAAGAGTGACATGCGCCAAGAGTGCCTAGGAGGCTTTCCAATAAAGGCGCAAGACCTCCTGGACTCCAAAAGAATGGTCAATTTTCCCAAGGGAAGGGGAGGGGGGTGCAAATTACCTGCCTGCATAGTGTATGTGTGTGATGACATGATGACGCAGTGAACCTGAAGCAGGCAGAGGTGTGATGACGCAATTCGCATCATAATACACCCTGTCCCGCACACTTGATGAGGGTACTCTCCCAGAGGGAAGCTATAAGATATAGGGCTAGATACATCATCGCTTGGAAAGTGATAAAGTACCAGCCAATCAGCTCCTAACTGCCATTTTTCAAACACAGCCTGTGACATGGTAGTTAGGACCTGATTGGCTGACACTTTTTCACTCTCCATTTTATCACTTTCCAAGCGATGATGCATCTAGCCCATAGGCTAGTGTAACGCCACATGTATGTCTTAAAAGCAACACTCAGCTGGCATTTCCTTTCTGATTAGAAAGAAACTCTTGCACAGTATAAAATGAGCGTCAGATAGCGTTGACAATTCACACCAGTTTTAAATGTTGCCAATAACGATTCTAATCTTTGTTTGTCTTCCAGTTTATAGGAAGCAGAGGGCAGTGTGGGCAGTGACTCAACACTGGAGTTATTTCAAACACAAGGTTTCAGATTTAGACTATGACATCATTTGTATGCACTCAGCAGCCAGATTCCAGTGCTCTCATGTTAGCCTAAAAGAAGGAAGGAAAGAGGAAGAAAAAAAAAAAAAAAAACCTCTGATTTATGTAGTAGGGAAAGCACACACAGGGCCTGAATTAATTTTTTTTTTTTTAAGGGGACATGTCTTTGCTCAACTCTAATCATAAAGTTCGATAGGCAAAAAGTTACTAATCACTCTGTCCCATCAAAATCCCAGGTCAGATCCAGGATTTGGAACACTGTTCCCAACCCAGATCATATCCCGTTTACATTGCCGCACCGACCAGTTATTCCTGGGTCAGCCCAATGTGCACATGGGTGCAGTATCAGTGTTAACTATTCTGCCGGTGCTTGGTGAGAACATTTCCAGGCGCCGGGGAGCCAGCTTTCTCTATGCTGTCAACGGGATCCGGGTCACCCGTTCAGACTGCCCCATTACTAGGGTTTGAGATCTAAAATGTCTAGGTCAACAGTCAATAGGTCGTTACCATATGGTCGACATTGGCAAAAGATTGACACTGACAAAAGGTTGACCTATGAAAGGTCAACATGGCAGTGGTCCACACATTTGTTTTTTTCCCTGTTTTTTGGACTTTTTCAATCCTTGACTATCCATGTCACAAATCATAACCCTTAGTAACCTTGTGGAGAGCGATGCAAGCCCACGAGGGGACACGTTTTTACAAATGGTGGTCCCAGATAGAAAAACTATCCACATTAACCCCCAAAACGCAAGAAAAAAATGTGACAACCATTGTCATGTCGACCTTTTATAAGTAAACTTTTTGCCAATGTCGACCTAATGCATGTCGACCCAGACATTGTAGATCTTCTATAGCACACTCTTCTCCCAAAAAGATTGAAAGCACTTTACATTACTGCAGAGAGTGAGGCAGCCATCTTGGGCGCTATCAGTTGCTGTTCTAAGTAATTATTCACATTCGGACTGGAGCTTTGAGTCTAATGTCCTATGGAACAGACTATGGAACGATGTGCAGAGCTGAATTAAGGGGATGGGTGAGTGGTGGGGTGGATGTGCACGGGGGACATGTGCCCCAGAAGAGAAAGGTGGAGTCCGAGCAGGAGACGGGGCTACAAAGCATGGTGCAGCCAGTGCCAACAGCATGTTAGAGAAGAGTGGATGAGCTGCTGAAAACTTAGGTTGCCGAGAACTATCCAGCAGCAGCCTATAAATTAAGAATTATTCATGGAACGGGCACGGTCTGTATGTATGCATTTGTATAAGTGTGTGACTATGCATGTTATTTATTTATTACCAGTTATTTATATAGTGCACACATATTCCGCAGCGCTTTACAGAGACTATTTGGCCATTCACATCGGTCCCTGCCCCAGTGGAGCTTACAATCTATATCCCCTACCACATGTACACACACACACACACACACACACACACACACACACACACACACACACACACACACACACACACTCTCTCATACTAGGGTTAATTTTTGTTGGGATCCAATTGACCTACCAGTATATTTTTGGATTGTGGGAGGAAACCGGTGTACCCAGAGGAAACCCACGCAAGTACAGGGAGAATATACAAACTCTGCACCTGTATGTATGTATGTATGTATGTATGTATGTATGTATGTATGTATGTATGCATGCACATATGTGATTACTGCAGTGCTATTGGAGCCTCGTTCTAACAGCTGGCCACATACAAAGTTATATTGCTTTCGATTATGCCAATTGGTCAGATATTGCAGTGTGTGGGCCCAAAACTAGTTGCCCGATAATCAGAGTAGACTGTCCAATTTTCTTCTAAGATAGTGAAATAACCTTAAGGAAGAGTGCCTTTAAGCCCCGGAACCTTTATGTAGCTGGACATATCCCCAAAAAACTGAATCAGCAGTAGACCAGCTGGCCAACCAACACATTTAACTGGCATCACAAAACATGTCTGGCAGCTGGTTCACATTCTCCAGACCTCCATCAAGGAGGACTGAAAACTAAAACTCAGTGCTTTTTCTTGAACTCTGCACGGTGGTGATCAAAGACAACTGAAAAATCTGCGGAAGACACATGTATATCAATACACAACCTGAAACATTTTAAGTTGTGTTTAGGGGATTTCATAATATTAAAAATTAAACCAACTCGTATTTCAGGTTTCATGACCACTGAATAATAAAAGTGAAACAGCAGTGAACTAGATTTCATTGACCTTCAAAGTAGGACTATATTTATGCAGCATAGCTGTCACTTGCGGATTGTCAAGTCAAAACTACACTACTGTACCACCTGGTGGAAGCTAAACCCACCACCCCTTGTCTGGACATGGCCAGCACGGATGGTGTAGTGTTAACATTACTACCTCACATCACTGAGGTTGTGAGTTTAATTTCCGGTCATGGCTTTTCTTTGTGGAGTTTGTATGTTCTATGTGTGCTTGAATGGGTTTCCTCCAGGTTCTCTGGTTTCCTCAAACACTTCAAAAACATACTAGTAGGATAACTGGCTACCGACATAAAAAAAAATCTCTCTACTGTATATGTGTCAATGTGATGTGGAACAGAAGTGAAGGGCCAAATGCAATTTGTAGCGTCAAACTCTGGCCCCCTCTCACCTAGACCGCCCATACTGTAACAGAAAGATATGAATAAACCAAGCAGAGTTACTATCACAATAATAGTTTTGTGTGTGTGAACAATAACTTGCATTTGTAACACAAATCGCATACTAAATATTACAATACAAAAGGCACATACTAAATATTGTTAAAGAAACCTCACTGTACATATTCTGGGGCGCCTGTTCCCTGTGTTGCATGGGATCCAAAATAAATAGGACCTTATTTGGAGCAGGCAATGCTATATTGGTTGTGTCTATGTTCCCCTCGTGGAAAGGACCAGGAAGTGACAGCACGAGAGGGCAGAAGAGAACTTCTGCCCTTACAGCACGTTCATTTTTCTATCTATTCTAAGTTTGTTTTCGGTTATTTGGTTTAATGTATGCACCATTGAACCCTCGTGGGCTCGCTTCGCTCAGTGTCCTGCTCTGTTCCACTCGCCACAGGTTACTATGCGAAACGTCCTCTCCACGAAGGGTAACTAGACGCTACCATGCTATATTGGCTCCATCTCCTGTCCCTATCATGTCACTGTGTTAGGCTGCAGGTGCCATAGTCACAGTACACTAGCTGATGGCCCTTAGAGATCAGCTGCACTCTCCACCAAATCCGGTCTCTACACTACAGGCTGTAGTGAAAAAAAGCAGAATTAATAAATGCTTCAACTGACCTTTTCTTTTTCTTACACAATATCAACTTGCATTTACAGTGTAGTTAAACCCCTTTAATGATAAAAAAAAAAAAAAGTGCTACAAACTGGTCGGATGGTACCAATGCTTCTTTTTCTAATTTCTTTATCTGCATAAAAGAGAGACAGTCTATGTGCCACTGAATGCAGAGGAAATCACCATTATAATCAGCCTCCAAGGCAATTAGGGCAATTATCACAAACTAGAATGAAAGAACATTAGTCACATTACAAGTGGTAAATGAACATTCAGGGGAAGGGAGGGAATCAGACAAACCGTCCCAATTATCCGACATTTACTTTTTTTTTTTTTTTTTTAATGCAGACATGTGAAAGGAGATTTTTGCAGCGACAGAGAGAGAGGGGCAATAGACAGGGAAAAGCTGGAAAAACCATCTGTCTTTTTGTAGTTTTTTCAGACATAACGTATCAAGCTGTGAGCCATTGTTACACGGATATAATCAGGCTAGAACTGTATATGCTGTACAAAAGGCGATAATTACAGACATCCATACTTCAGTCTGAGGACGAATAAAGCCAATCAATCGGAACTCACTAGTGAGGAAACCTTAAATGTGTTCAGTTTTGGCACATACCTCCCCTAAAAACCTTCCAGAGCCAGGGACTGATCACTTATTTTATAGAGGTGTCATATTTTGATAGTTTTATATGTTATACTAAACAAAACACCTTGAGACCCCCCAGGAGCTGAATGTGTGATGTTATTTATAAGACTGGTTTAAGCTGCGCAAAGGCTTCAGCCAGACTGGTGTTATAAGCACATATACCACTGCAGTAACTAGACTTATTAAATAATACTGTAAGTAAGGGAGGGATTTAATTTTGTGTGATACCCGTGAAGTTCTTCAGGAATGACTAGGCGAAGGCACTTTGTTACCAGTATCTTCACTAATTTTCCCTCGCACTCCATAGACATGTGCAGGAAAATTAGCTGAAGATGTGCGCGCCATGATAAAAAGTAAGTAAAGCAGTAAGAGATTGTGAGGATGTTGGCAGGCTCGTTGTATAGAACTGGATGGGCCACCCCTAAGAATGATGCTGTATAAAAAAGTGTGAATTACATAAGTGTCCACTTACATATAACCACTCTGTGTGTTAAACAGCCCTTCTAGTCATGCAAAGCGTCTCTTCATGCAACTTTAACCACACCCATATATACATCCGGCACTGTAGAAGGCTACAAATGAACTTTCCAGTAAAGAGGAGATACAGACGTGTCCTAATACTTCTTGCCTTAATACGCCATGTAGCAGGAGATGCCTGGCGTGAGTGAGCTGACAGGTCCCCTGCAACTCCGTTAGTGCCGGGTATCTTATTTTGACAAAAATACGTATTATTCCCATCGCTGTGCAAAAAAAGAAGCAGGTTATGCTGATTAAAATGATATGCAGCATGCCTATATTCTGTGTGCGTCTGCGGCTGTATCTGCATACGAAAATAAGATTTTACTTACCGATAAATCTATTTCTCGTAGTCCGTAGTGGATGCTGGGACTCCGTAAGGACCATGGGGAATAGCGGCTCCGCAGGAGACAGGGCACAAAATAAAAGCTTAAGGATCAGGTGGTGTGCACTGGCTCCTCCCCCTATGACCCTCCTCCAAGCCTCAGTTAGGATACTGTGCCCGGACGAGCGTACATAATAAGGAAGGATATTGAATCCCGGGTAAGACTCATACCAGCCACACCAATCACACCGTACAACTCGTGATCTGAACCCAGTTAACAGTATGATAAACGCAAAGGAGCCTCTGAAAAGATGGCTCACAACAATAATAACCCGAATTTTTGTAACAATAACTATATACAAGTATTGCAGACAATCCGCACTAGGGATGGGCGCCCAGCATCCACTACGGACTACGAGAAATAGATTTATCGGTAAGTAAAATCTTATTTTCTCTGACGTCCTAGTGGATGCTGGGACTCCGTAAGGACCATGGGGATTATACCAAAGCTCCCAAACGGGCGGGAGAGTGCGGATGACTCTGCAGCACCGAATGAGAGAACTCCAGGACCTCCTCAGCCAGGGTATCAAATTTGTAGAATTTAGCAAACGTGTTTGCCCCTGACCAAGTAGCTGCTCGGCAAAGTTGTAAAGCCGAGACCCCTCGGGCAGCCGCCCAAGATGAGCCCACTTTCCTTGTGGAATGGGCTTTTACTGATTTTGGTTGTGGCAATCCTGCCACAGAATGTGCAAGCTGAATTGTACTACAAATCCAACGAGCAATCGTCTGCTTTGAAGCAGGAGCACCCAGCTTGTTGGGTGCATACAGGATAAACAGCGAGTCAGATTTTCTGACTCCAGCCGTCCTGGAAACATATATTTTCAAGGCCCTGACAACGTCAAGCAACTTAGAGTCCTCTAAGTCCCTGGTAGCCGCAGGTACCACAATAGGTTGGTTCATGTGAAATGCAGAAACCACCTTAGGTAGAAATTGAGGACGAGTCCTCAATTCCGCCCTGTCAGAATGAAAAATTAAGTAAGGGCTTTTATATGATAAAGCCGCCAATTCTGACACACGCCTGGCTGAAGCCAAAGCTAACAGCATCGACACCTTCCATGTGAGATATTTTAAGTCCACAGTGGAAAGTGGTTCAAACCAATGTGACTTTAGAAAACTCAACACAACATTGAGATCCCAAGGTGCCACTGGAGGCACAAAAGGAGGCTGTATGTGCAGCACCCCTTTTACAAAAGTCTGAACTTCAGGTACTGAAGCCAGTTCTTTCTTGAAGAAAATCGACAGGGCCGAAATTTGAACCTTAATGGACCCCAATTTTAGGCCCATAGACAGTCCTGTTTGCAGGAAATGAAGGAAACGACCCAGTTGAAATTCCTCTGTAGGGGCCTTCTTGGCCTCACACCACGCAACATATTTACGCCAAATGCGGTGATAATGTTTTGCGGTTACGTCCTTCCTGGCTTTGACCAGAGTAGGGATGACTTCTTCTGGAATGCCTTTTTCCCTCAGGATCCGGCGTTCAACCGCCATGCCGTCAAACGCAGCCGCGGTAAGTCTTGGAACAGACAAGGCCCCTGCAGTAGCAGGTCCTTTCTTAGAGGTAGAGGCCACGGTTCGTCCGTGAGCATCTCTTGAAGTTCCGGGTACCAAGTCCTTCTTGGCCAATCCGGAACCACGAGTATAGTTCTTACTCCTCTCCTTCTTATGATTCTCAGTACTTTTGGTATGAGAGGCAGAGGAGGGAACACATACACTGACTGGTACACCCACGGCGTTACCAGAGCGTCCACTGCTATTGCCTGAGGGTCCCTTGACCTGGCGCAATATCTGTCCAGTTTTTTGTTTAGACGTGACGCCATCATGTCCACCTTTGGTTTTTCCCAACGGTTTACAATCAGGTGGAAGACTTCTGGGTGAAGTCCCCACTCTCCCGGGTGAAGGTCGTGTCTGCTGAGGAAGTCTGCTTCCCAGTTGTCCACTCCCGGAATGAACACTGCTGACAGTGCTATCACATGATTTTCCGCCCAGCGAAGAATCCTTGCAGCTTCTGCCATTGCCCTCCTGCTTCTCGTGCCGCCCTGTCTGTTTACGTGGGCGACTGACGTGATGTTGTCCGATTGGATCAACACCGCCTGACCCTGAAGCAGAGGTTTTGCTTGACTTAGGGCATTGTAAATGGCCCTTAGTTCCAGGATGTTTATATGAAGAGATGTTTCCATGCTTGACCACAAGCCCTGGAAATTCCTTCCCTGTGTGACTGCTCCCCAGCCTCTCAGGCTGGCATCCGTGGTTACCAGGATCCAATCCTGAATGCCAAATCTGCGGCCCTCTAGTAGATGAGCACTCTGCAGCCACCACAGGAGAGACACCCTTGTCCTTGGCGACAGGGTTATCCGCTGATGCATCTGCAGATGCGATCCGGACCATTTGTCCAGTAGATCCCACTGAAACGTTCTTGCATGGAATCTTCCGAATGGAATCGCTTCGTAAGAAGCCACCATTTTTCCCAGGACCCTCGTGCACTGATGCACTGAGACCTGTCCTGGTTTTAGGAGGTTCCTGACTAGCTCGGATAACTCCCTGGCCTTCTCTTCCGGGAGAAACACCTTCTTCTGGACTGTGTCCAGAATCATTCCTAGGAACAGTAGACGTGTCGTTGGAATCAGCTGCGATTTTGGAATATTTAGAATCCACCCGTGCTGACGTAACACTACCTGAGATAGTGCTACTCCGACTTCTAACTGTTCCCTGGATCTTGCCCTTATCAGGAGATCGTCCAAGTAAGGGATAATTAAAATGCCTTTTCTTCGTAGAAGAATCATCATTTCGGCCATTACCTTGGTAAAGACCCGAGGTGCCGTGGACAATCCAAACGGCAGCGTCTGAAACTGATAATGACAGTTTTGTACTACAAACCTGAGGTACCCTTGGTGAGAAGGGTATATTGGGACGTGGAGATAAGCATCTTTGATGTCCAGAGACACCATATAGTCCCCTTCTTCCAGGTTCGCTATCACTGCTCTGAGTGACTCCATCTTGAATTTGAACCTTTTTATGTAAGTGTTCAAGGATTTCAGATTTAAAATTGGTCTCACCGAGCCGTCCGGCTTCGGTACCACAAACAGCGTGGAATAATACCCCTTTCCCTGTTGCAGGAGGGGTACCTTAATTATCACCTGCTGGGAATACAGCTTGTGAATGGCTTCCAAAACTGCCTCCCTGTCGGAGGGAGACTTTGGTAAAGCAGACTTCAGGAACCGATGAGGGGGAAACGCCTCGAATTCCAGTTTGTACCCCTGCGATACTACCTGTAGAATCCAGGGATCCACTTGCGAGTGAGCCCACTGCGCGTTGAAATTCTTGAGACGGGCCCCCACCATATCTGAGTCTGCTTGTAAAGCCCCAGCGTCATGCTGAAGACTTGGCAGAAGCAGGGGAGGGCTTCTGCTCCTGGGAAGCGGCTGCATGGTGCAGTCTTTTTCCTCTTCCTCTGCCCCGGGGCAGAAAGGAGTGGCCTTTTGCTCGCTTGTACTTATGGGAACGAAAGGACTGAGTTTGAAAAGACGGTGTCTTTTTCTGCTGATGTGGAGTGACCTGGGGTAAAAAGGTGGATTTTCCAGCCGTTGCCGTGGCCACCAGGTCCGATAGACCAGCCCCAAATAACTCCTCCCCTTTATACGGCAATACTTCCATGTGCCGTTTGGAATCCGCATCCCCTGACCACTGTCGCGTCCATAACGCTCTTCTGGCAGAGATAGACATAGCACTTACTCTTGATGCCAGGGTGCAAATATCCCTCTGTGCATCACGCATATATAGTAATGCATCCTTTAAATGTTCTATAGTTAACAAAATATTGTCCCTATCCAGGGTATCAATATTCTCGGTCAGGGAATCCGACCATGCGACTCCAGCACTGCACATCCAGGCTGAGGCGATTGCTGGTCGCAGTATAACACCAGTATGTGTGTATATACTTTTTAGGATATTTTCCAGCCTTCTATCAGCTGGTTCTTTGAGGGTAGCCGTATCAGGAGACGGTAACGCTACTTGTTTTGATAAACGTGTGAGCGCCTTATCTACCCTAGGGGGTGTTTCCCAACGCGCCCTAACCTCTGGCGAAAAAGGATATAATGCTAATAATTTTTTAGAAATTAGCTGTTTTTTATCGGGGGAAACCCACGCTTTTTCACACACCTCATTTATTTCCTCTGACTCAGGAAAAAATATTGGTAGTTTTTTCTCACCCCACATAATACCCTTCTTTGTGGTACTTGTAGTGTCAGAAAGGTTCAATGCCTCTTTCATTGCCGTGATCATGTAACGTGTGGCCCTACTGGACATTACGTTTGTCTCGTCACCGTCGACACTAGACTCAGTATCTGTGTCAGGGTCTGTGTCGACCCACTGAGGTAACGGGCGTTTTAGCGCCCCTGACGGTGTTTGAGACGCCTGGACAGGCACTAATTGATTTGCCGGCTGTCTCATGTCGTCAACAGTTTTTTGCAAATTGCTGACATTATCACTTAATTGTTTAAATACAATCATCCAGTCAGGTGTCGACTCCCTAGGGGGTGACATCACCAACACAGGCAACTGCTCCGCCTCCACATCATTTTCCTCCTCATACATGTCGACACACGCGTACCGACACACAGCACACACACCGGGAATGCTCTGATAGAGGACAGGACCCCACTTAGCCCTTTGGAGAGACAGAGGGAGAGTCTGCCAGCACACACCCAGCGCTATATATATATACAGGGATAACCTTATATAAGTGTTACTCCCTTATAGCTGCTGTTAATATATTTATTTGCTGCCAAACGTGCCCCCCCTTCTCTTTTTTACCCTGATTCTGAAGCAGGACTGCAGGGGAGAGTCAGGGAGCCGTCCTTCCAGCGGAGCTGTGAGGGAAAATGGCGCTTGTGTGCTGAGGAGATAGGCTCCGCCCCTTCACGACGTCCTTATCTCCCGCTTTTTTGTGTAAAATGGCAGGGGATTAAAATACATCCATATAGCCCAGGAGCTATATGTGATGTATTCTGTTTTGCCACCTAAGGTATTCTGTTATATTGCGTCTCAGGGCGCTCCCCCCCCAGCGCCCTGCACCCTCAGTGACCGGAGTGTGAAGTGTGCTGAGAGCAATGGCGCACAGCTGCGGTGCTGTGCGCTACCTTAGTCTGAAGACAGGATGTCTTCTGCCGCCGATTTCACCGGACCTCTTCGTCTCTTCTGGCTCTGTAAGGGGGACGGCGGCGCGGCTCCGGTGACCCATCCAGGCTGAACCTGTGATCGTCCCTCTGGAGCTAGTGTCCAGTAGCCTAAGAAACCCGATCCACTCTGCACTCAGGTGAGTCCGTTTCTTCTCCCCTTAGTCCCACGATGCAGTGAGCCTGTTGCCAGCAGGACTCACTGAAAAAAAAAAAAAAAAAACCTAACTAAACTTTTATTCTAAGCAGCTCAGGAGAGCCACCTAGATTGCACCCTTCTCGGCCGGGCACAAAAATCTAACTGAGGCTTGGAGGAGGGTCATAGGGGGAGGAGCCAGTGCACACCACCTGATCCTTAAGCTTTTATTTTGTGCCCTGTCTCCTGCGGAGCCGCTATTCCCCATGGTCCTTACGGAGTCCCAGCATCCACTAGGACGTCAGAGAAATGCTATGTTACAGCGTTGTCTAGGAAAACACTGTAGCGTACCATTTTATATGCAGATACAGCAGCAGTCTCACACAGAATATAGGCATTCGGCAGAGGTGTCGGAATGGGGGGGGGGGGGGCAAGGGGGCAGCACGCTCCCCCCAAACATGAGAGAGGCGCCTGCTGCCACAGTACACAGCTGAGATAGGCGCCGCACATAAAGGGCGCTTCAGCCGCGGACCGCAATTGATTGACTGTCACTGTCATTGACAGTGACCGTCAGTGCTGCTGCTCCTCCCGTATGCTCTGATTACGCATATGTAATGAGCGGCTGAGCGTCATGACGTCAAGCCGCTCATTACATATGCGCAAGCTTTGCTGGGGCAGGACGCGGACGTCGCAGGGGAGAGACTGAAAATGCTGGGGCCGCCCACTCCTGCTTGCCCGCGCGCCCGCCCAGCCAGCCAGCGTCCTATGGGGGTATGTGTTCCTGACGCTGAGGGGACATATGTATATCTGTCTCTGGGGGCATATATGTTTATCTGGCACTGGGGACATATGTATAACTGGGTCATGGGGCATTTATGTATCTGGCACTGGGAACTTGTGTATAACTGCCTATAGGAAAATAAATATATATATATATATATGTATGTGTGTGTATATGTGTGTGTGTGTGTGTGCGTGCGCGTGTGTGTGTGTGTGTGTGTGTGCGTGCCTATATATATATATAGGCATATATCAGTGATATGTGCAGTGGGCATGTATGTATAACTGGCTCTGGGGGCATATACTGTATGTATATCTAGCTTTGGGGTATATATGTATATCTGGCACTGGGGAAATATGTATAACTGGCACTGGGCGCATATATGTATATCTGGCTCTGGGGACATATGTATATCTGGCTCTGGGGGTATATATGTATAACTGGCACTAAGGGCATATATGTATAACTGACACTGGGGGCATATATGTATAACTGGCACTGGGGGCATATATGTATATCTGGCACTGGGGGCATATATGTATATCTGGCACTGGGGGCATATATGTATATCTGGCACTGGGGGCATATATGTATATCTGGCACTGGGGGCATATATGTATATCTGGCACTGGGGGCATATATGTATATCTGGCACTGGGGTCATATATGTATATCTGGCTCTGGGGGCATATATGTATATCTGGCTCTGGGGGCATATATGTATATCTGGCTCTGGGGGCATATATGTATAACTGGCTCTGGGGGCATATGTATATCTGGCACTGGGGACACTCTACAGCAGGGGTGGCCAAACAGTCGATCGCGATCGACTGGTCGATCGCGGACATGCGACCAGTCGATCGCGATCTGCTGCCCAGCCACCCGAAGCCGCGCCTCTCCTGCCTGCCGTCCTGCCCCTCAGTCTGGTCTCCGGCAGTGACGGCGGAGCGTATAGCTCAAATCAGGCGCCGGTTCGTTAGCCAATCAGAGCTCGCGAACCGGCGCCTGATTTGAGCTATACACGCTGCCGTCACCGCCGGAGATCAGACTGAGGGGCAGGACGGCAGGCAGGAGAAGCGCGTGCTGCGCTCTCCACACAGCACGGTGAGCACTGTGGGGGCATATCTGGCACTGTGGGGGCATATCTGGCACTGCGGGCACATGGCACAGTGGCGGCATATGTGGCACTGTGGGGTCATATCTGGCACTGTCGGGTCATATCTGGCACTGCGGGCACATGGCACAGTGGCGGCATATGTGGCAATGTGGGGCATATCTGGCACTGTGGGGGCATATCTGGCACTGCGGGCACATGGCACTGTGGGGGCATATCTGTAATCTGGCACTGTGGGGGCATATCTGGAACTGCGGCCACATGGCACTGTGGGGGTATATCTGTAATCTGGCACTGCGGGGGCATATCTGGCACTGCGGGGGCAGATCTGTAATCTGGCACGGTGGGGGCATATCTGGCACTGTGGGGGCATATCTGGCACTGGGGGCATATCTGGAACTGCGGCCACATGGCACTGCGGGGGCATATCTGTAATCTGGCACTGTGGGGGCATATCTGGCACTGTGGGGGCATATCTGGAACTGCGGCCACATGGCACTGTGGGGGTATATCTGTAATCTGGCACTGTGGGGGTATATCTGGCACTATGGGGGCATATCTGGCACTGCGGGCACATGGCACTGTGGGGGCATATCTGGCACTGCGGGCACATGGCACAGTGGCGGCATATGTGGCAGTGTGGAGCATATCTGGCACTGTGGGGTCATATCTGGCACTGTGGGGGCATATCTGGCACTGTGGGGGCATGGCACAGTGGCGGCATATGTGGCAAAGTGGCGGCATATCTGGCACTGTGGGGGCATATCTGGCACTGTGGGGGCATATCTGGCACTGCGGGCAAATGGCACAGTGGCGGCATATGTGGCAATGTGGGGCATATGTGGCACTGTGGGGGCATATCTGGCACTGCGGGGGCATATCTGGCACTGCGGGGGCATATCTGGCACTGCGGGGGCATATCTGGCACTACGGGCACATGGCACTATGGGGGCATATCTGTAATCTGGCACTGTGGGGGCATATCTGGAACTGCGGCCACATGGCACTGTGGGGGTATATCTGTAATCTGGCACTGTGGGGGCATATCTGGCACTGCGGGCACATGGCACTGTGGGGGCATATCTGTAATCTGGCACTGTGGGGGCATATCTGGCACTGTGGGGGCATATCTGGAACTGCGGCCACATGGCACTGTGGGGGTATATCTGGAATCTGGCACTGTGGGGGTATATCTGGCACTATGGGGGCATATCTGGCACTGCGGGCACATGGCACTGTGGGGGCATATCTGTAATCTGGCACTGTGGAGGCATATCTGGCACTGTGGGGGCATATCTGGAACTGCGGCCACATGGCACTGTGGGGGTATATCTGTAATCTGGCACTGTGGGGGTATATCTGGCACTATGGGGGCATATCTGGCACTGCGGGCACATGGCACTGTGGGGTCATATCTGGCACTGTGGGGTCATATCTGGCACTGTGGGTACATGGCACAGTGGCGGCATATGTGGCAAAGTGGCGGCATATCTGGCACTGTGGGGCATATCTGGCACTGTGGGGTCATATCTGGCACTGCGGGCACATGGCACAGTGGCGGCATATGTGGCAATGTGGGGCATATGTGGCACTGTGGGGGCATATCTGGCACTGTGGGGGCATATCTGGCACTGCGGGGGCATATCTGGCACTGCGGGGGCATATCTGGCACTGCGGGGGCATGGCACTGTGGGGGCATATCTGTAATCTGGCACTGTGGGGGCATATCTGGAACTGCGGCCACATGGCACTGTGGGGGTATATCTGTAATCTGGCACTGTGGGGGCATATCTGGCACTGCGGGCACATGGCACTGTGGGGGCATATCTGTAATCTGGCACTGTGGGGGCATTTCTGGCACTGTGGGGGCATATCTGGAACTGCGGCCACATGGCACTGTGGGGGTATATCTGTAATCTGGCACTGTGGGGGTATATCTGTCACTATGGGGGCATATCTGTCACTGCGGGCACATGGCACTGTGGGGGCATATCTGTAATCTGGCACTGTGGGGGTATATCTGGCACTATGGGGGCATATCTGGCACTGCGGGCACATGGCACTGTGGGGTCATATCTGGCACTGTGGGGTCATATCTGGCACTGTGGGTACATGGCACAGTGGCGGCATATGTGGCAAAGTGGCGGCATATCTGGCACTGTGGGGCATATCTGGCACTGTGGGGTCATATCTGGCACTGCGGGCACATGGCACAGTGGCGGCATATGTGGCAATGTGGGGCATATGTGGCACTGTGGGGGCATATCTGGCACTGCGGGGGCATATCTGGCACTGCGGGGGCATATCTGGCACTGCGGGGGCATATCTGGCACTGCGGGGGCATGGCACTGTGGGGGCATATCTGTAATCTGGCACTGTGGGGGCATATCTGGAACTGCGGCCACATGGCACTGTGGGGGTATATCTGTAATCTGGCACTGTGGGGGCATATCTGGCACTGCGGGCACATGGCACTGTGGGGGCATATCTGTAATCTGGCACTGTGGGGGCATTTCTGGCACTGTGGGGGCATATCTGGAACTGCGGCCACATGGCACTGTGGGGGTATATCTGTAATCTGGCACTGTGGGGGTATATCTGTCACTATGGGGGCATATCTGTCACTGCGGGCACATGGCACTGTGGGGGCATATCTGTAATCTGGCACTGTGGGGACATATCTAGCAGTGTGGGCACATGGCACTGTGGGGGCATATCTGTATCTGGCACTGTGGGGTCATATCTGGCACTGTGGGGGCATATCTGGCACTGTGGGCACATGGCACTGTGGGGGCATATGTGTATCTGGCACTGTGGGGGCATATGTGTTTGAGGTTTTTACCTGTGGGGGCCAATGTGTTATTTCGTGCGAGACAGTCATTACACTCTGTGCAGCAAGGCTACGTCCCTTTTTTTGATATACCACGCCCACTTTTTGTTATACCACACCCACTTTTTGTTATACCACGCCCCTTTTTTGCGCGCGCTATTATTCCTCCTAGGTAGATCACAAAAGCTTTTTAGCTTTCAAAGTAGATCGCCGACTCCAAAAGTCTAGCCACCCCTGCTCTACAGTGTATGGAATGGGCTCTGTCAGGCATAATGTGTGTAAGAGGCTCTACCAGACATAATGTATATAAGGAGCTTTGGGGGTAATTCAGACTGGATTGCTGCAGCGGCAGTGATCACAGTGTGAATCCCTTTTGTAGAGTGCGCACGCACCCCGGTAGCCCAGTGAGATGCTGACAGCATCTCTGGGCTGCGATCGCCTCTGCCTAATTGACAGGCAGAGGTGGTTGCGGGGCAGGAGAGGGCGCGCCAACGGCGTAAGAACACCGTTGGCTGGGTGCTATCCAGACAACGCAGGTGTGTCCGGTCCGTTGCGGGGACGGGCCGCGGCGGCTGCGTTGGAAGGGAGATACTAGCCAGGTCAAAATCATCACCGCTATGCGATGCTTTCACACCCGTGCAGGGGGGAGCCAGACATGCTGGGTGGACTAGCCCTGTGCTGGACGTCCCCCCGCATGTCTGAGAAACTGATCATAGATGTGCTAAATTTAGCACATCTACGATCAGATCTGAATTAGGCCCTTTACCAGGCATATTGTAAGGGAGCTACCAGACATAATGTATATAAGGGGTCACTCACTCACTGCTACTCCATAAAGTTTCGTACAGGTACTAGTGACCTGTCTAAGGTGGCCATAAATTAGGGGCGCCAAATTGAGATTTTATCTTGCCCTCCCCCAACTGAAAAACGTTCTGACGCCCCTGGCATTCGGGATATCATTTTAATCCGTATAAACTGCTTGTGCATAATATTCGCATCATTGTGTGAATAAGACGCATTTAAATGGAAAAAGTTGCATGAAAAGGTGCTAGGAGTGTGGTTCATAGGGTCGACCACACCCTGTTAAATAGCCCTTCTAGTCAGTGTCTAGGTCAACCACTATTGATCAACATTAACTAAGTCGACGCCCAAAAGCGGTCGACGTGTTCTAGGTCGACATAATAAAAGGTCGACATGAGGGTTTAAAAAAAAAATTGTCTCGTTTTCTTCGTAGAGTGACCGGGAACCCCAATTAGTGCACCGTATCCCCTCGCATGGCTCGCCATGCTTCAGGAAAGGTGCCTTGTTGCGCTCAGCACAGGTTACTGTTCCCAATTGCAGTCCACGTGGATCGTAAAGTACAAAAAAGTTAAAAAAATGAAGACAAAAACGTGAAAATCTCGTGTCGACCTTTTGTCATGTCGACCTAGAAACCTTGTCAACCTAATGCATGTCGACCAATAGTGGTCAACCTAAGTGTGGTCGACCTAGAGACCGGATACCGTATATATAATGCTTGTTCCATGTACTGTACGTAGTATTTCAGTATTCTGGAGAACAGCAAAATCTTTGTCAAAATCTTGTGCGTACCCTTGATAGGAAACCAGTAAGAGTTTTACTGTACACTATTCACAATGTACTGTCATTTGCACATTAGTGTAACCTGTGAGCTTGATTGCTCCTATGTATGTTTACAACAAAATAAAACATGGAAAAGAGAAAAATGTTTCAAGCGACAACTGAAATAAGGTCCATGCAAGAAGACGTAATGATCTCATTAGGTGATTGGAGATATAAAAAAAATTAGATTTTAATTACCTACCGGTAAATCCTTTTCTCGTAGTCCGTAGAGGATGCTGGGGTCCACATTAGTACCATGGGGTATAGACGGGTCCACTAGGAGCCATGGGCACTTTAAGAGATTAATATTGTGGGCTGGCTCCTCCCTCTATGCCCCTCCTACCAGACTCAGTCTAGAAACTGTGGCCAAGAAGACGGAACTTACTTCGAGAGAAGGAAATACACAGATAGTGGTGAGATTCACACCAGCTCACACGTACAACAAAAGGAAAGCCAAGCTAACCAACTTAGAACGATTCAGCAACGGCTGAACTCACAAACTGAACCAAGTAACAATGCAGGAAAATGAAGCACTGGGCGGGCGCCCAGCATCCTCTACAGACTACGAGAAAAGGATTTACTGGTAGGTAATTCAAATCCTATTTTCTCTTACGTCTTAGAGGATACTGGGGTCCACATTAGTAACATGGGGATGTACAAAAGCTCCCAGTATGGGAGGGAGAGTGCTGAGGTTCCTGCAGAACTGATTGGCCTCTGAGGACCTAAAGTTTGGTCAAAGTATCGAACTTGTAGAACTTAGCAAACGTGTTAGACCCTGACCAAGTAGCTGCTCGGCAAATTGAGGACACAATAGGCTGATTGATATGAAAGGCTGACACAACCTTCGGAAGAAATGGCCGACGCATTGTTAGCTCAGCTCTATCCTCATGGAAAATCAAATAAGGGCTCTTGCATGACAAAGCCCCTAATTCGGACACACGTCGAGCAGACGCCAATGCCAACAGTGTGACCGTTTTCCAAGTAAGAAACTTGACGTCCACATTCTGTAAAGGTTCGAAACAATCTGATTGCAGGAACTGCAGCACCACATTAAGATCCCAAGGTGCCCCAGGAGGCACAAAGGGTGGTTGAATATGCAGAACCCCTTTCAAGAACTTCTGAACCTCAAGAAGAGCCGCAAATTGTTTCTGAAAGAAAATGAACAAGGCTGAAATCTGGACCTTGACGGAGCCCAAGCGTAGGCCTACATCCACATCTGCTTGCAGAAAGAGGAGAAACCGTCCACGTCCAAGTTGAAACTCCACAGTAGGAAACTTCTTAGATTCACACCAAGACACATACTTTTTCCAAATCCGATGGTAATGTTTTGACGTTACTCCCTTCCTAGCCTATATCAGGGTAAGAATTACCTTTTTCTGAATGCCTTTCCGAGCTAAGATCTGGCTTCAACCTCCATGCCGTCAAACGTAGCCGCGGTAAGTCTTGTTAGGCGAATGGGCCCTGTAGGAGAAGGTCCTCACGAAGAGGAAGAGGCCTCGGATCCTCCCGCAGTAATTCCAGAAGATCTGCATACCAAGCCCGTCTTGGCCAGTCCGGAGCAATGAGGATCGCCTGAACTCTTCTTTTTATGAGCTTGAGAATCCTCGGGATGAGCGGAAGTGGAGGGAACACATACACTGACTGTACGTCCACGGAGTTACCAGTGCGTCCACCGCCACTGCGTTTGGGTCTCGACCTGGAACAGTACCTCCGAAGCTTCTTGCTGAGGTGAGAGGCCATCACGTCTATCTGAGGTACACCCTATCGGCTTGGGCTTGTCACCTCTGCGAACACCTCCGGATGGAGGCCCCATTCTCCTGGATGGAGATCGTGTCTACTGATGAAGTCCGCTTCCCAATTGTCCACTCCTGGAATGAAGATTGCCGACAGTGCCACCACGTGCTTTTCTGCCCAGAGGAGGATTCTTGTTACCTCTGACATCGCAGCTTTGCTCTTCATTCCGCCCTGTTTATGTAGGACACCGTTGTGACATTGTCCGGCCCTTAGTTCCAGAACGTTTATTGGAAGGAGAGATTCTTAACTGGACCACCTTCCTTGGAAATTTTTTCCCTTGGGTGACTGCTCCCCAACCTCTGAGACTTGCGTCCGTGGTTAGAAGGATCCAATTCTGAATCCCGAACCTGCGGCCTTCGAGTAGGTGAGAAGCTTGGAGCCACCAGAGGAGTGAAATTCTGGCT
This sequence comes from Pseudophryne corroboree, assembly GCF_028390025.1. Lineage (NCBI taxonomy): Eukaryota > Metazoa > Chordata > Amphibia > Anura > Myobatrachidae > Pseudophryne > Pseudophryne corroboree. Next base: position 384,104,346 of record NC_086452.1, read on the forward strand.
TTTGGCGACAGACGTATCTGCTGGTGCATGTGAAGGTGTGATCCCGACCACTTGTCTAGGAGATCCAGTTGAGAGAACCTCACATGGAATCTTACGTACTGAATAGCCTCGTAGCAGGCAACCATCTTCCCCAGAAGGCGAATACACTGATGAACTGATACCCGGGTTGGCTTCAGAAGCTCCCGGACCATTGATTGGATCACCAACGCTTTCTCCACCGGTAGAAACACCTTCTGCACTTCCGTGTCGAGTATCATCCCTAGGAAGGGCAGTCTCTTTGTCGGCTCCAAATGTGACTTTTGGAAGATTCAGGATCCACCCATAATCATGAAGTAGCCGAGCTGAGATAGCAATACTCTGCAACAGCTTCTCCTTGGAAGATGCTTTTATCAGCAGATCGTCAAGATATAGAATTATGTTCACTCCCGGTCTGCGGAGGAGTAGCATCATTTCTGCCATGACCTTGGTGAACACACTTGGTGATGTAGATAGGCCAAATGGCAGTGCCTGGAACTGATAGTGACAGTCCAGCAGCACAAATCTGAGATAAGCCTGGTGAGGCGGCCAGATCGGAATGTGAAGGTATGCATACTTGATATCCAGGGATACTAGGAATTCCCCCTCCTCCAGAACGGAGATCACCGCTCTCAGAGATTCCATCTTGAATTTGAATTCCCTCAAGTAGGGGTTTAATGACTTTAGGTTTAATATTGGCCTTATCGAACCGTCCGGTTTCGGTACCACAAACAGACTTGAGTAATAACCCTTGTGTTGCAGGTGAAGTGGAACTGGAACAATGACATTTGTTTGAACCAATTTTTGAATGGCTTCCTGTAGGATGGCCCTTTCTGTCAGCGAAACTGGTAAGCCTGATTTGAAGAATCTGTGAGGTGGGGGCTCTTGAAACTCCAGCCTGCATCCCTAGGCAACAATATCTTTTAACCAGGGGTCTAGGCATGATGACGCCCAAACGTGACTGAAAGCTTTTAGTCTCGCTCACACCTGTCCGACCTCTAGGCTGGGAGGGCCACCGTCATGCTGACTATTTTGAGGAAACAGAACCTGGTTTTTGTTCCTGGGAACCTGATGGTGCTGGCTTTCATCGACCTCCCCTAAAGGACTGCAGTGTAGGTGAAGGGTAAAATTTTCTAGCCAGCGGTGCTGCTGAGGGAAGAAAGGTTGACTTACCCGCAGTTGCCGTGGAGATCCACGCATCCAATGCATCCCCAAACAGAGCCTGACCTGTGAAGGGTAGGTTCTCCACACTACTCTTGGATTGCCAGAGTCCTCTGCGCGCCGAGACCGCCAGAGAAGTAGCCTGTATTCAGCATGCCAAGTTCCTCCATGGCTTCCACCATGAACCCTGCAGAATCCTGTATGTGACGTAAGAACAAATCAAATCAATGTCACTCCTATCTATAGTATCTAAGTCCTCTAGCAATGTGCATGACCACTTCACTATGGCTTTAGAAATCCACGCACAAGCAATAGTGGACCTTAAAGCTACGCCAGTAGCTGTGTATAGTGATTTGAGTGTAGTCTCAATTTTGCGGTCAGCCGGCTCTTTCAAAGCGGTTAAACCAGGAACAGGTAAAACCACCTTTTTTGACAACCTAGATACAGAAGCGTCAACTATAGGGGTGTTTTTCCACTTTTTTCTATCTTCTTCAGGAAAAGGGTAAAAGCAATAAGAACCCTTTCTGGGATCTGGAATTTTTTCTCTGGGCTTTCCCAGGAGTTTTCAAACAAAGAGTTTAACTCCTTGGAAACCGGAAAGGTAAGTGAGGATTTCGTACTTTCTGTAAAATAAGAGATTCCACCACCTGTTCAGGTATGGTCTCAGAAATGTGTAAAACATCCCTAATGGCTTCAATCATTAGTTGCAACCCTTTAGCAAGGGATGCATCCCCCCCCCTTGCATATCACCATCACCGTCCCCTGTATCAGTGTCAGTATCAGTGCATTATCTGGGCAAGTGTACGCTTTTGTGGGTATGTAGGTGGGGTTTTTGATGAAGTAGTGGGAGACAAATATGGTAACCCTCCACAGATTTCCTAAAAAATTGCGTCTCTTTCTCAGTATGCGACATCCTTGTAGAAATCTGGGATATCATTCCCCTTAAAGAAACCACCCATGGGACAGTATATTGCAGTCCTGAGTACATGGCATAGACTCCTCAGGAGAAGATAAACACTCTGCAGCACAGGACACAGAGTCCTTAGACATGGTAATGTGGGACACACACACACACACACACACACACACACACACACACACACACACACACACACACACACACACACACACACACACACACACACACACACACACACAATGTCAGATACAGTTTCCCCCAGAGTACCTTCAGAGTCACAGAGTCTAAGGAGCCAGCCACCCAGCGCCCCTGTGGGCAGTTATTATGATAAAAACCCGGCGCTGACTAACTAACCTTAATAGGTTAATTAGTACTAACAATACATTCCCCCCCGTCTATAACACCCAGGTACCGCAGAGGGTAACTGGAGTTATGTGGAGGGTCAGTGCTCCCTGTCAGCGTCTTCCTTCTATGTCTGCAGGGAGAAAAATGGCGCTGGTGAGTGCTGGATTCGCTCTGAGGAGAAGCCCCGCCCCCTGTAATGGCACGCGGCTTCCCGCACAAATTTGATTATACTGGCTGGAGGTATACTATGCTAACAGCGGGATTAGCCCCCGTTAGCTTCTTTGACCAGTTTAGGTTGACTGAGCTGGCACAGGACACCCCTCCAAGCGCCTACACTTAGTGTTGCTGAGCCTTCATGGAGCGCAGCCTGTCAGAGCTGCGCTCCCACCGTTGTGCCGCCATACCCGCCGGCGACCCGCTAACCGGGATGCCGGCGCTGTACTCACCACCTTCTATCTTCTGGCTCTGTTAGAGGGTGGCGGCCGTGCTGCGGGAGTGAGCGGTCGCCTCGTGGGCTTGCGATCACCACCCTAAGGAGCTCAGTGTCCTGTCAGCAGAGATAGAGAACCATTAACTTCAAAAGTTGGTTCCTACTCCCCCCCTAAGTCCCACGAAGCAGGAAGGCTGTTGCCAGCAGCCTTCCTGTAACCAAATGCTCTAATAAAACAAAAAAACTAAGAAAACTCCTAAGAGCTCCCCTAGCTGTGACCGGCTCCTCCGGGCACATTTTCTAAACGGAGTCTGGTAGGAGGGGCATAGAGGGAGGAGCCAGCCCACACGATTAATCTCTTAAAGTGCCCATGGCTCCTAGTGGACCAGTCTATACCCCATGGTACTAATGTGGACCCCCAGCATCCTCTAGGGCGTAAGAGAAAACAAGTACTGGAGTTTGGAAGTCAAATTAAGAAGTGCAGCAGTTAAAAAAAAAAGATTTACATGTCGGCCTGCAGTTTGCATTATATTCACTCCTAGAAGCATGTTGAGGGGCAGCGGATCTGTGAAATAAGGAAACGCTATTCGGAACTGTGCATGGTGCAGACAGGCATTATGTACATCACTGATAAAACAGAGCTCTCTTTGGTATGTGACTAACTTTAGCGTCTTTCTCCCAGCCACAGTTATTTCATACAGGGTACCATATACACTGAGGGCATGGAAGGCCTTGGAAGAGCGTGTGAGGGCTCTTAGAGCAATGAAAAGCAGTGGAGGATTTGGCTGGAGTTTTCAGTAAGTAAACAATTTCAGTTTGTATTGAATTGAGCTGTACTGTAATTTATGTCAAGCAGTGTTTGCATTTCCAGTTCATTAAGTAATGTCACCTTCCTGCTACTCCTGAGTGCCCTGTGTTTGCATAGTGCCGTGTGGTCAGTGGCGGTCAGACAGCACGCGTTCCGCCATGATTTGTACAAATACGATATAGTGCAGTGACAGGATACGTTTGCTTAAAACTATAATATAATTTTAAATTATCATCGCCATTTATTACAGGGCAAATACACAATATTTTTAAGTAGGCGTTATATTCGCTGTCAAGTAACAGCTGTCTCCATTCATTGTTTTGTTATTAAACAAATGTATGCGCACTGGGGGAAACGTATGGCAACAACAGTTGTAGTTCAGCTGCAATTTAATCCCTAAAGGGTATTGTTGTCTGTCAGTGGTGAATAGTGTTGTGAGATAATCCCTTTAATCAGGGGCATTTCAACCGAGGAGGGAGCCCGTGTGCACCAGCGGGTGGGCCCCCTCCTCTGCACGGTGCAGTAGTTGCCGGAGTCTACTGTGCATGCACAGGTCTCCGGAAATATTGCACCGGCCATGTTCCAGAGACCAATTTAACTACTGCGCAGGCGCAACGGCCATTTTGGCTGCGATTTTTACCACGATTGCAGCGCCCAACTCTGGACTCCAGAAAGGGAAGTATTCAAATATGTGTGCAGCGTGTGCACGGTGTTGGCCCCCCTGGACCTAGGGGCCCATGAGCACCACACACATTGCACCCATTACAGAAACGCCCATGTCTGTAATATAGGACACCTATTACACAGACTGTGTGGCTGTCTGACTGTTGTCTGCATTTCACCTGCTATTTATCAGCCACAGAAATTATGTAAAATTCATGTGTCCCATATCAGAGAGATGTGTGTTTGGGGAGACCGGACTGCTATATATTTATTGGAAGTGATATATGTGCAGGTCCAAGAATAATGACACAGCGTCACCTACATACTGTATATACAATAGGAAGTCATATTTACAATAATGAGGCCTATCCGCTCCCAGGAAACCAGTGACGTCACTGAGGAACTTACAACTAATATCTGTAAGCCCTGGTCATTAATCACCAAAAAAATTAATTATTATAAGGCCTAAAGTTGTTCTCACAAGCAGTATGCCTCCACCAAGCAGGGGACAATTCTATATAGAATGTACATGCAGGTAAGCAATTCCACATGCAATGTGATCAACCAATATGTAATTAAAATGTTATTTATCCCAGAGGTGCATAAAATTCGTACCGTCTCCGTGGTGCCTGTAAGAGTACTTTAAAAAAATCTTAACAGTGTCACGCCAGACCTTGCTGCTTTTTTGTTTATACTGTAGGAACTGTGGTTTAAAGGGTCACAGTGTGAGGCAATCCATTCACAAAGGAAGCATAGATAAGAGGCTGGTAGTTCAGCTATGCCAACATGGCAGAGGGTACAGCACGTGTACTACAGTTATCTGGGAATGACTAACCCCTTAAACCAGGGATGGGGAACCTTTGGCCCTCCAGCTGTTGTTGAACTACACATACCAGGACGCTCTGCTACAGTTTTGCTACTTGGCCATGCTAATACTGTTGCAAGGCATGCTGGGATGTGTAGCTCAACAACAGCTGGAGGGCCAAAGGTTCCCCATCCCTGCCTTAAACAGTGCCTACAGTACACTACTTAATATTTAGGTGTCCGCGAGTAAGTGCCGATATATGCTGCAATTATGGTACTGCCGGACTCACCAATTTTGTTCACAGCCCCATAGAGCAGAGTATAAAAATCCATGAATCCAGAGCAGGATCGGGCCGCAAGAGGGGCGAGTTACCAAGTAATCGGCAGCATTTCCATTAAGTTACAATGGCAACTCGCCCTCCTCACGCCTAATTGAATTAAACTCTTAAAGCAGTCCTTTCACCCTCACACGTTGGAGTCTCACAAAATGGTTTCCGCCATGTTTAAAAGTAATAATGTTGAGAAGGGGAGGCTTTTGATATGCCGGCTGTCGGGATCCCGGCGCTCACCATATCGAAGCCGGTATATCGACAACTATTCTCCCTCTTGGGGTGTCCACGACACCCCTAGAGGGAGAATAAATAGCGTGCGCCACCGTGCCCGCAAGAGGCTCTTTTGTGCTCACCTCGTAGCCTGCATGCCGGCGGTCAGGATCCCTGCGCCGGTATGCTGGGCGCCGGGATCCCAAGTGCTGGCATAACGTAGTAGACCCATCGGGAAGACAGTAGTACAGTTAAAGTGCTAGGAACCCCACTAATCACTGTGTGGGTAGTAATGCAGGTCTCATACCTCTCGCAGTTCTTGAGCCACAGAATTGAGGCGCTCGTTCTCAGACAGTGTGTTGGCGACCACGTTTCTGGATTGTTTAAGCTCTGTTTGCAGCTCTAGGACCTTTTTCATGTAATATTCTTCCTTGGTTGCAGATTCCTGTATGAGCGTTTCCTCTCGACTTTCCCCATCAGCTGCCACCTTCTTATGGTTACTATGTGCTTGTCCAAATGCCTGCAGGACCGAGATAACACATGTTACACAAACAGCTACAGACATATTAAATTACCCACTTAGAGCTCAACAAGAGACGCAAATTCTCTGCTTCATCAATGGCCTAGCTCGGGGCTAATTTAATTGCTCCAATATTTTCTGCTAAATTCTCCCAGTTCATTATACATGGACACTTCCTGAGAGCAAATAAAAGTGGAGCTTAGAATTCACTAGCTCACATATGTTCTATTCTTGGCTGCCAGCGGAAAAGACTTAAATCACAATAATTTCACACTTAAAGTAATCTGTATATTTGTATACCCCATGCTTCAAATGACTGTCCCTAAAGCAGACTGGCAATGGTAAGTAAAGTGTAAATGATAACATAATTATATTAAATTGTCCACGTTGTCTACACACAGCAGATGCAGCGATTTTGTGAGCCAAACCAATATATTTAAGGAAACCGATAACTAAATTACTATGACATTTCTTATGCCTCACAAACACTTCTACCTCCTACTGAATTAATGTTTGCATATTGGTTCTGAAAGTATTCATTGGAAGGGTTAGGGCCTGAGCCACCATTAGGCCAACCTAGCCTAGGGCTCCAGGGTTTAGTGGGTAGAGTGACATGTCACTCATTCTGTGCATTTGTCACCATGATGCACCCTCACAATGCACCTGTTGCCGAAATAGGTAGGGAACAGCTGGTAGCTTCTTACCGGTGAAGCTGCCAGCTGCTGCTCCTTCCTGCTGGTAATGGGCTGGCAATGCCACACCGGGCTATGATGTCACAGCCTCGCAGCACATTCCCAAAAGGGGGACAAGTCGCTTCACCCCTCTACACACATGGTAAGAAATGGGGAAGGTGTGGGCCAGAAATTATTCTGATGGTGGAGGGCCTGAGAGGTGAGTGCTCCTTAGTGTCCCAGGATGCATATGCTGGCCCTGCGTTAAAGGCCTTTCTCTATACCCTTGTTAAACAAAATTATATTAATATATAACAAATCTTTTCTCCACAATACTTCAAGAAACACTGAAAAAATCACAAACACTGGTGATCCCGTCTAGACAAAAGCTACTGGTTATACAGTATCTTGATTGGCTCTGGAACATTTGCGGCCTTAAAATAAACCCACCCTAAGCATACAGCAGTTGCAGCCATTTTGTAGCCTGAACCGGGATTCATGAGATTTTAGCCAATCAAATCATCGGGAACTCGGGAGGTAACTGAGGGATAGTAAATTAAAAGGCTGCATTCTCACCAGATGGCTGCCTTCAGTAGGACGTTTAGAAATTAATCTTACACCGCCTGAGTAAGCAAAATGGCACTGATCAATGAGTAACATACAAAGCATATTTTTAAATAATAAATAAATATATATGTTTTAATTAAAAAAAACACACACACACACACATATACTAGCTGCAAACGTCTGGTTTTTAATAGAATATCTGCATAGGGGTGTAGAGGCCCATTTCTAGTAACCATCACTCCAGTGTTTTAACGGAACATTGTGATTGCTAATCGCAGTAGAAGACTAACGGAAGATTAGAAAACCCTAGTACAATTATGTTAGCTGAGAATGGGTTTGCTCGTTAGAAAAGCTATAAAACTGGCCTTCCTTTGAGCTACTTGAGTATCTGGAGCATCACATTTGTGAGTTCGATTATACTCTGAAAATGGCAAGAAAAAGAGAACTTTCATGTGAAACTCGACAGTCTATTCTTGTTCTTAGAAATGACGGCTACTCCATGCGAGAAATTGCCACGAAACTGAACATTTCCTACAACGGTGTGTACTACTCCACAAACAGGCTCTAACCAGTGTAGAAAGAGAAGTGGGAGGCCCAGGTGCACAACTGAGCAAGAAGACTAGTCTCTAGTTTGAGAAATAGACGCCTCACAGGTCCTCCACTGGCAGCTTCATTAAATGGTACCCGCAAAACACCAGTGTCAACGTCTACAGTGAAGAGCCGACTCCGGGATGCTGGTCTTCTGGGCAGAGTGGCAAAGAAAAAGCCATATCTGAGACTGGCCAATAAAAGGAAAAGATTAATATGGACAAAAGAACACAGACATTGGACAGAGGAAGATTGGAAAAAAGTGTTATGGACAGACGAATCGTAGTTTGAGGTGTTTGTATCACACAGAAGAACATTTGTGAGATGCAGAACAAGTGAAAGATTCTGGAAGAGTGCCTGACGCCATCTGTCAAGCATGGTGGAGGTAATGTGATGGTCTGGGGCTGCTTTGGTGCTGGTAAAGTGGGAGATTTGTACAAGGTAAAAGGGATTATGAATAAGGAAGGCTATCACTCCATTTTGCAATGCCATGCCATACCCTGTGGTTAGCGCTTGATTGGAGACAGTTTCCTCCTACAACAGGACAATGACCCAAAGCACACCTCCAAATTATGCAAGAACTATTTAGGGAAGAAGCAGGCAGCTAGTATTCCGTCTGTAATGGAGTGGCCACCACAGTCACCAGATCTCAACCCCATTGAGATGTTGTGGGAGCAGCCGGACCGCATGGTACGCAAGAAGTGCCCATCAAACCAATCCAACTTGTGGGAGGTTCTTCAGGAAGCGTGGGGTGAAATTTCTTCAGATTACCTCAACAAATTAACAGCTAGAATGCCAAAGGTCTGCAATGCTGTAATTGCTACAAAGGGAGCATTCTTTGACGAAAGCAAAGTTTGAAGGACAAAATTATTATTTCAAATAAAAATCAATATTTCTAACTTTGCCAATGTCTTGACTATTGTTCTATTCATTTTGCAACTCATTTGATGAGTAAAAGGGAATTTTCATGGAAAACACGAAATTGTCTGAATGACCCCAAACTTTTGAACGGTCGTGTGTGTATGTATGGGTGTGTGTATGTATATATATATATATAACAGACTTGGAAAACTGCGGCACTCGTGATTGATGAAGAAAAAGTACACTTTAATGAGTCAAGCCCATGGTAAAAATGCCATACACGGCCGTGTATGGCATTTTTACCATGGGCTTGACTCATTAAAGTGTACTTTTTCTTCATCAATCACGAGTGCCGCAGTTTTCCAAGTCTGTTACATATCTCCCACTGAAGGCACCGTATACCACTGGAAACGGCAACGAGTGACGGTTCATTTCTGCACACATATATATATATATATATATATATACAGGTTGAGTCTCCCTTATCCAAAATGCTTGGGACCAGAGGTATTTTGGATATGGGATTTTTCCGTATTTTGGAATAATTGCATACCATAATGAGATATCATGGCGATGGGACCTAAGTCTAAGCACAGAATGCATTTATGTTTCATATACACCTTATACACACAGCCTGAAGGTCATTTTAGCCATTATTTTTAATAACTTTGTGCATTAAACAAAGTGTGTGTACATTCACACAATTCATTTATGTTTCATATACACCTTATACACATAGCCTGAAGGTCATTTAATCCAATATTTTTAATAAATCTGTGTATTAAACAAAGTTTGTGTACATTGAGCCATCAGAAAACAAAGTTTCACTATCTCACTCTCACTCAAAAAATTCCGTATTTCGGAATATTCCGTATTTCGGAATATATGGATATGGGATACTCAACCTGTATATATATATATATAATAAGATTTTACTTACCGATAAATCTATTTCTCGGAGTCCGTAGTGGATGCTGGGGTTCCTGAAAGGACCATGGGGAATAGCGGCTCCGCAGGAGACAGGGCACAAAAAGTAAAGCTTTTTCAGATCAGGTGGTGTGCACTGGCTCCTCCCCCTATGACCCTCCTCCAGACTCCAGTTAGGTACTGTGCCCGGACGAGCGTACACAATAAGGGAGGATTTTGAATCCCGGGTAAGACTCATACCAGCCACACCAATCACACCGTACAACCTGTGATCTAAACCCAGTTAACAGTATGATAACAGCGGAGCCTCTGAAAGATGGCTTCCTTCAACAATAACCCGAATTAGTTAACAATAACTATGTACAATTTATGCAGATAATCCGCACTTGGGATGGGCGCCCAGCATCCACTACGGACTCCGAGAAATAGATTTATCGGTAAGTAAAATCTTATTTTCTCTATCGTCCTAGTGGATGCTGGGGTTCCTGAAAGGACCATGGGGATTATACCAAAGCTCCCAAACGGGCGGGAGAGTGCGGATGACTCTGCAGCACCGAATGAGAGAACTCCAGGTCCTCCTTAGCCAGAGTATCAAATTTGTAAAATTTTACAAACGTGTTCTCCCCTGACCACGTAGCTGCTCGGCAAAGTTGTAATGCCGAGACCCCTCGGGCAGCCGCCCAAGATGAGCCCACCTTCCTTGTGGAGTGGGCCTTTACAGATTTAGGCTGTGGCAGGCCTGCCACAGAATGTGCAAGTTGGATTGTGCTACAGATCCAACGAGCAATCGTCTGCTTAGACGCAGGAGCACCCATCTTGTTGGGTGCATACAATATAAACAACGAGTCAGATTTTCTGACTCCAGCTGTCCTTGCAATATATATTTTTAATGCTCTGACAACGTCCAGTAACTTGGAGTCCTCCAAGTCACTTGTAGCCGCAGGCACTACAATAGGCTGGTTCAGATGAAATGCTGACACCACCTTAGGGAGAAAATGCGGACGAGTCCGCAGTTCTGCCCTGTCCGAATGGAAAATCAGATATGGGCTTTTGTAAGATAAAGCTGCCAATTCTGATACTCTCCTGGCAGAAGCCAGGGCTAGAAGCATGGTCACTTTCCAAGTGAGATATTTCAAATCCACCTTATTTAGTGGTTCAAACCAATGAGATTTTAGAAAGTCCAAAACCACATTGAGATCCCACGGTGCCACTGGAGGCACCACAGGAGGCTGTATATGCAGCACTCCCTTAACAAAGGTCTGGACTTCAGGGACTGAAGCCAATTCTTTTTGAAAGAAAATCGACAGGGCCGAAATTTGAACCTTAATAGATCCCAATTTGAGACCCATAGACAATCCTGATTGCAGGAAATGTAGGAATCGACCCAGTTGAAATTCCTCCGTCGGAGCACTCCGATCTTCGCACCACGCAACATATTTTCGCCAAATTCGGTGATAATGTTGCACGGTTACTTCCTTCCTTGCTTTAATCAAAGTAGGAATGACTTCTTCCGGCATGCCTTTTTCCTTTAGGATCCGGCGTTCAACCGCCATGCCGTCAAACGCAGCCGCGGTAAGTCTTGAAACAGACAGGGACCCTGCTGAAGCAAGTCCCTCCTTAGAGGTAGAGGCCACGGATCTTCCGTGATCATCTCTTGAAGTTCCGGGTACCAAGTCCTTCTTGGCCAATCCGGAACCACTAGTATCGTTCTTACGCCTCTTTGCCGTATAATTCTCAATACTTTTGGTATGAGAGGCAGAGGAGGAAACACATACACCGACTGGTACACCCAAGGCGTTACCAGCGCGTCCACAGCTATTGCCTGCGGATCTCTTGACCTGGCGCAATACCTGTCCAGTTTTTTGTTGAGGCGAGACGCCATCATGTCCACCATTGGTCTTTCCCAACGGGTTACCAGCATGTGGAAGACTTCTGGATGAAGTCCCCACTCTCCCGGGTGAAGATCGTGTCTGCTGAGGAAGTCTGCTTCCCAGTTGTCCACTCCCGGGATGAACACTGCTGACAGTGCTATCACATGATTCTCTGCCCAGCGAAGAATCCTTGCAGCTTCTGCCATTGCACTCCTGCTTCTTGTGCCGCCCTGTCTGTTCACATGGGCGACTGCCGTGATGTTGTCCGACTGGATCAACACCGGTTTTCCCTGAAGCAGAGGTTCTGCCTGGCTTAGAGCATTGTATATTGCTCTTAGTTCCAGAATGTTTATGTGAAGAGACGTTTCCAGGCTCGTCCATACTCCCTGGAAGTTTCTTCCTTGTGTGACTGCTCCCCAGCCTCTCAGGCTGGCGTCCGTGGTCACCAGGATCCAATCCTGTATGCCGAATCTGCGGCCCTCCAATAGATGAGGACTCTGCAACCACCACAGAAGAGACACCCTTGTCCTTGGAGACAGGGTTATCCGTAGGTGCATCTGAAGATGCGACCCTGACCATTTGTCCAACAGATCCCTTTGGAAAATTCTTGCGTGGAATCTGCCGAATGGAATTGCTTCGTAAGAAGCCACCATTTTTCCCAGGACTCTTGTGCATTGATGTACAGACACCTTTCCTGGTTTTAGGAGGTTCCTGACAAGGTCGGATAACTCCTTGGCTTTTTCCTCCGGGAGAAAAACCTTTTTCTGTACCGTGTCCAGAATCATCCCTAGGAACAGCAGACGAGTTGTCGGCATTAACTGGGATTTTGGAATATTCAGAATCCACCCGTGCTGTTTTAGCACTTCTTGAGACAGTGCTAATCCCATCTCTAGCTGTTCTCTGGACCTCGCCCTTATTAGGAGATCGTCCAAGTATGGGATAATTAATATGCCTTTTCTTCGAAGAAGAATCATCATCTCGGCCATTACCTTTGTAAAGATCCGAGGTGCCGTGGACAATCCGAACGGCAGCGTCTGAAACTGATAGTGACAGTTTTGTACAACGAACCTGAGGTACCCCTGGTGTGAGGGGTAAATTGGAACGTGGAGATACGCATCCTTGATGTCCAAGGATACCATAAAGTCCCCCTCTTCCAGGTTCGCTATCACTGCTCTGAGTGACTCCATCTTGAACTTGAACTTCTTTATGTACAGGTTCAAGGACTTCAGATTTAGAATAGGCCTTACCGAGCCATCCGGCTTCGGTACCACAAAAAGAGTGGAATAATACCCCTTCCCTTGTTGTAGAAGAGGTACCTTGACTATCACCTGCTGAGAGTACAGCTTGTGAATGGCTTCCAAAACCGTCTCCCTTTCGGAGGGGGACGTTGGTAAAGCAGACTTCAGGAAACGGCGAGGTGGATCTGTCTCTAATTCCAACCTGTACCCTTGAGATATTATCTGCAGGATCCAGGGATCTACCTGCGAGTGAGCCCACTGCGCGCTGTAATTTTTGAGACGACCGCCCACCGTCCCCGAGTCCGCTTGAGAAGCCCCAGCGTCATGCTGAGGCTTTTGTAGAAGCCGGGGAGGGCTTCTGTTCCTGGGAAGGAGCTGCGTGTTGCTGTCTCTTCCCTCGACCTCTGCCTCGTGGCAGATATGAATAGCCCTTTGCTCTCTTATTTTTAAAGGAACGAAAGGGCTGCGGTTGAAAAGTCGGTGCCTTTTTCTGTTGGGGAGTGACTTGAGGTAGAAAGGTGGATTTCCCGGCTGTAGCCGTGGCCACCAAATCTGATAGACCGACTCCAAATAACTCCTCCCCTTTATACGGCAAAACTTCCATATGCCGTTTTGAATCCGCATCGCCTGTCCACTGTCGCGTCCATAAAGCTCTTCTGGCCGAAATGGACATAGCACTTACCCGTGATGCCAGTGTGCAGATATCCCTCTGTGCATCACGCATATAAAGAAATGCATCCTTTATTTGTTCTAACGACAGTAAAATATTGTCCCTGTCCAGGGTATCAATATTTTCAATCAGGGACTCTGACCAAACTACCCCAGCACTGCCCATCCAGGCAGTCGCTACAGCTGGTCGTAGTATAACACCTGCATGTGTGTATATACTTTTTTGGATATTTTCCATCCGCCTATCTGATGGATCTTTAAGTGCGGCCGTCTCAGGAGAGGGTAACGCCACTTGTTTAGATAAGCGTGTTAGCGCCTTGTCCACCCTAGGAGGTGTTTCCCAGCGCTCCCTAACCTCTGGCGGGAAAGGGTATAATGCCAATAATTTCTTTGAAATTATCAGCTTTTTATCAGGGGCAACCCACGCTTCATTACACACGTCATTTAATTCTTCTGATTCAGGAAAAACTATAGGTAGTTTTTTCATACCCCACATAATACCCTGTTTAGTGGTACCTGTAGTATCAGCTAAATGTAACGCCTCCTTCATTGCCAAAATCATATAACGTGTGGCCCTACTGGAAAATACGGTTGAATCGTCACCGTCACCACTGGAGTCAGTGCCTGCGTCTGGGTCTGTGTCGACCGACTGAGGCAAAGGGCGTTTCACAGCCCCTGACGGTGTTTGAGTCGCCTGGACAGGCCCTAATTGATTGTCCGGCCGCCTCATGTCGTCAAACGACTGCTTTAGCGTGTTGACACTATCCCGTAGTTCCATAAATAAAGGCATCCATTCTGGTGTCGACTCCCTAGGGGGTGACATCCTCATATTTGGCAATTGCTCCGCCTCCACACCAATATCGTCCTCATACATGTCGACACACACGTACCGACACACAGCAGACACACAGGGAATGCTCCTAACGAAGACAGGACCCACTAGCCCTTTGGGGAGACAGAGGGAGAGTTTGCCAGCACACACCAAAAGCGCTATATATATATCAGGGATAGCCTTATAATAAGTGCTCCCTTCTAGCTGCTTTGTTATATCAAAATATCGCCATAAATTTGCCCCCCCCTCTCTGTTTTACCCTGTTTCTGTAGTGCAGTGCAGGGGAGAGACTTGGGAGCCGTCCTGACCAGCGGAGCTGTGAGAGGAAATGGCGCCGTGTGCTGAGGAGATAGGCCCCGCCCCTTTTCTGGCGGGCTCGTCTCCCGCTATTTAGAAAAATCAGGCAGGGGTTAAATATCTCCATATAGCCTCTAGGGGCTATATGTGAGGTATTTTTAGCCTTTATAGGTATTCATTTGCCTCCCAGGGCGCCCCCCTCCCAGCGCCCTGCACCCTCAGTGACTGCCGTGTGAAGTGTGCTGAGAGGAAAATGGCGCACAGCTGCAGTGCTGTGCGCTACCTTTAGAAGACTGCAGGAGTCTTCAGCCGCCGATTCTGGACCTCTTCTGACTTCAGCATCTGCAAGGGGGCCGGCGGCGCGGCTCCGGTGACCATCCAGGCTGTACCTGTGATCGTCCCTCTGGAGCTTGATGTCCAGTAGCCAAGAAGCCAATCCATCCTGCACGCAGGTGAGTTGACTCCTTCTCCCCTCAGTCCCTCGCTGCAGTGATCCTGTTGCCAGCAGGAATCACTGTAAAATAAAAAACCTAGCTAAACTTTGTCTAAGCAGCTCTTTAGGAGAGCCACCTAGATTGCACCCTTCTCGGCCGGGCACAAAAATCTAACTGGAGTCTGGAGGAGGGTCATAGGGGGAGGAGCCAGTGCACACCACCTGATCTGAAAAAGCTTTACTTTTTGTGCCCTGTCTCCTGCGGAGCCGCTATTCCCCATGGTCCTTTCAGGAACCCCAGCATCCACTAGGACGATAGAGAAATATATATATATACACACATACACACACACACACACACACACACACACATATATACATACACACATACAACCTCCAAATGAGTTAGAGGGCGCTATAAATCACTTTCCGAGTAAAACCAGCAGTACTTATAAATGACCAATTATCTTATAACAACAATTTATTAAAAACATACTTCATGCTTTACAGCAGGCATTCCCAACCACGGTCCTCAAGGCACACCAACAGTGCAGGTTTTAGTGATATCCAGGCTGCAGCACAGATGGTTAAATCAAAATAACTGAGCTACTAATTAAGTCACCTGTGCTGAAGCCTGGATATCACTAAAACCTGCACTGTTGGTGTGCCTTGAGGACCGTGGTTGGGAATGCCTGCTTTACAGAAACAGAGACAAACCCTTTCAATACACAAGTCATACAAATTGTGTCAATCTGAGTTATGAAGGGTATTTTCTCTCCTCAACTCTGACTCGTTTCGTCCTATAAGAACTTCTTCAGGAAAGGGGGGGTCTGTGCAGCTATACAGTCAATCCAAATGGCAATCATAGGGACAATCACTCAAAAAACCTGGTTTGTAGTACAATTTTATGAACTTTATAAAACGTCAATTCGAAAGATGTGAAGGTTTCACATCTTTCGAATTGACGTTTTATAAAGTTCATAAAATTGTACTACAAACCAGGTTTTTTGAGTGATTGTCCCTATGATTGCCATTTGGATTGACTGTATAGCTGCACAGACCACCCCCCTGAAGAAGTCCTTATAAGACGAAACGCGGCAGGGTTGAGGAGAGAAAATATCCTTCATAACTCAGATTGACACAATTTGTATGACTTGTGTATTGAAAAAGTTTGTCTGTTTCCGTAAAGCATGAAGTATGTTTTTAATAAATTGTTGTTATAAGATAATTGGTCATTTATAAGTACTGCTGGTTTTACTTGGAAAGTGATTTATAGCGCCCTCTAACTCATTTGTAATAATCCTTTCTAACAGGAGGATTGTGTTAGAGGTGCAGCATAACAACAGCGCAAGATAAGTATGTATGTATGTATGTATGTATGTATGTATGTATGTATATATATATACATACAAACACACACAAATGAAAATTTGTATGTTGCCACCACGCCCGAATACACAGAACTAAAACGTTTGGTCCTTTGTTCCATAAATATCTACAGACAAAACATTACTCTGGAGAGTAATGTCAAGGACTCAGAAGCCCAAATTACAAAACTGTATGCCCTGTAGACGTGATCAGAGCTGTGATATCACATAAGTAATAACAATAGGGTAATGATTGGATATACGGAGGGACAGAGAGGGTCTGTCCTTTGCTGACATCTAATCGCTGAGACTTAGCTTTTCTAATTAGATTCCATTTGATTTCAGATAAGGAAAATCAGTGAAAATGAGATACGACAAACCCACAGATCCCACTGAGACACATTTCACCGGGAGAGCCCCGGGGAAATTAAAAAACATCACATTTCAGACAAGGAGTATAATACCATCTGTGCAGGGTCCCTACAAATCAGTATCTTATTTACAAAGCAGCTTAAAACGTCTCCTAATACCTTATGTCTGCTTACATGTAAAGATGTATCAATGTCTCTTATCTCTATCTGACATGATTACAGCTACAGTCTCGTCTGCAGCATATTAAATATACATTCAGTGCGTAGTTTTCCTGTGAGTGAATGTTTAGCAATACCAGACGTTTGTTTTGTCATTCTATTCAAATAAATAAACAAACAAATAAAAAGATTTTTGATGTGTAGCTTATTTGAGTGTGTTAAGGAGGGTACAGACGGAGAGATCAGTGCTTAATTTCTAAGTAATCTGACTAGATTGCTTAGAAGTTAAGCACAGATCTCTCCGTGTGTATGCCCTACAGGGATAGCGATGCGCGGACCCCACGTGTCGCTATCGCCAGTGCTAAATTGGCCTGCATGCAGGCACAATCTAGCAGGTCGCTCATTTCACCGCTGGGTGAAATAAGCAGCGCCCTCGTCCCGGTTCCGGTATGAATGGTCGACAGTCATTAGGTCGACCACTATTGGTCGACATTGACATGGTCGACACATGAAAATGGTCGACACATGAAAGGTCGACATGAGTTTTTTAAACTTTTTTTGGTGTCGTTTTTTGCGTAAAGTGACTGGGAACCCCAATTAGTGCACCGCGTCCCCTCGCATGGCTTGCTTCGCTCGCCATGCTTCGGGCATGGTGCTACCGCTTCGCTCGGCACACTTTACCGTTCCAATCGTAGTCCATGTGGATCGTAAAGTATGGAAAAGTTCCCCAAAAGAAAAAAAGTTAAAAAACTCATGCCGACCTTTTCATGTGTCGACCTTTCATGTGTCGACCATGTGCCCATGTCGACCATGTCAATGTCGACCAATAGTGGTCGACCTAATGACTGTCGACCATAACATGGTCGACCATGTGAACGGATACCCCTCGTCCCCACCCCTTGCGCTGTGCTGAGCTGGGGGAGAGATGTGTGCTGAGCGGTCACTGACAGATCGCTCAGCACACATCTCTCCCCGTGTGTACGGGACTTTAAACTGGGAGGCACCAGCTTAGTAGTTACAATATGACAGAATTTGAAATCCTTTTATAATACATTCTGTATATTGCAAACAAAAACAAAACCCTAAATATCGTGTCTTAAAATTATTCACAACGGACCTAAACCAGTGGTTCCCAAACTGTGTGCCGTGTCTCCCTCGGGTGCCTCAGGACACTTGCAGGGGTGCCTTGGATTGGTGGTACAGGACCAATTTAAATTATTTATGGCCAATGTAATAGGCAAAACCAGTGCTGGTGGCTGCTAATCATAAACTATGTGGACAAACAGAAGCAAATCTTGTCCCAAACCACACAATTGAACCTAAGGATGACATATAAACACAATTTACTTCATTTAATATTTATTCTAAATCTCTCAATAAAAAAACTTTTGGCCTAGGGGTGCCGTGAAAAAAATTCTGATACTCTAGGGCGCCGTGATTCAAAAAAGTTTGGCAACCACTGACCTAAACAATAAGTGCATTTATTTATCATAGGAAGACGTGAGCTCCTTATTTAACAAACCTCTGATCCGGCAAAGCCATCCGTGAACATCAGTAAAAAATATGCTTTTTTTTCTCTCTATTAAGTAAAGCATTTGTTCCATTTAATAGTAGATTGAATAGTACATAGGTTCTCAAACTCGGTCCTCAGGACCCCACACAGTGCATGTTTTGCAGGAAACCCAGCAGGTGCACAGGTGTATTAATTACTCACTGACACATTTTAAAAGGTCTACAGGTGGAGCTATTTATTTCACTTGCGATTCAGTGAGAAGACCTGCAAAACATGCACTGTGTGGGGTCCTGAGGACCGAGTTTGAGAACCTGTGGAATAGTAGATAAATTATATATTTTTTGTTATCTTTTTATGGAGTTTGCTACTGGAATCGGCAAGGGGGGGGGGGGGGGGGGGATTCAATTACCTGCGGTAAATTACCACAGGTGAAACTGGGAGGTAGCCTCGGGCTTTAACGCCCAGTGCTATTCAATTGGACTACCGATTTCTCCCGGTAGCCTTGTTAAAGCCCGTTAGATTACTGTGTTAAGAGGTGTTAACCAGGGATAATTGGTGTTAACGCACAGAAACTGTGAAAAATTCACAGATTAATATGTTAACGCAGTAGCGGCACCCGTTAACCTCCACATTATCGGGGATTGTTAGCACATAGATAGTGCAGCACATATGATCTAACAGAATTGAATTCATCAGCGATATGTCGTGGGTGCTTTTTAGCACCTGCGATGTATCGCATCCGATCAGGGCCGTAGGTGTGTTCCAGTGGACCGCACTGCTGGCACACACCTATAGGCTGCAGAGCAGAGAGGCGCTGGGCAGGCTCTCTCAGCCAATCAGCGGCTGCCCATTCATTTGAATAGGAGTTTTGAAATCTGCCTCCTGCCGCTAACGCAGCTTGTTCCCTGCCGGTATCTCCCCGGGAGTCCTTTACATGCGATAAATCGCATGCGATTTATCGCATGTAAAAAATGATACATCAAGTGCCAAATCGTATGAAGCCCACGCGGTGAGCTTCAATGGAAATCGGGTCAGACTTGTCCTTTGGACAAGTCGGACCGGTGTATGGGGGCCTTATCTCTGCCACAGTTTTGCTATTACGGAATGCTAATACGGAGGCACATCATGCTGGGACTTGTAGTTTCACAACACCTGGGGAGCCACAGGTTGGCCAGTTCTGTTCTAGAAACTTTAGCATAAAGTAAATATAATATCCTGCTCAAGTATTAAACTTTTCCAACTTACATGAAGCCATTTAATTTGGAGCTATCCCATCAGCTACCTAATTATTCATGTACCTCCAGCTATATGAAATGAGGACTCTCACCAGTAGAATTACACACATTTAGAAGCACAATAAATCTTTTTTTATTCTCATACAGACGAGTGAGTGAAGTGTCAGACAGAATAAATTCTGCAATGCCTGCAGGTGAACACAATCCTCCAGCATTCTATTCAATTCCCTCAAGTAGTAAATCTGAAATTAGATTGCATACTCTGGAGCACAATTATTTTAGGATGCCTAAAGCAAAAGTGCTAAACAGATTATCTAGCTATATTCTGGGTTAATATATTTCTGGGACTTTCCTATTCAATGTTTTTTTCCAGGAATATGTTAGACAATAATAAGCATTTCTTATCAATCAGACAAGAAGCAATTAGTGACCTACAATAAAGTGCATCTTTTTGAACAAAAGGAGATATCTAGTCACGTAAATATTTCTCCCAATACTCAGCCACTGGTTATATAGTATAAAGGGATTCGGTATGATTTACCGGCACGTTGGCCGTCAGTATGCAGACAACGGCATCCCGGCTACCAGTATGCCGACAGTGGGGCGAACGCAAAGACTCCCCTTGCGGGCTCGGTGGCTCACTGCAGGTTCTATTCCCACTCTATGGGTATCGTGGACACCCACGAGTGAGAATAGTCCTGTTTGGCCGGTATTCCGGCTGCCAGCATAGTCAGCTGTCGGGATTCCGGCATCGGTATCCTAAACGCCAGGATCCTGACAGCCAGCAACTTAAACATATATCGTATAAAGGGTATTTTAGCAAATGGCAACACCCAAATGAATGCATGTGGCACGAGACTCTTCTGGTGCCAGCATTTCCCCATCTATCTTCCAAAACCCACTAAAAACTGGACTGCCCCGTGTTCTTTTTACTTTAATATACTTATGGGACAGTGGTAAAGCATAAGAAGAAATATATTAATGAATGGAAATATTCATTAAGGTGCCTTCATTAATTCTGTTTTCAGAGCTTATAACTGAGAAGATGTCTAGCTTACCATTACTCTTCATGTTTCTGTTGCCTTATGGTTGAAATCTAGAACTTAAGGACCATACACACTAGCCGATTTTGCATTTAAAGTAGCGCACGTTTGGCATTTTGAGGTACTTTGAGCTCAAACTCAGCCAGCGTGTATGGCCGGCCGATGAACGGCGAGTGCTGATGCGCGCTCCCGCATCCTCGCTGTTCGCTGCCGTCTGTCGGGCTGTTTGAACAGCCGAGTGAAGCACTTTCCACAGTCTCCTACTGTTGAAAGTAAAAACAAAAAGTTTTGGAAATATTCACAGCGCTATTTGTCGAATGATTTTAAATAGATAACGTTCCTCAAAATAACTGTGTGATCATCCAAGTGTAAAATCCAATGAATTTATTAAAAAACAATAAAAGTAAAAATGCGTCCTGGCTTATGGACAGAAATCAAAGTCACCAGGTTTACCAGTTCAGCATTAATCTTCAAAAGAAATGGGTTATCTCACCGGACCTCCCGGACACTAGAATCAATCACGGCGTTCCCCCTGCTCCGGAAACATTGCTTTTACGGGAGCTGTGCGTAGGGGGGTTTCCCTGCCGCTAGTCGTCCACCGGTCTTTCTCTATCGAGACGTCCCCCTTATGCCGCTGGTTCTCCTGGTGTACGGCTCATCTGTAGCTGGAAAGCGTCCATACCTTCTCCTTGTACTTGAAGTGACCAAATCCACCTTCCGCCGACGCGTTTCTACCCAATCAGGGTCTTTGTCAAGGCTTAGGTGGGTTTTGTCTGGTCACTAAATTTATACTGTGTCCGGGAAATCAGGTGTGCCAACCCTATTATTTAATCATACATGTTACTTCCTCAGTTATACATATACCCGGGTTTTTTAAAGATACAGGTATCAACATTCCTTTAAAAACAAAGATAGCTGCACTTTTTCCTGTTACCATGCAAATTCTATACAATAACTTCGATATGTGGTACAATTGGAACAACAAGAGGACTATTTATACTCATAACAATCATAATCAGCGCACACTTAAAGGAACCATTTTGTCTCAAAATCTCCGTTTAAACCTTTGTGACTACCTTTAATTCAGAATACACACCTGATTTCCCGGACACAGTATAAATTTAGTGACCAGACCAAACCCACCTAAGCCTTGACGAAGACCCTGATTGGGTAGAAACGAGTCGGCGGCAGGTGGATTTGGTCACTTCAAGTACAAGGAGAAGGCTGGACGCTTTCCAGCTACAGATGAGCCGTACACCAGGAGAACCAGCGGCATAAGGGGGACGTCTCGATAGAGAAAGACCGGTGGATGACTAGCGGCAGGGAAACCCCCCTACGCACAGCTCCCGTAAAAGCAATGTTTCCGGAGCAGGGGGAACGCCGTGATTGATTCTAGTGTCCGGGAGGTCCGGTGAGATAACCCATTTCTTTTGAAGATTAATGCTGAACTGGTAAACCTGGTGACTTTGATTTCTGTCCATAAGCCAGGACGCATTTTTACTTTTATTGTTTTTTAATAAATTCATTGTATTTTACACTTGGATGATCTAAACAGCTATTTTGGAATATTAGCATTACTCAATTGAGGAAAGAGAACGTTATCTATTTAAAATCATTCGGCAAATAGCGCTGTGAATATTTCCAAGACTTTTTGTTTTTATTTGTAGTATTTGTGCTGATTGGCTGATCAGCAATTGCTTGGTAATTACAGCTGCTTTTAATTCCGGAGCGCTCCTGAGGGATCCCGTCTTGTGTATTCTACTGTTGAAAGTGCTTCACCCCTGGTGAACATCGCTGGGCACAGGGAAAATTGCTCAGTGTGTATGCACGGAGCTATTTTCCTGCCAGTGATGTTCTCATCATCACTGTGCATACACACTGGGTAAAAACGCCCAGTGTGTATGCACCTTTCGTAAAGAAACTTCACACAAAAAAGTTGCAATTTAATGAGTTAAAGTAAAAAACCTAAATTTCTACGAGCCACCTACGCTATATTTGCTGATATACAGCTGAATGCTGCTGTGGCGGGTACCTGGTTCAGGTATCAACAGATGCGGGACCCTAACGCGTTTTGTCACACTCCATGTGACTTTCTCAGCTCTATATCAGCGTGATCCACACCGGCATTGCAGCTCCCGAAGGCTGATCATTCTCCACACGCAGCTTATAGCCTCCTGTACCCGCTCACCGGTACAGCACCTCCTACTCTCCATACAGCAACGTAGTGGGCACTGCAGTACATCTCAACCGAGGAAGTTCGGTTGCACCAGCCCACAGGAGAGGTATTTCTTTTTGACTAATTGATTGAATTTACAATACAGCACGGGAAGCTTCTCACTTACATCGGGACCACAATACTTGCACACTGCCTAATTAGTGGAAGGCTGATTTATGTCTTCCTAATGTGACTGTGGACACCATCCCTATGAAGGATTTGTTTTAATCATCCACATCCGATTCATCGTGCTTTTTTAGATATATCACTGGCTAAACAGACTTTCTAGCCACACCATCCGGGTACTTCGCTATACAATTTCATGGTATCAATTAAGTCAGATCATTTTATCATATAACATGTTTTAAATATATTGTTTAAATAAACTTTTTATTTATACACGTTGGCTCTCGGATTTTTCACTTTTCCCTGCTACATTGCGCAGCCGTTTTTTCTTTTTTCATTTATTTGTTTTTATAAACATTTACATTGTGTTTTTACGGCAGCGCATTATATCAGGGGAATACAATCATATATATTGTCTATTCGGGTGGTCTTCTGTATGCCGACTGACGGGATCCCGGCGCCGGTATACCGACACTTATTCTCCCTCGTGGGGGTCCACGACCCCCCCCTGGAGGGAGAATAAAATAGTGTGGCACGCGTAGCGCGCCACCGTGCCCATAGCGTGGCGAGCGCAGCGAGCCCGCAAGGGGCTCATTTGCGCTCGCCACACTGTCGGTAAGCCGGCGGTCGGGCTCCCGGCGCCGGTATGCTGGTCGCCGGGAGCCCGACCGCCGGCATATCGTAGTGAACCCGTCTATTTCAGAGGCGTCGTTAAGCAGTTAGTTGTTCCTTTGGTTTTTACAGTCTCGCCGGCGCTGACATTACGGTTATATTGTTCCGTCATTTTGATGTGCTGGTAACAAGTATATTATAACTGCTGAACAAAAACCATTAACAAATACACGTCTGCATAGGTTCATCTGAACCATGTAGATCCCGTGCAGCTCAGTTAGGACTCATTTACAGAATACATTTTACAAGAACACCCCAGCAGGATGCCCTGGATAACCCTGCCATAGGTATTACATTCCTTTGAAACCCTGCAAACAGCCACTCTCAGATACTAATCTGTCGTTATTCTCTTTATCCTGCTGTTTAAACTTGAATACGTTTCAATTTGTAAATCACAATTTCATTCTGTATTACGTGCTTAAAACCTGTCAATGACTTGCCCATTGTACAGCATGGCACAGCCAGTGTACAGACTATACTATTCTGTGCCACCACTCTCATCTGTGTTAGGGAAAGAACACAAGTCGTATTATTATCATAGGGTTCAGTAAAACAGAAAGAAAGTTATAAGAACTGTAGTAAAATTAACAGTAATGTAGAGGGCATGCAGTTAAGTTGCCGGCAGCCGGGATCCCAGTGGTCAGTATACAGACGCCGGGATCCCGACCGCTGACAATGCCGACAGCCGGAATTTCAGCTAACAGGGGCTATTCCCACTTTTGGGTATCCATGACACCCATAGAGTGGGAATAGAATCTATGGCAAGCGCAGTGAGCCACCGTGCCGGCATAGTGACAATCGGAATGCCGGTGTCGGTATGCTGACAGCCGGCATCCCGATCGTCTGTAAATCCTACTGATCCCATGTAGAAAATTATCTGAATGCACATATGTTAACATGTGTATCCTATTGTGTGTGTGTGTGTGTGTGTGTGTGTGTGTGTGTGTGTGTACGTGAGTGCGTGTATGTGTATATTTAGTATAATGACAGGAGCTGATTGGTTGGTACTTTATCTATGTCTACTTTCTCTCCAAGGCTTAGTACATAGACCCCCATGTTTGCATCACACTTGTATATGTTGGATTTTTTTTATTGTTTTCCACGCTAACGTTTCACTTGTGTTTTTACTAGGGTTAAAAATATCAATGTAGGTCAGTGTTTCCCAAAAGTAGGGGGTTATTCAGAGATGGGCGCAGATCGCTGCGTTCACAGCCTGATCTGCATCCATCTCTGCACATGCTGAGGGCTGCCCAGCATGTGTAAGGCCGCCTCCCGGGTGCATCGGAACCCCCTGGCTGCGCTGTCAGCGGGCAATATTTTTTTTTCAAAGCAGCTGCGTGACGTCACCCCTGACACCCCCGAAAACTGTCCTGGCCTGCCCCCGTTTTTCCGCTGCCGCCTCCATAATGCCGTAAACCCACCCCCAGGCTGTAAGCTCTGGGGGCTGGGAAGGATGTGAAAGTCTAAAGTAGTCTCCAAAAATGCTGCATAATATGTAACTGCTACATAAAAGACAAATATGACCGTGCATCCAGTGTGAATGGCTCACAAGATTTTTACCCTTTTAAAACTTCAACAACAATTTAATTGATCTAATGTAGACACAGGAAAAAACGATTACAGGAGACCAACCCAGTGATTCCCAAACATCAGACGATGACACATCCAGTGTGCCACCAAGAGGGGAGCCCAGCCCTGCGATTCCCAGTCATTACATGGTTACACACCCAGTGTGTACTGCAGGCTATCCCCAGATCTGGTGCAGCTATCTGCCTGTCGGCTGCTCTGCAACCTGCCGAGACAGAGAAAATGGGTCAGCCTGTAATTCAGGATTCATAGCAGCCACTGGGTGACAGGTCACGGACAACCGTCACAGTCAGTATGGCAACTTTCAGCTCCTCATAATCACAGAGCAGTGTGAGCTGTATACAGTGCACCAAGCACAAACCACATAGATAGTGAAGGAATGAAAACTATACATTAGCGCAGTCTGTTATTATATACACAATAGACACAATAGATACGTCTACTCATAAACAGCCACTTTCCGATCCAAGGTCATTTTATGAGATGTTATCTGAAGAGCTAATAAAAACATGATTAACTGGGGCTGAGGCCAGATAGCTATAAACACAAGTATCTACAGAGTGCTGTTTGCATTGCAGAGGTAAGAATGCTAAAACACACTGGCATTTCCCCTATACAGGGAATTATGCTACGTTCCCTATAACTACTGTAAATTACACTTTGTAGCTGATGCAGTGTTGCGTGCAAGTCGACCGTAATTACTCCTGCGTTGCGTGCACAGAACTAATGTGTATAGTCGGCCGTAACTGGAGTTGTCCGCTCCTGTTCATCCCCCTGATTTGATGCCCAGCATCACTAGGGAACACTAGCTCTAGTCCTGTACTAGATGCAAATAATATACTCAGTAGTGGAACTAGAGAGCGATGGGCCCAGGTGCGACAAAATGCTTTGGCACCGCCCACCCCATCCAAGTCCACTCCCTCACACCCTGGAGAGGATCTGGTGAGGGGGACCTGCTCAGGGCCAGAGAAATGGATACCTAGCAACAGTGCTGTAACTAGACATTTTAGCACTGTGTGCAAGAAACGGCATCGGAGCCCCCCTCCATGTAAAAAATAGGAGCAGTGCGCGCCGTAGGCGCGCGTAAAAATATACAGGGGCGTGGCTTCGTGGGGAAGGGTTGTGGCCACAAAATAATACCAATTCATATAACGGTGCACAGTAGTCTCCATTATTCAAATTACGCCACACAGTAGCACCACTACAACAGGTAGAGCCCCTTTTACATCTTACGGCGGACAGATTCCCCTTTTAACACATTATAGCAGACAGCGTCCCCTTTTTACACATTACGGCAGACAGCGTCCCCTTTTTACACATTACGGCAGACAGCGTCCCCCTTTTTACACATTACGGCAGACAGCGTCCCCCTTTTTACACATTACGGCAGACAGCGTCCCCCTTTTTACACATTACGGCAGACAGCGTCCCCCTTTTTACACATTACGGCAGACAGCGTCCCCTTTTTACACATTACGGCAGACAGCGTCCCCCTTTTTACACATTACGGAAGACAGCGTCCCCTTTTTACACATTACGGCAGACAGCATCCCCTTTTTACACATTACGGCAGACAGCGTCCCCCTTTTTAAACATTAAAGCAGATAGAATAGAAAAAAAGAAAGAAAGAAAGAATAGAAAAAAAGAAAGAAAGAAAGAAAGAAAGAAAGAAAGAAAGAAAGAAAGAAAGAAAGAAAGAAAGAAAGAAAGAAAGAAAGAAAGAAAGAAAGAAAGAAAGAAAGAAAGAAAGAAAGAAAGAAAGAAAGAAATTATACTTACTGTCTCCGCTGGCAGTCAGGCTCCTCGGGCAGCTTATTCTAGCAGAGATCCCAGGCAGGGGAGAAGGAGGAGGAGGGAGGTGGAGGAGGGAGCCGCAGCAGCGCAGTGTTATTGGTGGAGGCGCTGCTGCTGCTGCTGTCCTTCACCATAGGCTGTCCTCCGCCGCTGTGAATGCTGGGATGCGCTTCCCAGCATTTACAGCGGCAGAGGACAGCCTATGGTGAAGGAAAGGGACAGCAGCAGCACCTCCCTCCTCCTCCTCCCTTCTTCTCCCCCGTGGCCGCTGCGTTCCTCTCCTCGGCGGCGGCTGTGTGCTGCGGGCAGTGGTTGCCCGCAGCACACAGCGGCATGTAATGAGTCAGTTTGACTCATTACATGCCGCGCTGCTTTGGGCCCCTGGACAGTTGTGGGCCCCAGTGCAAGACACTGCTTGCACTGGCGGTAGTTCCACCACTGAATATACTAGGAGATAGGCAAAGTTACGCTTGCAATATACTGTGCATTGCCGGTAATTCCATGAACACTCCCTCCTAAAGCCTCACTACATATGAATGCCCAGTTATGCCCCTTGAGTCTGCGACAGAGATGCCTAGGAGTCTGCTTTCATAGTGTGACAGTACATGAGAAGAGTCACACTCTCCACTCTGCATCGGTCTTGGAGGGTTTATATATCAAATGAGTTATTGGGACCCCATAAGGCCTAGGCCACATAAATGTAATGGAAATGGCACAAGATTACTGAAGGATAGAACATGACCAAAACAAAAGATTCAACAAGACAAAATGTTGCTGGGTACACGCTAGACCAGTGGTTCTCAAACTCTGTCCTCAGGACCCCACTCGGTTCACGTTTTCCATGTCACCCGGCAGCTGCACTGCATATCACCAACTGTCACATTTTAAAAATCTACAGGTGACCTGCAAAACATGAACCGTGTGGGGTCTTGAGGACCGAGTTTGAGAACCTGTGCGCTAGACGATATGTCGTCCAATCCCAAGAATCGAAGTGACATATCGGGTACATTGTCTAGTGTGTACCCATGATATGCGCACTCCCACTGGGTGCTAGCGGCGTCCCCTGTTGGCATTGCAGCAGGACAGACATAGAATGTCGCTAACGACTGCAGAATGACACTTGTCTGCCCACCCAACGGACCGAGCATCGGCAAGAATGTATGCACTTGCCGCATGCTACACATTACTAAGTGTGTACACAGCCATCATGATGGATGTTAATTATAACACTGTGTGCTACTGTTGCTGATTAAACATATATTATGTGTCCTTATACACTATTGCCGCAGTCTCGCCAAACACCCTTTCTCAACGTGCTAGGTCCCGTATAACTCGGATTACACCAAGCATCTTTTTCACTCTGTGACAAAACCGCTTAATGAGCCGCAATAATTAAATTTGATATGCAACACTTTTATACCTGTGTGCGACTGAGTCTGAATCTGTATACAAAGCGCTTTTTTTATGCCTAGTTCCCATTGTGCTTCATTTGCAACGTTGTACATATTTAAAACTACTTCCTGTGCAGCTAGTCGCAGCCTGGTGTCTCTGGTACAGATTGAGCAGTGTTTTGCTTCGGCTGCGGTCAGGGCCAGATTAACAATGGGGCAGATGCAGCTACAGCTCCAGGCCTCCACATAAAAATAGGCCCATCATCATGACAGCATAATGATGTCCAGCCGCCAGCTGGCCAAATGGGCGGCCATAAATCATAAGCATTAAATTGTATTTCTATTTTCCACACAAAATGATGCAATTTTATACTTTTACATATTTAGGGAGAGATTTCCATAGTTGAATGGAATGACACCAACAGAAAATAGGATTTTAATTTCCTACCGGTAAATCCTTTTCTCGTAGTCCGTACAGGATACTGGGGGGGATCCATTTTGTACCATGGGGTATAGATGGGTCCACTAGGAGCCTTGGGCACTTTAAAAATTTGATACGCTGCACTGGCTCCTCCCTCTATGCCCCTCCTACCAGACTCAGTCTAGGAAACTGTGCCCGAGGAGACGGACATACTTTGAGAGAAGTTGGAAAAGGGAAACCAGCGCTGACAATTTATGTAGTTAAAACACAATTTAATAAACTAAATGAGAATTTAAAAACATATATAATACTCTTTGTTACTGAGCAACAGGTGTGGGCATATATAAGTTTATTAAAATGTGTTTTAACTACCTAAATTGTCAGCGCTGGTTTCCCTTTTCCACATTTTCTCGTTGCCGGGAGACTGACCATCTCCCATCATACATCTGCTAAGAAGAGCACTCCAATTTAGCGCCCGATACTATATACTTGGTATATACACTTTTTTGCATACTTTGAAAAAAGGATAGATAAAGATAGTGGTGAGATTATGACCCAGCACACACAGAACAATAGGAAAGCCATGCTAACCAAACTTGAAACATGAACATCAACAGCTGAACCAACCAGAATACTTAACCAGGTAACAGTGCAGGAAGAACGAAGCACGGGGCGGGGGCCCAGTATCCTCTACAGACTACGAGAAAAGGATTTACCGGTAGGTAATTAAAATCCTATTTTCTCTTACGTCCTAGACGATACTGGGGATGCATTTTGTACCATGGGGAAGTACCAAAGCTCCCAAACCGGGTGGAACAGTGCTGAGGTTCCTGCAGAACTGATTGACCAAACTGAAAGTCTCAGTAGCCAAAGTATCGAACTTGTAAAACTTTGCAAACATGTTCGAACCTGACCAAGTAGCTGCTCGGCAGAGCGGTAAAGCCGAGACACCCCGGGCAGCCGCCCAAGAAGAACCCACTGACCTAGTAGAGTGGGCATGTACAGATTCTGGAACCGGCAGTCCTGCCGTGGAATAAGCATGCTGGATCGTGAGCTTGATCCAGCGTGCAATAGATTGCTTTGAAGCAGGACACACAATTTTATTGGGATCATAGAGAACGAACAGCGAGTCGGATTTTCTGTGACAAGCTGTTCTCTTCACATACACCTTCAAAGCCCTCACAACATCCAAAGACTTTGATGTAGCAGAGGTGTCTGTCACAGTCGGAACCGCAATAGGTTGGTTGATGTGAAAAGCGTCACCACCTTAGGAAGAAATTGCTGACGAGTTCAGAGTTCAGCTCTGTCCTCATGGAAAATTAAGTAGGGACTCTTGTGAGACAACGCCCCTAGTTCCGACACACGTCTTGCTAAGGCCAAGGCCAACAGTGTGATGGTCTTCCACGTAAGGTACTTTACGTCAACCTCCTGTAATGGTTCAAACCAGTCCGATTGGAGGAACTGCAGCACGGAATTGAGTTCCCAAGGTGCCGTGAGAGGCACAAAGGGAGGCTGGATGTGCAGAACACCTTTCAAGAACGTCTGGACCTCAGGGAGAGAAGCCAATTGTTTCTGAAAGAAAATAGACAAAGCCGACTTTAATGGAACCTAGGCGTAGGCCCACATCCACTCCCGACTAAAGAAAAAGCAGGAGACGTCACAGATGAAATTCCACCGCGGAATATTGTCTGGTCTCGCACCAAGAGACACACTTCTTCCATATACGGTGGTAATGTTTAGACGTTATCCCGACTATGCTCCAAGCCAGGAAAGGGGTGACCTTGTCAGGAATCCCTCTGCTGGCAAGGATCAGCCATTCAACCTCAATGCAGTTAAACATAGCCGCGGTAAGTCCTGATAGACAAATGGGCCCTGTTGCAGAAGATCCTCGGCAGAGGCCACGGATCTTCGAGGAGCATCTCCAGAACTGAGGAAGCCGCCGAGGTGTTGTTTAGGCGGAGAAACGCATTTTCACTGTGACTGAGCCGGGAACGATCACCTCCAACAAGTGACGGGACGTCAGGTACATCTGTCACAGAGTCATCACTGGGGCCGACAAGACCACTCAAAAACCATCAGAGTGTGTCTGAGTGCTGCAGGAGTCCCCAGTGTAATGATCCATCTCCAGAGAATCTGCAGTAACGGATAAGCACCAGCAGAGGAAGGCGATCTAAGGGATCAGTGGAATTTACTCTGAGGTGGAGGTGACGCAAATGATTAAATCCATATGGTAATCACCTATTTCAATATACTAGTGTGTGCACACATTATATAAACCATCATATAAAGTTGAGACTCATGAACACGTATGGAGTTTGAAGATTGACCAGTCTGGTTTTAAATTAGTCCAGAGGACACTAAAAAATTACGGGCTATTATAGCACAGTGGACGTTATAATTAAACAGCTGTTTTTCACTGGATGCAAGTTTCAGCCTCGCTAATTCTCAGTACTATTTTTATTTTTATTAGTCTTTTTTAGATTTTTCGTTATTATGGGTTATGCAATTGCCACATCTAATATGTATTGATGAAGTATGTATATGTGATAGCTATCCAAGGAATTATTTTAACAAATAAATAATGTTTTTTTGAGAATAATTCATTCTGTTAGTGAGTAATATCTGTCTCTTTGATTGGTGCAGACAGCGCACTATTTTTTCACGGGGGTTGTTTCCATCCCCTGTGTTCATTGTGGTGTTTTGTGTGTTTTTTTTTTTCTTTTTTCTTTTCTATCCTCAGGAGGAAAGGGAAAAGATGATATTAAACTTTTAGGGATCTGAAATTTCCTATCAGGATTAACCCACGGTTCTTCAAATAGGGTATTTAGTTCCTTTGACACAGGAAAATAAGATTTTACTCACCGGTAAATCTATTTCTCGTAGTCCGTAGTGGATGCTGGGTACTCCGTAAGGACAATGGGGAATAGACGGGCTCCGCAGGAAACTGGGCACTTCTTTAAAGAAAAGATTAGGTACTACATCTGGTGTGCACTGGCTCCTCCCTCTATGCCCCTCCTCCAGACCTCAGTTAGGGAAACTGTGCCCGGAAGAGCTGACATTACAAGGAAAGGATTTGGAATCCAGGGTAAGACTCATACCAGCCACACCAATCACACCGTACAACTCGTGATAACTATACCCAGTTAACAGTATGAACAACAACTGAGCCTCATTAAACTGATGGCTCGGAACAAAAAACCCTATAGTTAAGCAATAACTATATACAAGTATTGCAGAATTCCGCACTTGGGACGGGCTCCCAGTATCCACTACGGACTACGAGAAATAGATTTACCGGTGAGTAAAATCTTATTTTCTCTGACGTCCTAGTGGATGCTGGGTACTCCGTAAGGACCATGGGGATTATACCAAAGCTCCCAAACGGGCGGGAGAGTGCGGATGACTCTGCAGCACCGAATGAGCAAACTCAAGGTCCTCCTCAGCCAGGGTATCAAACTTGTAGAATTTTGCAAACGTGTTTGATCCCGACCAGGTAGCAGCTCGGCAAAGTTGTAAAGCCGAGACCCCTCGGGCAGCCGCCCAAGAAGAGCCCACCTTCCTCGTGGAATGGGCTTTGACTGATTTAGGATGCGGCAGTCCAGCCGCAGAATGTGCAAGTTGAATCGTGCAACAGGTCCAGCGAGCAATAGTCTGCTTAGAAGCAGGAGCACCCAGCTTGTTGGGTGCATGCAGGATAAACAGAGTCAGTTTTTCTGACTCTAGCCGTCCTGGAAACATAGATTTTCAGGGCCCGGACTACATCCAGCAGCTTGGAAGCCTCCAAGTCCCGAGTAGCCGCAGGCACCACAATAGGTTGGTTCAAATGAAACGCTGATACCACCTTAGGGAGAAATTGGGGACGAGTCCTCAATTCTGCCCTGTCCATATGGAAGATCAGATAGGGGCTCTTACATGACAAAGCCGCCAATTCTGACACACGCCTAGCCGAAGCCAAGGCCAAAAGCATGACCACTTTCCACGTGAGATATTTCAACTCCACGGTCTGAAGTGGCTCAAACCAATGTGATTTTAGGAAATCCAACACTACGTTGAGATCCCGAGGTGCCACTGGAGGCACAAAAGGGGGCTGAATATGCAGCACTCCCTTAACCAACGTCTGAACATCAGGCAGTGAAGCCAGTTATTTTTGAAAGAAAATAGACAGGGCCGAAATCTGGACTTTAATGGATCCCAATTTTAGGCCCATAGTCACTCCTGTCAAACGCAGCCGCGGTAAGTCTTGGAACAGACAGGGCCCCTGCTGTAGCAGGTCCTGTCGGAGCGGCAGAGGCCAAGGGTCCTCTGAGATCATTTCTTGTAGTTCCGGGTACCAAGTCCTTCTTGGCCAATCCGGAACGATGAGTATAGTTCTTACTCCTCTCTTCCTTATTATCCTCAGTACCTTTGGTATGAGAGGAAGAGGAGGGAACACATAAACCGACTGGTACACCCACGGTGTCACTAGAGCGTCCACAGCTATCGCCTGAGGGTCCCTTGACCTGGCGCAATATCTTTTTAGCTTTTTGTTGAGGCGGGACGCCATCATGTCCACCTGTGGCCTTTCCCAACGATTTACAATCAGCTGGAAGACTTCTGGATGAAGTCCCCACTCTCCCGGGTGGAGGTCGTGCCTGCTGAGGAAGTCTGCTTCCCAGTTGTCCACTCCCGGAATGAACACTGCTGACAGTGCTATCACGTGATTATCCGCCCATCGGAGAATCCTTGTGGCTTCTGCCATCGCCATCCTGCTTCTTGTGCCGCCCTGTCGGTTTACATGGGCGACCGCCGTGATGTTGTCTGACTGAATCAGCACCAGCTGGTTTGGAAGCAGGGGTTTTGCCTGACTTAGGACATTGTAAATGGCCCTTAGTTCCAGAATGTTTATGTGTAGGGAAGCTTCCTGACTCGACCATTGTCCTTGGAAGTTTCTTCCCTGAGTGACTGCCCCCCAACCTCGGAGGCTTGCATCCGTGGTCACCAGGACCCAGTCCTGTATGCCGAATCTGCGGCCCTCGAGTAGATGAGCACTCTGCAGCCACCACAGCAGAGACACCCTGGCCCCGGGGACAGGGTGATCAGCCGATGCATCTGTAGATGCGATCCGGACCACTTGTCTAACAGATCCCACTGAAAGATCCGTGCATGGAACCTGCCGAATGGAATTGCCTCGTAAGAAGCTACCATCTTTCCCAGGACTCGCGTGCAGTGATGCACCGACACCTGTTTTGGTTTTAGGAGGTCTCTGACCAGAGATAGCAAGAGAGATGAAGTTCCCAACAGTGCGCAAAAGGCAGCTAGTAATACAGTGCACCACAGGAGACTTTTCCCACCTCCTACATGGAATACAAACAGAATATATACGATACGTGGTATACCGTTCAACCAGCGCCTTACTAAACATCAACAGCTTTTGTGTTCCGCTTATCAGAATTCCTGCACCTCCTTTAAACCTTCCCGTATGTAGAGAGGTTTTCAGACCTCAATCACGTGATCAATACCGGAAAGAGAAATAAGTGCATAATAGTGTGATACTGTTAAAAAGTTTTATAACACACAATGACTTAAAACAAATTTAGAACAAATTAACCACACATGTGGTAAGCAAGAATATGGGTTAACACTCTGGGTCTCGGCAGAAGGTAGGCTAATTACCGGCTCATGGAAAAAACAAGCTCATCTAGATGTAAATGGATTCAAGTCCAAACATGGTATATCACCAGGCTGCAGCACCGGGATTCCTCAATGGCAAGATTCTCACGTCAGCCGTGTCAGTCTCCTCTCCTTGTCGTCCACACCAGGCATAAGTCCCAAATAGAGCACCCACGCGTTACGACCCTCCACGGGTCTTTCTCAAGGTCAGCTCAAATTGTGAATGTCTCTCAAACTCGTCCGTCCGGATTAAAAAGTCCCGCACTAGAATCCTATTGGTCCCAGCACAGCTGATCCCTATACATACTCCAACTATGAGTCCGTGGATACAAGTGCTAGGACCACCTCTCATTACCCTATGGAGTCCATGGCAACTCCAATCACATTTCATATATCGGGTGACGCGACCTTCCGGTTCCGCCTCACCATGGTTACTACGATGCCGTGCAGTAGCCTGCGTCGTGCGTTCCACCAGCCTCTTCCGTTTCAGCTGTATCCACTCTGGGGATCTCGTCACGGAACATTATTGCGGCTGTTATCGGAGTCTCCTCCTAAGTTGCCGGTCACATGATCTTTTACTCTTTCCGGTCGCTTAGTAACCAAAGGGTTAGACGCGTCATCCGTTGTCATAGTGACATGTTTGTAATCCCTCAGACTGGGATATCGTATAGTGCGGATGGAATACTGGCATCCATGGTCATAATATCTAACCTAATAGGGCACATTAAAGACACATGTAACTTATTTTCATAAAAACATGTAAATATACACACTCATTTAAAATAACAATAACTATACCAAAGTCTATAGGAACCACTTCACTTCAAACTCTAAATTTAAACCTTTAGGTTGGAGGGTCCCCCACTCGTAAATGGCCCTCATTTCCGCTTTAGCTAATTGATTTGGAAGGTCCCGCCTTCTCCAATGTCCTCTTACCCATTTAACACCCACAAACCGTCTAATGGCTGCTATACCCATGCCCTCTCTAACCATTTTAAAAAACAACATGGATGCTCTATAGCAGCCATTAGACGGTTTGTGGGTGTTAAATGGGTAAGAGGACGGAACCGGAAGGTCGCGTCACCCGGTATATGAAATGTGATTGGAGTTGCCATGGACTCCATAGGGTAATGAGAGGTGGTCCTAGCACTTGTATCCACGGACTCATAGTTGGAGTATGTATAGGGATCAGCTGTGCTGGGACCAATAGGATTCTAGTGCGGGACTTTTTAATCCGGACGGACGAGTTTGAGAGACATTCACAATTTGAGCTGACCGTGAGAAAGACCCGTGGAGGGTCGTAACGCGTGGGTGCTCTATTTG
Source organism: Pseudophryne corroboree (assembly GCF_028390025.1). Taxonomy (NCBI): domain Eukaryota; kingdom Metazoa; phylum Chordata; class Amphibia; order Anura; family Myobatrachidae; genus Pseudophryne; species Pseudophryne corroboree. The sequence continues at coordinate 384,140,373 of NC_086452.1, forward strand.
GGACTTATGCCTGGTGTGGACGACAAGGAGAGGAGACTGACACGGCTGACGTGAGAATCTTGCCATTGAGGAATCCCGGTGCTGCAGCCTGGTGATATACCATGTTTGGACTTGAATCCATTTACATCTAGATGAGCTTGTTTTTTCCATGAGCCGGTAATTAGCCTACCTTCTGCCGAGACCCAGAGTGTTAACCCATATTCTTGCTTACCACATGTGTGGTTAATTTGTTCTAAATTTGTTTTAAGTCATTGTGTGTTATAAAACTTTTTAACAGTATCACACTATTATGCACTTATTTCTCTTTCCGGTATTGATCACGTGATTGAGGTCTGAAAACCTCTCTACATACGGGAAGGTTTAAAGGAGGTGCAGGAATTCTGATAAGCGGAACACAAAAGCTGTTGATGTTTAGTAAGGCGCTGGTTGAACGGTATACCACGTATCGTATATACTCTGACCAGAGATGACAACTCCTTGGCATTCTCCTCCGGGAGAAACACCTTCTTCTGTTCTGTGTCCAGAATCATACCCAGGAACAGTAGACGCGTCGTAGGAACCAGCTGCGACTTCGGGATATTCAGAATCCAGCCGTGCTGTTGTAGCACTTCCTGAGATAGTGCTACTCCGACCAACAACTGCTCCCTGGACCTCGCCTTTATAAGGAGATCGTCCAAGTACGGGATAATTATAACTCCCTTCTTTCGAAGGAGTATCATCATTTCGGCCATTACTTTGGTAAATACCCTCGGTGCCGTGGACAGACCAAACGGCAACGTCTGGAATTGGTAATGGCAGTCCTGTACCACAAAACGGAGGTACACCTGGTGAGGTGGGTAAATGGGGACATGTAGGTAAGCATCCTTGATGTCCAGTGATACCATGTAATCCCCCTCTTCCAGGCTTGCAATAACCGCCCTGAGCGATTCCATTTTGAACTTGAACTTCCTTATATAAGTGTTCAAGGATTTCAAATTTAGAATGGGTCTCACCGAACCGTCTGGTACCACAAACATTGTGGAATAGTAACCCCGTCCCTGTTGAAGGAGGGGAACTTTGATTATCACCTGCTGGAGGTACAGCTTGTGAATTGCCGCCAGTGCTACCTCCCTGTCCTGGGGAGTAGCTGGCAAGGCTGATTTGAGGTAACGGCGAGGAGGAGACGTCTCGAATTCCAGCTTGTATCCCTGAGATACCACTTGTAGAACCCAGAGATCCACCTGTGAGCGAACCCACTGGTCGCTGAAGTTCCGGAGACGGGCCCCCACCGCACCTGGCTCCACATGTGGAGCCCCAGCGTCATGCGGTGGACTTAGTGGAAGCAGGGGAGGATTTTTGTTCTTGGGAATTGGCTGTATGGTGCAGCTTTTTCCCTCTACCCCTGCCTCTGGGCAGAAAGGACGCGCCTCTAACCCGCTTGCCTTTCTGAGGCCGAAAGGACTGTACTTGATAATACGGTGCTTTCTTAGGCTGTGAGGGCACCTGAGGTAAAAAAGTCGACTTCCCAGCTGTTGCTGTGGATACGAGGTCCGAAAGACCGTCCCCAAACAATTCCTCACCCTTATAAGGCAAAATTTCCATGTGCCTTTTAGAATCAGCATCACCTGTCCACTGCCGAGTCCATAATACTCTCCTGGCAGAAATGGACATCGCATTAATTCTAGATGCCAGCCGGCAAATGTCCCTCTGTGCATCTCTCATATATAAGACTACGTCTTTAATATGCTCTATGGTTAGCAATATAGTGTCCCTGTCAAGGGAATCAATGTTATCAGACAGGGAATCAGACCACGCTGCTGCAGCACTACACATCCATGTTGAAGCAATAGCAGGTCTCAGTATAGTACCTGAGTGTGTATACACAGACTTCAGGATAGCCTCCTGCTTTCTATCTGCAGGCTCCTTTAAGGCGGCCGTATCCTGAGACAGCAGTGCCACCTTTTTTGATAAGCGTGTGAGCGCCTTGTCCACCTTAGGGGATGTCTCCCAGCGTAACCTATCCGTTGGCGGGAAAGGGTACGCCATTAGTAACCGCTTAGAAATTACTAATTTCTTATCTGGGGAACCCCACGCTTCTTCACACAATTCATTTAACTCATCAGATGGGGGAAAAGTCACTGGCTGCTTTTTCTCCCCAAACATAATACCCTTTTTTGTGGTAACCGGGTTAATGTCAGAAATGTGCAACACATTTTTCATTGCCGTAATCATGCATCGGATGGCCCTAGTGGATTGTATATTTGTCTCATCCTCGTCGACACTGGAGTCAGACTCCGTGTCGACATCTGTGTCTGCCATCTGAGGTAGCGGGCGTTTTTGAGCCCCTGACGGCCTCTGAGAAGACTGGGCAGGCGCGGGCTGAGATGCCGGCTGTCCCAAAGCTGCGTCATCGAACCTTTTATGCAAGGAGTTGACACTGTCGGTTAATACCTTCCACATATCCATCCACGCAGGTGTCGGCCCCGCAAGGGGCGACATCACACTTATCGGCACCTGCTCCGCCTCCATGTAAGCGTCCTCATCAAACATGTCGACACAGTCGTACCGACACACCGCACACACACACAGGGAATGCTCTGACTGAGGACAGGACCCCACAAAAGTCCTTTGGGGAGACAGAGAGTATGCCAGCACACACCAGAGCGCTATATAACAGAGGGATAGACACTATACACAAAGTGAATTTTCCCCCTATAGCTGCTTATATCACAATTTGCGCCTAAATTTATGTGCCCCCCCCCCTCTCTTTTTTACCCTTTCTGTAGTGTATACTGCAGGGGAGAGCCTGGGGAGCGTCCTTCCAGCGGAGCTGTGAAGAGAAAATGGCGCTGGCTGTGCTGAGGGAGATAGCCCCGCCCCTTCAACGGCGGGCTTCTCCCGCTTTTTATATCGTTAATGGCGGGGGTTTCTGCACATATACAGTGTTAAACACTGTATTATGTGCTTTTTATTGCCAAAAGGTATATTAATTGCAGCCCAGGGCGCCCCCCCCCCAGCGCCCTGCACCCACCAGTGACCGGAGCGTGTGGTGTGCTGTGGGAGCAATGGCGCACAGCTGCAGTGCTGTGCGCTACCTTATTGAAGACCGAAGTCTTCAGCCGCCGATTTCCTCCGGTTTCTTCCGTCTTCTGGCTCTGCAAGAGGGACGGCGGCGCGGCTCCGGATGATCGAGGTCGGGCCCTGTGTTCGATCCCTCTGGAGCTAATGGTGTCCAGTAGCCTAGAAGCACAAGCTAGCTGCAAGCAGGTAGGTTTGCTTCTCTCCCCTAAGTCCCACGTAGCAGTGAGTCTGTTGCCAGCAGATCTCACTGAAAATAAAAAACCTAACAAATACTTTTCTTTCTAGGAAGCTCAGGAGAGCCCCTAGAGTGCATCCAGCTCTGGCTGGGCACAGATTCTAACTGAGGTCTGGAGGAGGGGCATAGAGGGAGGAGCCAGTGCACACCAGATGAAGTACCTAATCTTTTCTTTAAAGAAGTGCCCAGTCTCCTGCGGAGCCCGTCTATTCCCCATGGTCCTTACGGAGTACCCAGCATCCACTAGGACGTCAGAGAAAAGTGGGTGAGGACTTATTTTTTATATTAAAATAAGACTCCTCAGTCTCTGTTACCTTATCAGGGATATGCAGAACGTCTCTGATAGCTTCTATGAGAGCCTCTATTCCCTGTGACAGAGTAGCCTCCCCCACCTCCCCCCTCCTCCATGTCTGACCCGTCAACATCAGGGTCTGCAGGATATGAGCCAAAGGACGTTTTTGCGGACAAATGGCAGGGGACTGAGACGCTGGTTTGTGTACTGAGTCTCTGTTCATAAACTCAGTAATCGATTGTCTTAAGTATTGCGTCTCTTTCTCACTGCGGGACAATTTAGAGAAACATAAGAAAAATCCCCAGTGAGACGTGATTTTTCCTATTACTTGTAAATAACAATGCTCATGTGTCGATAGTGCCCGATTCACAGAGGTGGACACATCAGTTGCTTCATTGAAGGTATGAGCAATCCTAAGACATCGTACAACTGCATACAAGGACGCAGTCACTGGCTGTGACACCCCTGAATCAGATACGCCACCTCCCCTCCCCTCCTTTACTTCTGACAAATGCTGTCTGTCAATTATTCTGTGTCGACTGCAGTCTTTAGTCCATCACGGCACATACGCAGTACAAAGAGCATCGGCCAAATGCTATAACATCTGCATTACGCCCATCTCAGAATTAGGCCCTGTGTTTGCGTAAACTGCTCAGATTCCTCCGGAGAGATGACTGTTTGTGACAAAGCATCAGATCTTCCTGACAGATGTTGTATAATGAATTTAGTAGACTGTGCAATGATTCATTGTAACACGCATCTGTTGCTGCCTTATCTGTCAACCCAAAGAGCGCTTAATGACATTAGGAAAAATAACATGTTACTAAATACAGGACACGGTCACAAATTCCAATTCTGCAGAGGAATCCAGAGGCATTTCCTGCAAATAAAATGCAAATTAAAAGAAAAAGACGGTATGTTAAACAACTCACATGGTATGGCTTATAGACACTAGGGGGTAGATTTAAGGAGGGAGTTCTATTTAAGATGGGATGTTGCCCATAGCAACCAATCAGATTCCAGGTATTATCGTATAGAGGGTGCTAGATAAATGAGAAGTAGAATCTGATTGGTTGCTATGTGCAACATCCCATCTTAAATAGAACTCCCATCTTAGTAAATTTACTCCTAAGTGTATATAGATACATCAACCACGGCAAAATGAGAGAGAAGTAACCAAGTGTGCCTGGGAAATAGGCAAATGAACCCTTGCATGGCAATGCAGGTAGCTGGTTTACTCGCCGAAACGGTTGCGATGAATATATTTATTTTGCTTTAACAACTTTTAGGTCCGGCCCCCCCCCCCCCGAAATAATTTATTTCTAAATAGAAAAATAATTTGGCCATGCATAAATGTGCCACCGAATTAGACTGATTGATAAAATAAGGGATCGGGCAAAACAGAACCTCCCTGTAGATTGCCCCTTCCTGTTTCCGCTTTCATAATTCGCACATGACCTAACATGCATAATTGTTATCAGAGACGTTTAAATATTGTATTCTGTCTGATTGAATTCAATCAAGGTTTTCTCATTGTGAATGACCCCTGGCCGGCCAGCGTTACGTAAAAAGTACAAAACCGATCTGGTACAAAGCAAATCCAATTAATTGAATTCAATCTGTAATGTAAACTCCCCAGTGTGGATTAATATCTCTCAGTTGAGGCCAAACAATATGCAGACAGTAGGAAATGGCAGGGGATGCTTAATGAAGGGCACACTGCCCTTTTCTCTGGTGCAACGCGCAGACATCTGATGCCAATTGTCCTTTCCTAGTAGGCCCACTGGAGGCTCGGACTGCATCCAACAGGCACTTGTGTGGCTTTTGTCAATGCAGGACTCAGATTACAATGCAGAGTACTGCAGAGAGAACAGCCAGACCCCCCCCCCCCCCCTTTCCTTCCCCAATCCGATACACCCTCCCCTATCCTCACGCATCTACTGTACCAGCCAACAATACACTGCAACCAATGATGGGATAAGAAAACATTTAAAAAAATAAAATAAAAATATATCAACAACATGTTAAAGTCAATCTGATTTTATAAAAAAATATATATATTTGCGCTGTATGCTAAATTTGGTCCCTGGAAATGTGCCTAGTTTTCATAATTCATACCACCAATACTTATTCTTTCGGCTTCTTAAAATGTATTGAAGAGAAAAATTCTAAGTACAAAAATATACGTTAGACTCCGACTCGGCCTACATAACATGATGGGCACTGTAGAGCTTCAAATCCCATCCAGACAGTATTGTGCACAACTTCTATCTCGTATACACAGCAACAGGGGCCACGGGAACATATTTGAACATTTTAGCAAATATGTTTTCCCATCTCTGTCACAAGCAGATTCCATGATATTTGCAGAGCAAACATATACTTGTTTACATATAGGTTATTTCCCATGTAAATGGGAGCAGGATGTTAGCTTCTCGTTAGGTCCTGTTCATACATTAGTAGGTAGCGTACATTGACTACATGACAAGGATCGTGGTGGTCCAAATACTGGTCACTGTCTTACTATTTTTTTTTTTTATATTTTACACAACTGGCAAGCCAAGATAGTGCATGTGCAGAGAGACCAGCGGGTAAAAATAAGATTTTAAACCTACCGGTAAATCTTTTTCTCGTAGTCCGTAGAGGATGCTGGGGACTCCGTAAGGACCATGGGGATAGACAGGCTCCGCAGGAGACATGGGCACTTTAAGAAAGACTTTAGGTCTGGGTGTGCACTGGCTCCTCCCACTATGCCCCTCCTCTAGATCTCAGTTAGAGAAACTGTGCCCAGAGGAGATGGACAGTACGAGGAAAGGATTTTTGTTAATCCAAGGGCAAGATTCATACCAGCCACACCAAACACACCGTATAACTTGTGTATCAAGTAAACAGTTAACAGTATGAAAAAATAACGTAGCATCAGTCCAACCTGATGGAACTATAACATAACCCTTATGTAAGCAAAACTATATACAAGTCTCGCAGAAGTAGTCCGCACTTGGGACGGGCGCCCAGCATCCTCTACGGACTACGAGAAAAAGATTTACCGGTAGGTTTAAAATCTTATTTTCTCTAACGTCCTAGAGGATGCTGGGGACTCCGTAAGGACCATGGGGATTATACCAAAGCTCTCAAACGGGCGGGAGAGTGCGGATGACTCTGCAGCACCGATTGAGCAAACAGGAGGTCCTCCTCAGCCAGGGTATCAAACTTATAGAACTTTGCAAAGGTGTTTGACCCCGACCAAGCAGCAGCTCGGCACAGCTGTAGTGCCGAGACCCCTCGGACAGCCGCCCAAGACGAGCCCACCTTCCTAGTGGAATGGGCCTTAACCGATTTCGGTAACGGCAATCCTGCCGTAGAATGTGCCTGCTGAATTGTGTTACAGATCCAGCGAGAAATAGTCTGCTTTGAAGCAGGGCCGCCAACCTTGTTGGCTGCATACAGGACAAACAGTGCTTCTGTTTTTCTGATCCTAGCCGTTCTGGCCACGTAAATTTTCAAAGCCCTGACCACATCCAGGGACTCGGAATCCTCCAAGTCACGTGTAGCCACAGGCACGATAATAGGTTGGTTCATATGAAAGGATGAGACCACCTTAGGTAGGAATTGAGGACGGGTCCGCAATTCCGCTCTATCCATATGGAAAACCAGATGGGGCTTTTATGTGATAAAGCCGCCAATTCCGAAACTCGCCTAACCGAAGCCAAGGCTAACAACATGACCACCTTCCAAGTGAGATATTTCAACTCCACTGTTTTAAGTGGTTCAAACCAATGTGACTTAAGGAAACTTAACACCACGTTAAGGTCCCAAGGCGCCACCGGAGGTACAAAAGGAGGCTGAATATGCAGTACTCCCTTCACAAAAGTCTGTACTTCAGGTAAAGAGGCCAATTCCTTTTGAAAGAAAATGGATAAGGCCGAAATCTGAACTTTAATGGAGCCTAATTTTAGGCCCAAATTCACTCCAGTTTGTAGGAAGTGAAGAAAACGGCCTAGATGGAATTCTTCCGTAGGAGCATTCCTGGCCTCACACCAAGAAACATATTTATGCCATATTCGGTGATAATGTTTAGCTGTCACGTCCTTCCTAGCCTTTATCAGCGTAGGAATGACCTCATCCGGAATTCCTTTTTCCGCTAGGATCCGGAATTCAACCACCATGCCGTCAAACGCAGCCGCGGTAAGTCTTGGAACAGACATGGCCCCTGTTGTAACAGGTCCTGTCGTAGAGGAAGAGGCCACGGATGTTCTGTGAGCATTTCCAGCAGATCCGGATACCAGGTCCTTCTTGGCCAATCTGGAACAATGAGAATTGTTCTCACTCCTCTTTTTCTTATTATTCTCAATACCTTGGGTATGAGAGGAAGAGGAGGAAACACATAAACCGACTGGAACACCCACGGTGTCACCAGGGCGTCTACTGCTACCGCCTGAGGATCTTTTGATCTGGCGCAATACCTCTGTAGCTTTTTGTTGAGACGGGATGCCATCGTGTCTATCTGGGGCAGTCCCCACTGACTTGCAATCTGTGCGAAGACTTCCCGATGAAGTCCCCACTCCCCTGGATGCAGGTCGTGTCTGCTGAGGAAGTCTGCTTCCCAGTTGTCCACTCCCGGAATGAACACAGCTGACAGTGCGCTTACATGATTTTCCGCCCAGCGAAGAATCTTGGTGGCTTCCGCCATTGCCACCCTGCTCCTTGTGCCGCCTTGGCGGTTTACATGAGCCACTGCGGTGATGTTGTCTGACTGGATCAGAACTGGTTGGTCGCGAAGTAAGTTCTCCGCCTGACGTAGGGCGTTGTATATGGCCCTCAGTTTCAGGATGTTGATGTGAAGACAAGTCTCTTGACTTATCCAGAGTCCTTGGAAGTTTCTTTCCCTTGTGACTGCTCCCCACCCTCTGAGGCTCGCGTCCGTGGTCACCAGGATCCAATCCTGAATGCCGAACCTGCGTCCTTCCAAAAGGTGAGCACTCTGCAGCCACCACAGGAAAGATACCCTGGCCCTGGGGGACAGGGTGATCCGCTGATGAATTTGTAGATGTGATCCGGACCACTTGTCCAATAGGTCCCATTGGAAAGTCCTTGCATGGAACCTGCCGAAGGGAATGGCCTCGTATGTTGCCACCATTTTTCCCAGGACTTGAGTGCAATGATGCACAAACACTTGTTCTTCAATAGGTTCTTGACTAGAATCATGAGTTCCTGAGCCTTTTCTGTCGGGAGAAAAACCTTTTTCTGGTCTGTGTCCAGAACCATGCCCAAGAAGCTCAGACGAGTCGTAGGAACCAGCTGCGACTTCGGGATATTGAGAATCCAGCCGTGCTGCTGTAACACCTTCACTGAAAGTGACACACTGTTCAGTAACTTCTCTCATGATCTCGCTTTTATGAGGAGATCGTCCAAGTACGGGATAATTGTGACACCCTGCTTGCGCAGGAGCACCATCATTTCCACCATTACCTTTGTGAAAATCCTCGGGGCCGTGGAAAGCCCAAACGGCAATGTCTGAAATTGGTAATGACAATCCTGTACCGCAAATCTCAGGTACGCCTGATGAGGTGGATATATGGGAACATGAAGGTATGCATCCTTTATGTCCAGGGATACCATAAAATCCCCCCCTTCCAGGCTGGCGATGACCGATCTGAGAGATTCCATTTTGAACTTGAACCGTTTTAAGTATAGGTTCAGCGATTTTAAATTCAATATGGGTCTGACCGAACCGTTCGGTTTCAGAACTACAAACAGGGTGGAGTAATATCCCTTCCCTCTCTGAAGTAGGGGAACTTCGACCACCACTTGTTGAAGACACAATTTGTGAATAGCATTTAACACTATCTCTCTTTCCAGGGGAGAAGTCGGTAGAGCCGATTTGAAAAACCGGCGAGGAGGCACCTCTTCGAATTCCAGCTTGTATCCCTGAGAAACAATTTCTATTGCCCAGGGATCCACCTGTGAGTGAACCCATATGTGGCTGAAAAGTCGAAGACGTGCCCCCACTGGGGCGGACTCCCTCAGCGGAGCCCCAGCGTCATGCGGTGGATTTTGCAGAGGCCGGGGAGGATTTCTGTTCCTGGGAACTAGCTGTGCTGTGCAGCTTTTTACCTCTGCCTTTACCTCTGGCAAGAAAGGACGATCCACGCACTCTTTTGCTTTTATTTGAACGAAAGAACTGCATTTGATAATGTGGCGCTTTCATAGGTTGTGAGGGAACATAAGGCAAAAAATTCGATTTACCTGCCGTAGCTGTGGAGACCAGGTCCGAGAGACCTTCCCCAAACAATTCCTCACCCTTGTAAGGTAAAACCTCCATATGTCTTTTTGAGTCGGCATCACCTGTCCACTGCCGGGTCCAGAGGACTCGTCTAGCAGAGATTGACATAGCGTTTATTCTGGAACCCAGTAAACGGTCTGAGTAATGTACCAGAATGTGTGTAAATGGATTTCAAGGTAATCTCCTGCTTGCGGTCTGCAGGATCCTTGAGGGTAGCCGTATCTTGTGATGGCAGAGCTATCTTTTTTGACAAGCGTGTCAACGCTTTGTCCACCTTACGGGATGATTCCCACCGTACCCTGTCCGTTGGCGGGAAAGGATACGCCATAAAAATCCTTTTGGGAATCTGCAGTTTTTTGTCTGGCGATTCCCAAGCTTTTTCACATAATTCGTTCAACTCATGTGAGGAGGGAAAAGTTACCTCGGGCTTTTTTCCCTTATACATGTGTACCCTCGTGTCAGGGACAGGGGGTTCCTCTGTGATATGCAACACTTCTTTTATTGAAATAATCATATATCGAATACATTTAGCCACTTTCGGCTGTAACTTTACATCATCGTAGTCGACACTGGAGTCCGAATCCGTGTCGGTATCAGTGTCTGCTATTTGGGATAGTGGGCGCTTCTGAGACCCTGAAGGTCCCGGTGACATAGGGACAGACACGGGTTCACTCCCTGACTGTTCCTTAGCCTCAGCTTTGTCTAATCTCTTGTGCAATAAGTTCACACTAGCACTTAAAACATTCCACATATCCACCCAGTCAGGTGTCGGCACCGCCGACGGAGACCTCACATTCATACGCTACCCCTCCTCTCTAGGTGAGCCTTCTACCTCAGACATGTCGACACACGCGTACCGACACACCACACACACAGGGAACCTCTTATCTGAAGACAGTTTCCCCACCAGGCCCTTTGGAGAGACAGAGAGAGAGTATGCCAGCACTCCAGCGCTGTATGACCCAGGACAAAAACACAATAATATTATGTTTACCCAGATAGCGCTGTTTACATATACAATATGCACCAATTTTGTGCCCCCCCCCCCCCCCCTCCTCTTTAAAACCCTCTGTCTACCGTGGTATAAGCAGGGGAGAGCCCGGGGAGCTTCCTCTCAGCGGTGCTGTGGAGAAAAAATGGCGCTGTGAGTGCTGAGGGAGAAGCCCCGTCCTCTCGGCGGCGGGCTTCTGTCCCGCTGAAAATCTAAAAATTTGCCGGGGGCTCTTATATATGTACAGTGCCCAGCTGTATATATACTTATTTTTGCCAAAAGAGGTCTATATGCTGCCCAGGGCGCCCCCCCTGCGCCCTGCACCCTTACAGTGACTGCCGTGTGTGAGTTGTATGGGAGCAATGGCGCACAGCTGCAGTGCTGTGCGTTACCAAAGTGAAGATCATGAAGTCTTCTGCCGCCTCTGAAGTCTTCTTTTCTTCTCATACTCACCCGGCTTCTATCTTCCGGCTCTACGAGGGGGACGGCGGCGCGGCTCTGGGATGGACGGCGAGGGTGAGACCTGCGTACCAATCCCTCTGGCGCGAATGGTGTCCAGTAGCCTAAGAAGCAGAGCCTTGAAACTCACAGAAGTAGGTCTGCTTCTCTCCCCTCAGTCCCTCGATGCAGGGAGTCTGTTGCCAGCAGGCTCCCTGAAAATAAAAAACCTTACAAATATACTTTCTGTCAGGAAGCTCAGGAGAGCTCCCTGAAGTGCACCCATCTCCTCTGGGCACAGTATCCAACTGAGGTCTAGAGGAGGGGCATAGAGGGAGGAGCCAGTGCACACCCAGACCTAAAGTCTTTCTTAAAGTGCCCATGTCTCCTGCGGAGCCCGTCTATCCCCATGGTTCTTACGGAGTCCCCAGCATCCTCTAGGACGTTAGAGAAATTACTAAGATGGAAGTTCGGTTTAAAATGGGATGTTGCCCATAGCAACCAATCAGATTCCAGGTATTATCTTAAAGAAGGTGCTAGATAAATGAGAAGTAGAATCTGATTGGTTGCTTTGGGCAACATCCCTTCTTAAATAGAACTCCCATCTTAGTAAATTTACCCCCAGGACTGGAGGACAAAGCAGGATTGGGTAAAAAAACACTGGCAGTCGGGATCTTGACAGTCAGAAGACAGACAGCGGGATCCCAGCGGCCAGAATCCCGACACATCCTGGTAAGTATTTTTACACTAATCCTAACCTCCTCCTCAACCTAGTGAGTAACACCAACCCCGTACATACCTCCAGGATGTGTCGGGATTCTGGTGCCTGGATCCTGCTGTCTGCCATCTGACTGTCAGGATCCCGACAGCCAGTATTTTAACCGCATCCTGACAAACCAGTAAGAGCCTCCCTCCTGACCACTGTCAGGCCGTATCATTGGGTGCTGATCATGGCAATATTTTAAAGGTTAAACTGGGTGAAAAAATATATCATTCCAATTGCTGTGATAATCACTGAGCGAAAATAATTAATTTGATTAATAGAGTAGGCCTATTAACATTAGATTTCCTTCAACAGTAACGAGCAGCCAGGCTTCTGTTATACAAACCAAGTACTAACTACCCCTCTAATACTAACTAGTATTACTAGTATTACCCCCTTCACTCTGGTAGAGTTTCCTGCCCTGTTATTCCCACCAGTTGCTGCTCCAGAGCAGAGGGCCTCAGCAAGCTGGACTATGCATCTACATTATACTGTACTCCTGGAAAAGCAGAACAGATTGCTACGTCAAGAACCCGTCATTATAAATTATTCAGGACTACATAACACAAGTAACACAGTATTGTAATAACGGCCAAAAAAAATTATATTTACTACCTTATCATGAAAATGAAAACAAAAGAAGGTTCCAAAAACATAATAAATCCAAATAACCGTATCTCCTGTCGCCTGTATCATCAGTGTAAAGGTTTCAATGCTTGCTTGAATCTACCACGTCTCTGTCAGTAATGCCCCCTTGCAACACAAGAGCATTATAAACATAACAGTATTAAGAGTGGTGTTAAGAGCAAAGGAATGAAGAACGGGATCTCAGTGACCCATCTGGAGCGCTCACCTTGTCTAATCTGATATAGCGACACATTTGACAGCTCATACAGGCAATTTCCTCTGATTGACAGATCAGTCTATCTTCAATTACTATAATTAAATGGAAGCACTGCTGGAACAGATTTACAGACTATTGCATCTTATTAAGGCTACAACGTGATATAGGCGATAATCTACGCAGGCTCATCAATGACAAATCAGATCACTTGAGCTAATTATCAACACATTTTATTGATATTATCAGTTAGCAATGGTTCCTAGTTATGCGTTTTGGTAAACCAACATGCCGTAATTAAGGGGGAGGGGAATCAAACCAAGTGGTTTTGACATTTTAAAAACTGCACTGATCAGAAGAAGATTGCCATGGCAACTCCTGACATGAGACTGATGGAGATACAACTCTATCAGATTCCACATCCTGCCTGCTCCTCTCGGTCCCTTGCACAGCGTGAACCCACAGACATCAGCCTGATTCCATGTCATGTTTTGCACCGCCTGTCTTATACTAAAACAGCAGTTCTTAAAAATAATTGTATTAAAAGCCGAGGCCATGATAAAATAAAGACACACAAGAAGTGACACGTACATATTAGAGCAGGCATGCATGCATACTGTAGACAGATTCGTGTACTATTTACCCCACTTCTAACCCCAGCCATACCATTCATGAGGCTTGTGTAATTAGACACAGACTGTTACGATTCCGATGGGTCTACCCGTATTTTTAAAGAGGCAATCACTTAAAAGGCAAAACTTGGCTTTTTAAATAATTGCGGCTTTAAAAATATATGCAGACTAACCGGAATCGCACCAGTGAGAACTGTGGGGGTCATTCCGACCCGATCGCAAGCTGCCTTTGTTCGCAGCGTAGCGATTGGGTCGGAACTGCGCATGTGCTGCATTGCGCTGGCGCATGCCAGATGGCCGAAGGCCGTCATTACCCAGCAATCGCCTCTGCCTGATTGACAGGCAGAGGCGGTCGCTGGGTGGGAGGGGGCGGCACTGCGGCGTTTGGCCGCCATTTTCGGGGCGCGGTCGGACCGTGCGTGTGACGTCACGCAGCCGCTGCGACCCGGGGCAGTGACGAGTAACTCCCGGCCAGCCGCAGGAGCTGTGCTGAACGGGAGTTACTCTTCAAGTACAAAAGCATCGCCACTGTGCGATGCTTTTGTACTTGTGCGGGGGAGGCCGGACTGACATGTGAGGCGGACTAGCTACGATCAATTCGGAATGACCCCCTGTGTTACGTTATTAATTGTGCAGCAAGCTGTGGGATTAGCACACAGCTGGTCAGTTGCAAGAGAAGATGCGACTGAAATGCACACGAATCTGCATTGGCCATACTTGTACACAGTGCAAAAACATGCAAATTACCCATCGCAGAGCCTAATTCAGATCTGATCGCAGCAGCAAATTTGTTATCTAATGGGCAAAACCATGTGCACTGCAGGTGGGGCAGATATAACATGTGCAGAGAGAGTTAGATTTGGGTGGGTTATATTGTTTCTGTGCAGGGTAAATATTGGCTGCTTTATTTTTACACTGCAATTTAGATTTCAGTTTGAACACACCCAAATCTAACTCTCTCTGCACATGTTATATCTGCCCCACCTGCAGTGCACATGGTTTTGCCCATTAACTAACAAATTTGCTGCTGCGATCAGATCTGAATTAGGCCCGCAATCAGGATACATGCAACTCAGCATCAGAGAGAATACCAGGAATTGTGGGTCTGCAGAAAGGGGGAAGGGCCATATGACATGTGGAACAGGATGGGGCGGGGCCTAACGACATGAATATTCTGTCCACGTAGTGGTAATCTACTTCTCCCAGAGTGGAGAAATTAAAAGTAGACAATTACACTAAAGATACTTTGACATGTAGTTGTGAACATGGCAAAATAAAGGGAAAATAAATTCTGACAAACAGCAGACTTCCTGTCCATAAGAACAACAAATCAAAATGTAAGGTGCTGATGAGAGCTGAACACCAGCCACCAATAACCTCTCCTGCATGGAACTAAAAGCGTATATATCCGTCCACATTAAGAGTTACTCGCATCTCTGCGACTGGACCGCCCCTAACTGCATGCTTGGTTTTTTAGCAGTCTACATTATCAGTGTTTTATACCAGCACTGTCCCTGGTGCAAGAGAGACACCTGAAAAGAGACATACAGATGTGTCCGCTTACATTTAGCCCCCTGGTACGTTAAACAGCCCTTCTAGTCACGCCATGCCATGGTGTGGCTCGGTAGTATCGAGAGTCTTTTTGTGTGACCTTTTCCATTAAAATGCATCTTCTTCGCATCACTAGGTGAATAGGACGCACAAGCAGCTTATGCTGAGTAATATTATATGCGGCATGCCTATATTCTGTGTGCGACCGAGGCTGTATCTGCATATGTAATAAGGTCCTAGGAAACACTAACATACCATTTCGTATGCAGGGGCAGCCGCAGATGCACACAGAACATAGGCATGCTGCATATCATTTTAATCAGCAGAGTCTGCTTGTGCATCTTATTAGTATAGCAATACCAATAAGAAGCATTTTCAGCAGAAAGACGCTCAACGTTAACGGAGTTGCACAGGAGTCAGACCTGCCACCTCACTCACGCCAAGGCATCTCCCCCTGCGGGGTTTATTGAGGCAAGATGTCTGAGGACACATCTCTAAGTGTACATAGTAAATAAGCCCCCTCCCTGACTGTGCCTAGGCGGGCACACTACCTTCCCACCCAGATCCACCTATTTAGTCACAAGTGGAGATGCAACCGAGTTTCTTACGGTTCTGCATTGCAGGTGTTTGTACGCACTTGGCTCTGGAGCATGCCCAGTGCAAACCCCAGCAAGATCTGTTCACCAAACCGGCTTGAATTCACCTTTACATCAGCCCTTATGTATCCTACACAATTAAGCAAGTTCTAGTTCATTGCAGCACCTTCAAATGACAATGTCCCACTGCAGCCCCCCAAAATGTTGTGTACCCCTTGTCTTAAGGCGTTTCATTCCAATGTAGTGGACAGCAAACAGATTATCAGGTGTCTAGCAAAATCACTAAAAATCCTATAGCAAAAATAAAGGACTACAATAACTTGCAATACATTCTCCTGAGAAACTGGCAAGATGCTCTTCATATATCAAGTTTGTCCCAGCACAGTACAAGTGATACAGTACACTTACTAGAAAATCAATAAAATAACAAAGACAACGGAGATGTGTATCATTATTACACAGATATCCAATCTCTGCTTTATTGTTACATAAGGGGTTTATATTAAGCCAGAGTTTGGAGATTGGATATATGAAACTAGCTCAGATAAAGCTGGCGGAGTTTATAATGCGTGATATAATGTGCCAGGGTAACCAGCCACCATAAACGCTTATTTCATGTATGATATCTCACACCTGAGCAAAAGGCTACCGAAATCTAATTATCAGCACAGAAACTGTTCTGAATATGTCACTTTAATTTTTATTATATGGTGATGGGAGTAAGCATTTCAGATTGAGCGTAATCCCCAATTCTAATTATCTAGAAGGATTTTCTCAGTAATGAGAGCACTGCAGTATATGTTATTTAAATCTGATGATCTGGATTTATATGTACTGATTTAGCCTATTCAGATCTAGAACGCATAGCATAAAATGAGAAACCTGCAGGAAAACACAATATCGATCATTAACCTCTAATAATTGTTCAACTCAAACATCTCCATTATCATAAATTTTGAAAGTAAGAAAACAATAATGCAGGAAAAAACTAAACTATACACAGTATGTTGATCTATCTATCTATCTATTATGGGCTTGTACTGGCATGCAGTCAGAACACTAGCTACGGAACGCAGCAAAACAGTCACTTTCATGATGGAATTCTGGGAAAAAAGTGAAACAATACACATACAGTAAATATTCCATGGACAGTGGACACTAAACAATGCCACATCTGAGTGAATCACTTGCCAGCACACAGTGGAAGCTGGCCATTTGGTTTGCTGGACTTAAGTAACAAGAATGTAGCCCATCTAGGCACTAGGAACCAATGTCATCACTAATGAACAAAGTACAAAGCAAATATTGGTTTTGCCAAGAAAATGACTGCATCCAATTGCTGGGTATACACTATTCGATATGCCGCTCGAATGAAGCCAATGAACGAAGTCTCTCATAGTGCATCTGTATGTGTGTACAAACGATATATCTGAACGACATCATTCGCAGACATATCACGTCAGCCCTGCAGCATAGCCAATGTATCTTGCAGATAGATCAGTACATCTGGCTGTGTCTACGACTGACAAACCACATAAGCAGCCCCAGGAACTGCCAATGACATCACAACTGGGTGGACAAATTTAAACCCACCCAGTTGTGATGTCTGGCCTGACATATCAAGTGGCAGATTGGCAAGTGTATATAGCTGTAGCAATCGGCCGCTCGGTCAGAGGAACCATGGATCCATGGATCGGCAGAGAAGCTGGTCAGATGTGTACCCAGCTTTTGGAGGCACATAAGATCTGCTCCAACAGTGCACCAAACATGAACCCAGAGCAGTGATGGCTAACCTTGACACTCCAGCTGTTGTTGAACTACACATCCCAGCATGCTCTGCATCAGTTTTAGCATGGCCAAATAACAAAACTGTAGCAGGGCATGCTGGGATGTGTAGTTCAACAACAGCTGGAGTGTCAAGGTTAGCCATCACTGACACAAAGTCTCATTAACAATATAGAATTACTATTATTTTTTTCGTTTTGTATCATTTACCATTGTACTCCCTATCGTTTTCTGGCAGCACCTACCCAATAACCTGCATAAGTAAAGGGCCGTATTCACGGCACGATTTGGGGAGAGAGACAGCGCGATGTGTGCTGAGTGTGCACACCCAGCGGGTGAAGTGAGCGACCTGCTAGATTGGCCTGCATGCAGGCCAATCTAGCACCAGCGATAGCGATGCGCGGGGCTGCGCATTGCTATCGCTGTGAGGGGTACACACGGAGTGGTCACTGCTTAAAATCTAAGCAGTCTAGTCAGATTGCTTAGATTTTAAGCAGGGATCGCTCCGTGAGTACCCCCCTTAACAGTGGCAAATGTTTGCTGATGGAAGATGGTTCTTGACAGTAGAGGGACTAATTAAATGATAAAACTTTTTCATCCCATGCTTTAAAACACACCATAGTGCTTTGATACTTTGATGTAGGGAGAGACACTCTGATAAACCAGCAGTGGGTAGTTTACACTGTGTTCTAGTAGTAGATAAGACCTTTTGAGTGAAGCACAGGACTGAAGGAGTTAACGTGGATGTTTAGGCTGCATGCTCAAGTACCCTCAATCCCTTTATTTCACCTTGGCAGCAGTGATGGCTAAATAGGGCAACCCTGACCTAGTGAGCCAGAAAATCTGGACCTCCAGCAGTCACTGCTGTACTCTGCCTGTGAATCCATTTCTGGGACATGACAGCCCCGGAGCGGTGTCTCTCAGCTCTTGGTGATGGTCTAGGCAGGGTCAAGGACAGCAAGAAAAAGTGATCTGCAGACACAAACCTTTCATGTGTGAGGCCGAAGCCAGAGAGACACAACACAGGAAGGAGTGACTTCACTGTAACTATCAGCAAGAAAACCTTCCAGCAGTGTACGGGTATTTGCCTATGGTGTTCCGCCACGCTGAGGCCCTCATCCACTGGCTACAAAATTAGGTTTCACCCATTCCAGTAAAAGCAGGTCTACAGGTATAGGGATGATCCAATGATCCCATACCCATTACTGCTTGTAGTTAGGAACATTAACAGGGCAACGTTTAAAACTGTCCTGCTATATTTACCACAATTGAGGTCACTGTGGTCAGTGTAGCGAAATAAGACAGTACTACTGTATTCATTACTAGGAAAGATGACAGAGTACACAAATGTAGGGCTGGACTGATATAGTAGCACACACTGACTGCACTACCATACCCAGGTGAGGGCGGAAATTGGACCACCTTGGCACCTATAATTTATTTCTTTGAATTTATATAGCGCTGGCATACTACATAGTACTTTACAAATGGGAACAAGGACAGTAATAAACAAGACTTGTAGTCACAAACTGACAAGAGGGAAGAAGGCCTTGTTCACAAACTGGCAATCTATAATCCAGTTCTGCGGGCATGGCACTAACACTTTTACCAGACATGGTTTTTTTTCTTCACTTCTCAACACCTCTATGGGGTCACGTGCAGTTTTGCAATGGCACATCAGACCTTTCTATATGTATATTTTGCTTGAAATCATAGCAACCAGACACTGATTGGTTGCGACCAGAAGTATATAAGATACTTGCAGAGTTGCTGGTTTTTCAGCGTATAAACGTTGCTCTATTAGCAAGCATAGCGGCAATATGAGTAGAAGGTGGTATAAAAGGTATATGGGGCGATAGACATACAGACACTTTCAGCATTCAGCAGAGGGCCTAACTGGGAACCATAGGCTACTGTAGTTGCACTGCAGACTAAAGGCTACAGCAGTCTCTGTCACATGGTCGGTGAAACACAAACACAATCCTACTGGAGACATGTGAAGAGCATTGTCTGAGGTCTAGAACACAGCAGGAAGTGTTGCCTTCCTGCCTTCTCTTCTAACCTCATGTGCCACACAGTCATTACCAAGGCCGAGAGGGCATTGGCCCAGCCCAGCACGCCACTGCACACTGGCTTCTGGCTATTTCCAAGCAGCTTGATTACAAATACTTTCTGCTTGAAAGCTTAACACAGTCACTTATAATTTTACAGTCCAGCAACAGATGAGGAAAGCAGGCAGGGTGACAGTGCTCTTCTAAAGAAGGTTTAATGTCTTTATCCACAAACAGACACTGCTTTTATTCTCCTCCTTATGTCAACAGAAAATAAATTATTGCTGCTAGGCATTTATCTCATCAGAATGAACGTGTACTTCACCATACAGAATAGCCACTCCTGAACTGTTTTACAGGAGTATTTTTTATACAGCCTTTGAGGGGCTGGTCTACATTCACACACAAAAAAAGGACCTAGGGAGAAAGTTACTAAGCGGCAGCTTGCAGAGTCCACTGCTTCCCGCCACGTCTAAGCAGGAAATTTAAAACAATATTACACAAAAGCAAAAAATAAAATAAAGGCTTATTGCGCTTTAAATAGTGTTGTCGCCTTAAATATCCAGCGTATCCCCGATGAGCCGCTGTAAGCCATCACATAATAAATGTACCCCCTAAAGTGATAAAGGCAATATATCATACAGGTCTACTGTCCTGAAAGAGGCACAAATTTTGGGGAGCTCTTCGAGACATCATGACTCTCTCGCACCTTTTCCTTCTGCTTCTCCTGGATTGGTTGGGGCAAAAAAATAAAATAAAATAATATATATATATATATATATATATATATATATATATATATATATATATATATAGAGTAAATTACGCTACACGATGTTGGACCATGTCAAGGAAGATATCAGGGGGGGTGATAGAGGAAAGATCCTTCTGCAGTTAGAAATTAAATGGATACATCTTTTGAATACCGTTTCCCCGCATGGACTGAATGAAATGATTTCCTTTAATTGTTTCTTATAATGGTTATGTTGCTATTTTTTGTAGTATTGCTGTAAGATCATTTGTAGTAATGTCCGTTTGTACAATGTATCATTGTAACCATGGTAACGGTTTTTACTTTCACTTTCATTTTCACTTTGTCCCAGTCACTGCTCAGGCGCCGTCTATTGGTGATGACGTCAGTAGCAGCAGCATGGGGAGTGTTTTTGCACTTACTTTCACTTTCACTTGGTGTTTCTTAACTGCATAAAGGTAAGCTTGATTTCTTGCATTTGTTATATACCTGACGAAGGATAATAAATCCGAAACGTTGTATTCAACCCAGGAGTGTCCGGGTTTCTTATTTGAATTAAGTCCACGAGTGCCGCCTACATACCATACTTATATCAAACTCAGAAGGAAGGCACCGGGCAAGATGTCTACATTTATTTGGCGGAGTGCCGAGTGTATCTTTACTCTACTATAGGTTGGACTGCCATATCCACACCATTGCTAAGGCAACCGCACTTCTTTGAACCAAGTGGGTCAGTATATTTTCTTTGATTTTATCCTGCACCTGACCGCACATCATGGATACGATACCAGAGGACGTTCCAGGATACAGAGCAACTACACTACTAACCGGGGAAATTCTATCCTTATCTGATATTGATGCCAACAGGATCCTGATTACAGACAAGCTGGCACAAACTACTGGAGTCAAAACCAGTGAACAAATCTATACTGATTTTCTGAGACTCAGAAACAGGGAAACTGATTTCTACCTACATGGAGTATGCTTATCGGACTATTTTCGGGAGAAAAAAATCCCCAGGGGCTATCGCATTAAAAACATGCCCACCATTGGACGCTTCAACACAGATTTCTGTCGGAAATGGGCAGCCGTTTTAAATAAAGCCTCGTTTGACTTAATGCTGCTCGTCATTGAAGAATCCACAAGGGAGTTAGCCATCACCAGAGAGAAAATTAAAACTCTGGAGCAGAACAGCCTGGATGCTCTGATCTCAGATACTTCTGTGGACTGGATCGCTAAATTAAACACAGAGGTAGAAAAATACAGATCTGAATTAATTCAATTTAAAACCAAAAAATTGGCTACTGTCAATAGAGACTATGATGAGAACCGGGTATACTACTGGGCGAATCCGCAACCGGGCGGACGGAGACCATACCGCAGGAGGTTCAATAAATTTAATAAACAATCTGGACGATCATCTCAAGATACTGACACCTCCAGTGGAACTTCTCACAGTGAAGCAGAACTACCAAGCACCAGTCGCACCAATTCCAGAGGTCGTTCCCCTTTAGGGGTAAAAACGAGAGCAAAGGAGGACGGCGCAGAAGACAAAGAACCAGACGTGGCGGCCAATGCCAAAGGGAGACCAAAGCGAGCTGCAAAAACAACAAAGAAATGATATATAATTTATCATCACGCACATTGACTGACATTGAGACTGCGGTGTTGAGTAAAGGTTTGAATTTTGTTCCGACTAACCCCCATAATAGTCTCAAAAGCAAAGTTGATCTGAGTCGCCTTAACAGGCAACTGAGACTGAAAGAATTCTTTAGTAAAAATGACTCTGATAAACCTTTAACTAAAATTGATAAACCAGCATGTCCTGTTAAACCAAAATCTAACTTTGACCCCTATTCTTCCAACACAGCCATAAAAGCTTTCACTAGAACTGTCACTAATTGTATTGATTTATGTGAAAAAGAAAATGTCACTAGCACCATGAATTTATCACCTGCTGAATGGCAGGCATTGCGTGATCTTGCGACCTGTAATGACATAACAATACGCCCTGCCGATAAAGGTGGGGGCATTGTGGTGCAAGACTTATGTGATTATAGAGATGAAGCTTACAGACAGTTATGTGATGATAATGTGTATACCAAGCTAGAGGCTGATCCCACTGCTATGTATCTAAGGGAGCTTGAGGATGTCTTGCTGTCTGCGGTTGAGGCTGGACATATTACTGAATCTGTAAAGAATGCTTTGTGTTGTAATTATCCACGGGTACCCGTATTCAATATGCTTCCCAAATTGCATAAAAACAGTGAGAAGCCACCTGGCAGACCCATTGTGTCTGCCAGGGACTCCTTGTACTATCAAGTATCCAAATATCTTGACTTTTACCTCCAGCCGGTAGTTCAGAATCAATCTACATATCTGAAAGACACGACAATGTTTTTGCATAAACTCAGATCTTTTGGTGTTATACCTGAAGACTGCTGGCTAGGCACTATTGATGTAGTAAGCCTATACACTAGTATTCCTCATGACAGGGGACTCGAGGCTGTACGAAGTTTGATTACCAATAACACCCTCTATCTTGGTCCTAATGTGGATTTTTTCTTGCAACTTTTGAGGTTGGTTTTGGAGAGAAATTATTTTATTTTTAACAATGAATTTTTCCTGCAGACCCGGGGTTGTGCGATGGGATCTTGTGTCGCACCAACCTACGCGAATGCTTTCATGTTCCTAGTTGAACACCAATTGTTCTTTGATGACCAGGACCTGGCCAATCTCATACCCCTATATACAAGATATATAGACGACGTGTTCCTCCTATGGAGGGGCACAGAGGAGGAATTCACTAATATGATGTCACTGGCCAACACTAGGGACAGACACATCAAGTTTACGTGGAACATTCAAAAGGAAAACATACATTTTTTAGATGTAGAGGTAAAAATACGTGGTGTTGACTTCAGTACATCTATTTACCAGAAACCCACTGATTGCAACAATATGCTGCATGCCTCCAGCCACCATCCGAGCTCCCTTAAAAGAGGTCTCCCCTATTCGCAATTCTTACGGGTTCACCGCATTTGCAGTGATCCTGTTGATGAGGTGAATAAAATGGAACTTATGACTAAAAAATTTCTAGAAAGGGGGTACAGCAACAAGGATTTACAATCAGCTAAAATTAAGGCACTCAAAGCACCTAAAGTAAAGAATATCACCTGTCCCAAACCTAATAAAATAGACACTACCATGATTTGGGTCAACAATTACACAGTATCTACTAAGACCATTGTCAGTACCGCTAAAAGGGTTTGGCCAGTAGTCCAAGCAGACCCAGACCTTGCAGAATTGTCTGAAAGTGCGTTACTACCTTGTTATACAAGGGGTAAAAACATCGGGGACCATGTGATACATGTTGACATTGCTAACATGTCACCCACATATCCTAAACACTTCATGACTAAAAAACCAGGAAACTACAGGTGCTTAGGTTGCACTACTTGCACCTATCTGGACACCGGCAATTATATCAGGCATCCACATAGTGGTAAACAGATCAAATTAAAACATGTTTTTACTTGCACCAGCAAATATGTGATCTACTGCATTAGGTGCCCTTGCAGCTTATATTACATAGGCAAAACGGTGTGCCAGTTCAAAGAAAGAATGGCACAACACCGCAGTGCCATTAAGCAGATATTGGAAGGGAAAAACATAGATCAGCCTGTTGCCAAACATTTTAAAACTTGCAAGCACAGTCTCTCCTCATTACGCTACATGATGTTGGACCATGTCAAGGAAGATATCAGGGGGGGTGATAGAGGAAAGATCCTTCTGCAGTTAGAAATTAAATGGATACATCTTTTGAATACCGTTTCCCCGCATGGACTGAATGAAATGATTTCCTTTAATTGTTTCTTATAATGGTTATGTTGCTATTTTTTGTAGTATTGCTGTAAGATCATTTGTAGTAATGTCCGTTTGTACAATGTATCATTGTAACCATGGTAACGGTTTTTACTTTCACTTTCATTTTCACTTTGTCCCAGTCACTGCTCAGGCGCCGTCTATTGGTGATGACGTCAGCAGCAGCAGCATGGGGAGTGTTTTTGCACTTACTTTCACTTTCACTTGGTGTTTCTTAACTGCATAAAGGTAAGCTTGATTTCTTGCATTTGTTATATACCTGACGAAGGATAATAAATCCGAAACGTTGTATTCAACCCAGGAGTGTCCGGGTTTCTTATTTGAATTAAGTCCACGAGTGCCGCCTACATACCATACTTATATATATATATATATATATATATATATATATATATATATATATATATATATATATATAAAAAAGCAGGTATGCAATATATTCAGAAAAGTACAGAGACCATTCCATTCTATATCTCAGACTAAACTGGTCACTGTAGAGAATCTCATAAAAATGGACACTATAATACACCCATGATGGTTATCTTGTGATTTATGCTTAGATTGGTGTATGAAAACCTTCTGACACACAGGTGACCCTTCTGGCAGCTGGTGGGTTAAGTTACTGATGAGGTCATGTAAAACTAGACCGGAAGCCTCTAGATTTAGCCTACAGTCCCACTAACCCTGCGTCTTCCTTCCTTGCTAACACACAATAACATGGCATCACTCCAGTACGCTGCACTTATCTGTGCCTTAATGATAGACTGTCCAGTCTCATCTTGTTAATCCTTCCTTTCACCTCCAAAGGAAAACGTGCTGTCTATCCTCTTATTCTCTACAGCAGTGATGGGCAGCCTACACCAGCTGCCCCCAGCTTCTTCCCGTCACATTGGTTTGCTATAGCTTGTGACACTTAATGCCTACTGATATGTTATTACAGATAGGTGTCTCTTTCTTGGATTGAAGGTCTTGTTTTAATTTATTACAGAGATTAAGGATAATATGTGTCCCTTCTAAGGGTTAAGGCCCATAAAGTGAATCAGGGTGCATAACACTGTAATTCACATTTGTGATTAAACCCATAAAATACAAATGACTGGGTGTCTATGCTAAGTTTCTACACCACTTATACAAATAAAAGGTGCATTAAATGAAAAGGCCAAAACCCACAAGGGGCCTGAGAACAATTTCAATTATTTATTTATAATAAAATGGTCTTCTTATACTATACAACTTGAAACCACATGGGTCTAGTAAAAGAAAAATAGTAGTTTTTCTCTAACGTCCTAAGTGGATGCTGGGGACTCCGTCAGGACCATGGGGTTTAGCGGCTCCGCAGGAGACAGGGCACAATAATAAAAGCTTTAGGATCAGGTGGTGTGCACTGGCTCCTCCCCCTATGACCCTCCTCCAAGCCTCAGTTAGATTTTTGTGCCCGGCCGAGAAGGGTGCAATCTAGGTGGCTCTCCTGAGCTGCTTAGAATAGAAGTTTAAGTTAGGTTTTTTATTTTCAGTGAGTCCTGCTGGCAACAGGCTCACTGCTACGAGGGACTTAGGGGAGAGAAGTAAACTCACCTGCGTGCAGGATGGATTTGCTTCTTAGGCTACTGGACACCATTAGCTCCAGAGGGAGTCGGAACACAGGTCTCACCATGGGGTTCGTCCCGGAGCCGTGCCGCCGACCCCCCTTGCAGATGCCGAAGTTGAAGAGGTCCAGAGGTCCAGAAACAGGCGGCAGAAGACTTTCAGTCTTCATAAGGTAGCGCACAGCACTGCAGCTGTGCGCCATTGTTGTCAGCACACTTCATACCAGCGGTCACTGAGGGTGCAGGGCGCTGGGGGGGGGCGCCCTGGGCAGCAATGTATTATACCTTTTTTATGGCTAAAATACATCACATATAGCCCTTGAGGCTATATGGATGTATTTAACCCCTGCCAGATCTCACAAACTCCGGGAGAAGAGCCCGCCGTTTTAGGGGGCGGGGCCTATTCTCCTCAGCACACGGCGCCATTTTCCTGCTCAGCTCTGCTGTGAGGAAGGCTCCCAGGCTCTCCCCTGCACTGCACTACAGAAACAGGGTTAAAACAGAGAGGGGGGGCACTTATTTGGCGATATGATTACATATGTGAAAATGCTATAAGGGAAAACACTTGTATAAGGGGTTGTCCCTGTATAATTATAGCGTTTTTGGTGTGTGCTGGCAAACTCTCCCTCTGTCTCCCCAAAGGGCTAGTGGGGTCCTGTCCTCTATCAGAGCATTCCCTGTGTGTGTGCTGTGTGTCGGTACGTGTGTGTCGACATGTAGGAGGACGATGTTGGTGAGGAGGCGGAGCAAATTGCCTGTATTGGTGATGTCACTCTCTAGGGAGTCGACACCGGAATGGATGGCTTATTTAGGAATTACGTGATAATGTCAACACGATGCAAGGTCGGTTGACGACATGAGACGGCCGGCAAACAAATTAGTACCTGTCCAGGCGTCTCAGACACCGTCAGGGGCTTGTAAAAACGCCCATTTACCTCAGTTGGTCGACACAGACACGGACACTGACTTCAGTGTCGACGGTGAAGAAACAAACGTATTTTCCTTTAGGGCCACACATTACATGTTAAGGGCAATGAAGGAGGTGTTACATATTTCTGATACTACAAGTACCACAAATAAGGGTATTATGTAGGGTGGGAATAATCTACTTGTAGTTTTTCCTGAATCAGATAAATTAAAGTGTGTGATGATACGTGGGTTTCCTCCGATAGAAAATTATTGGAGGTATACCCTTTCCCGCCAGAAGTGAGGGCGAGTTGGGAAACACACCTTAGGGTGGATAAGGCGCTCACACGCTTATAAAAACAAGTGGCGTTACCGTCTCCAGATACGGCCGCCCTCAAAGAGCCAGCTGATAGGAAGCTGAAAAATATCCTAAAAAGTATATACACACATACTGGTGTTATACTACGACCAGCAATCGCCTCAGCCTGGATGTGCAGCGCTGGGGGGGCTTGGTCGGATTTCCTGACTGAAAATATTGATACCCTTGACAGGAACAATATTTTATTGACTATAGAGCATTTTAAGGATGCATTTCTATATATGAGAGATGCGCAGAGGGATATTTGCATTCTGGCATCAAGAGTAGATGTGATGTCCATATCTGCCAGACGATGTTTATAGACACGACAGTGGTCAGGTGATGCAGATTCCAGACGGCACATGGAAGTATTGCCGTATAAAGGGGCGGTCCATCGGACCTGGTGGCCATGGCAACAGCTGGAAAATCCACTTTTGTTACCCCAAGTCACATCTCAGCAGAAAAGGACACAGTCTTTTCAGTCTCAGTCCTTTCGTACCCATAAAGGCAGGCGGGCAAAAGGCCAGTCATATCTGCCCAGGGTTAGAGGAAAGGGAAGAAGACTGCAGCAGGCAGCCCATTCCCAGGAACAGAAGTCCTCCACAGCTTCTGCCAAGTCCGCAGCATGACGCTGGGGCCATACAAGCGGACTCAGGTGCGGTGGGGGGTCATCTCAAGAGTTTCAGCACGCAGTGGGCTCACTCGCAAGTGGACTCCTGGATCCTACTCGTAGTATCCCAGGTGTACATTGGAAATTCGAGACGTCTTCCCCTCACAAGTTCCTGAAGTCTGCTTTACCAACGTCTCCCTCCGACAGGGAGGCAGTATTGGGAAAAAATTCACAGGCTGTATTCCCAGCAGGTGATAATCAAAGTACCCCTCCTACAACAAGGGAAGGGGTATTATTCCACACTATATTGTGGTACTGAAGCCAAACGGCTCGGTGAGATCTAAAAGATTTGAACAATTACATACAAGGGTTCAAATCAAGATGGAGTCACTCAGAGCAGTGATAGCGAACCAGGACGATATGGTGTCACTGGATATCAGGGACGCTTACCTACATGTCCAAATTTTGCCCTTCTCACCAAGGGTATCTCAGGTTCGTGGTACAGAACTGTCACTATCAGTTCAGAAGCTGCCGTTTGGATTGTCCACGGCACCCCGGGTCTTTACCATGGTAATGGCCGAAATGATGATTCTTCCTAAAAGAAATATGGACGCTTTCCTGATAAGGGCAAGGTCCAGAGAACAGTTGGCGGTCGGAGTAGCACTATCTCAAGTAGTTCTACGACAGCACGAGTGGATTCTAAATATTCCAAAATCGCAGCTTTTTCCGACGACACGTCTAATGTTCCTAGGAATGATTCTGGACACAGTCCAGAAAAGGATGTTTTCTCCCGGAGAAGAAGGCCAGGGAGTTATCCGAGCTAGTCAGGAACCTCCTAAAACCAGGAAAAGTATCAGTGCATCATTGCACAAGGCTCCTGTGAAAAATGGTGGTTTCTTACAAAGCGATCCCATTCGGTAGATTTCACGCAAGAACCTTTCAGTGGAATCTGCTGGGAAAATGGTCCGGATCGCATCTTCAGATGCATCAGCGGATAACCCTGTCTCCAAGGACAAGGGTGTTTTCTTCTGCGGTGGCTGCAGAGTGCTCATCTATGAAAGGGCCGCAGATTCGACATTCAGGACTGGGTCCTGGTGACCACGGATGCCAGCCTGAGTGGCTGGGGAGCAGTCACACAAGGAAAAAATTTCCAGGGAGTGTGATCAAGTCTGGAGACTTCTCTCCACATAAATATACTGGAGCTAAGGGCAATTTACAAGGCTCTAAGCTTAGCAAGACCTCTGCTTCAAGGTCAGCCGGTATTGATCCAGTGGGACAACATCACGGCAGTCGCCCACGTAAACAGACAGGGCGGCACATGAAGCAGGAGGGAAATGGCAGAAACTGCAAGGATTCTTCGCTGGGCGAAAAATCATGTGATAACACTCTCAGCAGTGTTAATTCCGGGAGTGGAAAACTGGGAAGCAGACTTCCTCAGCAGGCATAACCTCCACCCGGGAGAGTGGGGACTTCAGCGGGAAGTCTTCCACATGATTGTAAACCGTTGGGAAAAACCAAAGGTGGACATGATGGCGTCCCGCCTGAACAAAAAACTAGACAAATATTGCGCCAGGTCAAGGGACCCTCAGGCAATAGCGGTGGACGCTCTGGTAACACTGTGGGTGTACCAGTCAGGGTATGTGTTCCCTCCTATGCATCTCATACCAAAAGTACTGAGAATCATAAGAAGGAGATGAGTAAGAACGATACTCGTGGTTCCGGATGGGTCAAGAAGGACTTGGTACCCGGAACTTCAAGAGATGCTCACGGAAGAACCGTGGCCTCTACCTTTAAGAAAGGACCTGCTCCAGCAGGGGCCTTGTCTGTTCCAAGACTTACCGCGGCTGCGTTTGACGGCATGGCAGTTGAACGCCGGATCCTGAAAGGGCATTCCAGATGAAGTCATCCCTACCCTGGTCGAAGCCAGGAAGGATGTAACCGCAAAACATTTTCACCGCATTTGGCGAAAATATGTTGCGTGGGGTGAGGCCAAGAAGGTCCCTACAGAGGAATTCCAACTGGGTCGTTTCCTACATTTCCTGAAAACAGGACTGTCTATGGGCCTAAAATTAGGGTCCATTAAGGTTCAAATTTCGACCCTGTCGAATTTCTTCCAGAAAGAACTGGCTTCAGTGCCTGAAGTTCAGACGTTTGTAAAAGGGGTACTGCATATACAGCCTCCTTTTGTGCCCCCAGTGGCACCTTTGGGATCTCAATGTTGTTTTGAGTTTCCTAAAGTCACATTGGTTTGATCCACTCACCACTGTGGAATTAAAATATTTCACATGGAAGGTGAAGATTCTATTAGCCCTGGCTTCAGCCAGGCGTGTGTCAGAATGGGCGGCTTTATCATATAAAAGCCCTTACTTAATTTTTCATTCTGACAGGGCAGAATTGAGGACTCGTCCTCAATTTCTCCTTAAGGTGTTTTCTGTTTTTCACATGAACCAACCTATTGTGGTACCTGCGGCTACTAAGGACTTGGAGGACTCCAAGTTACTTGACGTTGTCAGGGCCCTGAAAATATATGTTTCCAGGACGACTGGAGTCAGAAAATCTGACTCGCTGTTTAGCCTGTATGCACCCAACAAGATGGATGTTCCTGCTTCTAAGCAGACGATTGCTCGCTGGATTTGTAGTACAATTCAGCTTGCACATTCTGTGGCAGGCTTGCCACAGCCAAAATCAGTAAAAGCCCATTCCACAAGGAAGTGGGCTCATCTTGGGCGGCTGCCCGAGGGGTCTCGGCTTTACAACTTTGCCGAGCTGCTACTTGGTCAGGGGCACACCCTGACTGAGGAGGACCTGAAGTTCTCTCATTCGGTGCTGCAGAGTCATCCGCACTCTCCCGCCCGTTTGGGAGCTTTGGTATAATCCCCATGGTCCTGACGGAGTCCCCAGCATCCACTTAGGACGTTAGAGAAAATAAGAATTTACTTACCGATAATTCTATTTCTCGTAGTCCGTAGTGGATGCTGGGCGCCCATCCCAAGTGCGGATTGTCTGCAATACTTGTACATAGTTATTGTTACAAAAATCGGGTTATTCTTGTTGTGAGCCATCTTTTCAGAGGCTCCTTCGTTGTTATCATACTGTTAACTGGGTTCAGATCACAGGTTGTACGGTGTGATTGGTGTGGCTGGTATGAGTCTTACCCGGGATTCAATATCCTTCCTTATTATGCACGCTCGTCCGGGCACAGTATCCTAACTGAGGCTTGGAGGAGGGTCATAGGGGGAGGAGCCAGTGCACACCACCTGATCCTAAAGCTTTTATTATTGTGCCCTGTCTCCTGCGGAGCCGCTAAACCCCATGGTCCTGACGGAGTCCCCAGCATCCACTACGGACTACGAGAAATAGAATTATCGGTAAGTAAATTCTTATTTTTAGTAGATATCCCAAATATTTTATTATATATATTTTTTATTATTAATATCTCAAGTATTAGCTAATGTAGAATAGTTTTGAAAATAGTACATAAACATAATAATGATCTTACTTGCTAGCCAGCCATATCGGCAATTCAATTAACGAGGATGCGTTCAAATGTGCAACTGCACAGACATCACCAAGAATTACAACAGGCAACATTCACACATTCTCCCATGCAGCTCTGTGAGGTGGGTGGAAACACGTGCGATGTTGGTGGTCGGTAGGTGCCGGCGCTCCGCCCATTTCAATCACCTTGTGCCCATCGGTATGGGTGGGCTGCTGCAGGTCGGCACACCCTAACACTTTATTAACACTCATTATTTTTCCTATCACTTTGTATATATAATTTTAATCACACCACTTACATAGCACTTCTGTGCTTCTTATTAACCCCTATTAATTTTCACCTGTGTGCTGACCTGGGGTGGCCGACCTGTGCCGACATTGTGGGGTCCTGCACCCCAGGCCCATACCTAGTATTAGGGACCCCCAGTGACGGAGAAGCCTTGTCGATCGGCCTGGGGGCTTAACCCTATATCTGCAGATATACGCAACTAAGATCTCCGTGTTATCTGACTATTATTATATAGTAATATTATTCACTCGGTGTGCATTAGGGAACACAGTTTTTTTTCCTACACAGAATTACCCCTCCCCTTTTAGCACCTGAGTGACATTACAATCTGATTGAGCAGCTTTCCACCTTGTGTATTGTATATAGAGAGGCACAAATGGGTCAGCATTAGGAGGGATTGCTGACTCTAGTAGTGCCATAGGGGAAGCCAGGGGTATCCCCAGGTAAGCTGGCTCTCAGATGCTGTAGGTGCCATTACCATGTGGCCTTACACTGGGAATTTAACCCAGATATATATATGTAATTATTTATGGGGTGGGTGTGGGGTGCAGTAGCCCCTGTGTCGGTATGGGTGGGCTGCTGCAGGTCGGCACACCCTAACACTTTATTAACACTCATTATTTTTCCTATCACTTTGTATATATTATTTTAATCACACCACTTACCGTATATACTCGAGTATAAGTCGACCCGAATATAAGCCGAGGCACCTAATTCTACCACAAAAACCTGGGAAAACTTATTGACTCGAGTATAAGCCTAGGGTGGGAAATGCAGCTCTAGCCGTACACAGCCCTCAGTGCCAGATATGCCCTCATAGTGCCAGATATGCCCCCACAGTGCTGCCAGATATGCCCCCACAGTGCTGCCAGATATGCCCCCACAGTGCTGCCAGATATGCCCCCACAGTGCTGCCAGATATGCCCCCACAGTGCTGCCAGTTATGCCCCCACAGTGCTGCCAGTTATGCCCCCACAGTGCTGCCAGATATGCCCCCACAGTGCTGCCAGATATGCCCCCACAGTGCTGCCAGATATGCCCCCACAGTGCTGCCAGATATGCCCCCACAGTGCTGCCAGTTATGCCCCCACAGTGCTGCCAGATATGCCCCCACAGTGCTGCCAGATATGCCCCCACAGTGCTGCCAGATATGCCCCCACAGTGCTGCCAGATATGCCCCCACAGTGCTGCCAGATATGCCCCCACAGTGCTGCCAGTTATGCCCCCACAGTGCTGCCAGATATGCCCCCACAGTGCTGCCAGTGCTGCCAGATATGCCCCCACAGTGCTGCCAGATATGCCCCCACAGTGCTGCCAGATATGCCCCCACAGTGCTGCCAGTTATGCCCCCACAGTGCTGCCAGATATGCCCCCACAGTGCTGCCAGATATGCCCCCACAGTGCTGCCAGATACGCCCCCTCATGATGCCAGATACGTTCCCTCCCCAAGTGCCAGGTATGCCCCACAGTGTTGTTACTTACCCCTCCGTCGATCCCGCGCTGTCTTCTGGAGGGACACGAAGCGCACAGCACGCGCCTCTCCTGTGTCCCTCCTGCATCTTCGGCGGCCGCGGCGGGTCTATTAAAGGAAGTGCCGGTTCGTGATCAGAGGTCACGAACGGGTACTTCCTGTAATAGAACCGCCGCTGCTGCCGCCGGAGATGCAGGAGGGACACAGGAGAGCCGCGCGCTGTGCGCTCCGTGTCCCTCCTTCACACTGCTCTGCCTCTGCCTGTCACTGACTCGAGTATAAGCCGAGGTGGCTTTTTCAGCACAAAAAAAAGTGCTGAAAAAGTCGGCTTATACTCGAGTATATACGGTACGTAGCACTTCTGTGCTTCTTATTAACCCCTATTAATTTTCACCTGTGTGCTGACCTGGGGTGGCCGACCTGTGCCGACATTGTGGGGTCCTGCACCCCAGGCCCATACCTAGTATTAGGGACCCCCAGTGACGGAGAAGCCTTGTCGATCGGCCTGGGGGCTTAACCCTATATCTGCAGATATACGCAACTAAGATCTCCGTATTATCTGACTATTATTATATAGTAATATTATTCACTCGGTGTGCATTAGGGAACACAGTTTTTTTCCCACCTTGTGCCCATCGTCACTAATTGAATTGCCTCCACAGACTAGAATATCTCCTAAATTGTGAATTAAAGCCCACTGTTTCTTTTCTGCAAGCACACAAATAAAATGTATGTATCCCAATTTGTGTTTCACAACCACACTATTACACTGGTTGAAAATCATCCCACTGGTGTACATGAACAAAATAACAAAGCACGATGAATATTACATTGAGAGTGGCACAATAGTGTACCAGTACAGTTCATCGGCATAAAATACCCTGGACAATGGCCCGTAACAAAAATCTGTTTTCACAATAACATAGATTCATCCTCTTATGCAACACAGAGAAAGGATTTAGTTTTAAGTTAACGCCATTTAGGAGAGATTACTGTTTAATTGCAGCCAGCGCTGGCACACAGGCCGCAGCTAAACATCCTTTATGCACAAAGCCTTCTATAGTCAGAGACAACTGTGCGGCAGAGTCAGACCAGACCCTAGAGACTGGCAGCTCCAGGGGCCGTCAGGAATAGATGCTACCATTAGCCAGACAGAAAACACAGGCCTGTGAACTTTAAGACATTAGGGAGGGTGGGAAGATGGAAAGGGGTGGGGATAGTCACATGCAGCTGTCATCTGATTTGCATACCCGACAACATACTTTGTCAATACACAAACCTCTCATTGATGGGCATGAACAAGACAGAAAGAAAAGATGTTTCGAGGTGTAACAATAAAACACAAATGTAAGCAAGCAGATCAATATGGACAATTGCTCTGGTAATTCTCTCTGTTAGGTCTAGCTAGTATGGGTCAAAGTACATTTGTGCTATAACTGCCATATTAGTAAACGTGTATACAAACAGGTCTGCAGGTGTGGTACAAAGGAATTCCCAGGCCAATGCACTGGTGCCCTCCTGGTACAGGAGTCATGTGACTTTAGTCAGCGGGGTTTAGTTAGGCTAAAAGAAGCTTCATGAGTGGACTATAAAGTTATATTAAACTTATTAGTGAACTTTCACCATCTCCAAACACACTAACCAGAACAAGGAAACAATAAGCCTAGAACTTCTATTTCAGGCGGTTTATGAGGTTACTTCAGCTCAATTACCTCTGTTCCATGCGTCAAACCTCTCCAACTATCTGTGCCTCTATTTTTAACAAAAACATGGCTGATCTGCAGGATGTGTGTAGATAACTTATGGCACAATGTAATATGCATAGCTCTACGGGGTACGATCAATAAAACCAGCACGGTCATTTGTATGTGAGCAATTTGTCTCTACACAGCTGAATTTAGACATCCTCTCACAAGCCTGAAATCAAACCTCCCCCTCGGCTTACTGCTCAGGCCCAGATTTTTAATAGCTTCCTCCATACTAGGAGCATAAATCTAGATGCACAGTGCTCACGCTTGCTGTGAACTCAATCTTCTTCCACAATAATAGGTACAAGGCACCCTGGTATCTGCAATCTCTGTGTGGCTAAACTTTCACCAAATACGGTAAGGGAAACAGCCAATGACTCTAGTGTGTGGCTACCATTTATACTAGTCTAGAAAGATCTTTAAAAAAAAAAAAAAAAGCACAGTAACGTCATATTTTATAAATATAAAAAAAGTTTGTATAATATGACTACCTAGTTTCATGTGGTCTTCACTTTGCCGGCGGTCGGGCTCCCGGCGACCAGCATACCGGCGCCGGAATCCCGACCGCCGGCATACCGACAGTTCTTCTCCTTCTTGGCCCCCCCCCCCATAACACTCCCCCCCCCCCCCCCTTCTCCCAGAGGGAGAATAGATAGCGTGGCACCGTGCCCGCAAGGGGCTCATTTGCGCTCGCCCAGCTGTCGGTATGCCAGCGGTCGGGATTCCGGCGCCGGTATGCTGGTCACCAGGAGCCCGACCGCCGGCATCACATACTACACCCCCTAGTTTCTATGTTGCTGCTAGTCACCTTGCAAATCTCAGCAATCAGTACAGTTGCCATTATTGGACTTCTCATGTAATCCTTCTCTCTCCGCCCAGATCATTCCAAGTAATCTTCATGACAGGTTTGATTTTTTTCATAATGTATTTAGAATAGGGCGAGACCACCAATGCCCAATGCAATTGTATAAATCAAAGAAACAGCAGTGGAGAGCCAGACTATGACTACATAGGTGGCCAAGGAACTCCTCTTGGTGGTAGTTTAATACAGTGGAGTTCACTAGTAAAAATAACCGTCTGGGAAAATGGGGTTATGCAAATCCCCCCCTCTCCCCCTCCCCCTCCTCCCTTAATAGTGTATGCTTTCATTAAATAGTTTTCAATAGGGTTGGAAAAAAAACAAAAAAACTTTTCTTTAAAACAGTTTTTTTGCATTAATGTGTTAATGAATAAGACATTTGAATCATGTATTAGAAACCTTGATCAGCCATGTTTTAATGCTTTCTAACATTAATAATGTTATTAGGCTTTGATTTGATTTATTTTACATATTTCAATAAAACAAGTTTTTTTACAGCTTATTATTGTATTCCTATTCCATCGGAATATATGTAGATAGACTAAGCATATTAATACATACAAAGTACACACATAGATGACATTCACTTGAATTGCGTGGCAACTTTCAAACTCTTTATGAACAAGGCTATACTCACAGACAAATTGCTAAAAAATAAAAAATTCCACAGTCTTTTGTAATGTAGACATTAGCTCAATACAAAGAAACAGGTACAAACATGGAAAAAAAAAACCACACGTTCTGGACAACGCAGGTGTACATCAAAAATGGAAGATACATTACTGTAATGAGTAATGCTGGGCATGTGCGCTACAATTACCTGGCCAATTTGCCTGATATCAGCGGATTGGTCAGATATTTAGAGCGTATATGTGGGTGACCAATCATAAAGTATCGATTGGTTGGGCCTGCCAAATCGTCCAATATGTCCCTCCAATTCGAAATTTTCTAAAGTGGGTCGCATTGGGAAGTATGTGCCCTGCCGCAGTCGCGTGACTGACATTTTTCCTGTTCCTTCACATGGCAAGATATCGGCAGGGTCAGATAAAATGCCTGTAGGTCTGACAGGCATTTTATCTGACCGTGTATGCCCGGCATAAGCAAAACTGAAGACTCCTAGCCACTGCAATCAAAGAAGAACTCAATAAAATTAGACAAACTCCAGTATGAATTGATACAGTTAAAAGACATCTGCATAATGTAAGTCTACACGGTCCCATAGCTTGCAGAAAACCATTGTTGAGGTCTGTAAATAAGTAAAACGTCTTCGATGGTCCAAAGAACATCCGTATTAGACAATGGATTAGTGGAAAAGTATTTTGGACCGACGAGTTCAAATTTGAACTTTTCAGAACCAGAAGACATCAGTATGGTCGAAGAACGTATGTTAGATAATTGTTTAAGTCATACAGTTAAACATGGTGGTGGTATGACATGATTTGGGGTAGTTTTGGTGGAGGAAAGGTTAGATATTTAGTTTAAATAACA
The DNA here is from genome assembly GCF_028390025.1 of Pseudophryne corroboree. Taxonomy (NCBI): domain Eukaryota; kingdom Metazoa; phylum Chordata; class Amphibia; order Anura; family Myobatrachidae; genus Pseudophryne; species Pseudophryne corroboree. Next base: position 384,177,340 of record NC_086452.1, read on the forward strand.
TCAACTCTGGATAAGAAAAGATACCAAAGTATTTTAGAACATCACAGTGCAGGGTGGACAAAGTATGTGAACCCTTGGATTTAATAACTGGTTGACCCTCCTTTGGCAGCAATAACCTCAACCAATATATTCCCATACACTTTTTGTTGTATGTATAGTATATAGAGCTTGCAAAAATACAGAATATGAAAGACTCCTCTCAAAAGCAAACGGTCCTTGATATGATTAGAAATAATTTGCCCTTGAACATTAACTTGCAGCATACCAACACATTGAATGTTACTTTCTGCATACTGCACACAGCCCGTCTCCAGGCAGAGGTCCTCGGCATCATCTCACGCTATTATTTGTGGTCCCTCCCGGCGTTGGAGATGGAGAGAACCACTAAACCCAAATACAGCCACTACTAATGGTCACCAATTTATTTAAACAAATCCAAAATAATATTTGAGCTAAAATGGATTTATGGTAAGATATTTAGTCTTTTCACATATACATCACAGGTCTTTCAGCCTGAAATGGCAATTGACAGTATAACTTGCACTACACGGTACGACGTAAAACCATTTAAATTACATCTGACAAAGAGCGCGACCCATGCAGATTCCCGTGAATCTGCGGCTGCGCAAGGTCCGTTCAGCGCACACATTGTCACCCGTAGTTCTCCTCTCCCTCTGTTTGATTGACAGGCAGCGGCGCTGAGGGGGTGGGCAGGGGCAGCCTATGTTCCTAGAAAAGGGGACGTATCGCCCCCGATTTCTGGGAGGGGAGTGCCCAGGGTCTGTGTGGGCCTCACGTCAGTCAGCTGAGTAAAGCTGGGAGGATTTGTTTGTGGTAGTATCCCTATTTTTCAGATTACCCAACTACACAATAGATCTATTTTCTACATGATATAGTATATGAAATGGTTACCATGTTCACTTACTCTATTGACTTAGGGCCTAATTCAGACCCGATCGCAAAAGCGCAATCTTTCTCTAATGGGCAAAACCATGGGGGTCATTCTGACCTGATCGCTCGCTGCAAATTTAGCACAGCTACAATCAGGTCGGAATGACCGCCCATGTGCAGTGCAGGTGGGGCAGATATAACATGTGCAGAGAGAGTTAGATTTGGGTAGGTTATATTGTTTCTGTGCAGGGTAAATACTGGCTGCTTTATTTTTACACTGCAATTTAGGTTTTGGTTTGAACACACCCCACCCAAATCTAACTCTCTATGCACGTTACATCTGCCCCACCTGCAGTGCACATGGTTCTGCCCATTAAAGAAAAAAAATTGCTGTTGTGATCAGGTCTGAATTAGGCCCTTTGACAATAACATGAGGAGTTTTTGAAATGCAATAGAGTGCACTATTATCTCAATCAGTAAACGTGACCGGATGGACACTATCGTATGTACCGGCTCAGCAGCGCGAGGAAAATAGCTTTTACATAGCTGCAAATGTTTGAAATGATCGGTAGCTCTTATGCAAGTCATACACAGAAACACAAACCCCACAGTCTTTCGGCTGTTGCCTGTTAGCGACTTTATGCAAAAGGCGATACAACCACCTTACCTACGTTCTCAAGGCTGTGCAAGCTGTGAGCCACCCACTTTTAGCATCTGTAGACAATGTAACAGATTAGCGAGTCCTTATACCCCATCGTTACAATAAATCCTGCTCCAGCCCTACGGCAGGTGCAGTTTCTCGTACACATGCTGCGGCAGCCGGTGGTGATTGACAGCCGAACTGGGTGGACGTGTGTACATGCCCGCCCAGTTCATGATGTCGGTCCCCGACAGATCGGGCAGTGTGTATGTACAGCACACTGCCCGATCCGTCCATAGATATATCTGCAGATATATCAGTGTGTACCCACCTTAAGACATGGGAAATATTTACAAAGAAACTCTGAAATACAAATATATACTAGGCACCTCATTCTCGCCTAAGGAAAAATGGGAACAAGCTGTTGCCAGTGTTACAGATATATTTTCACACTCATCCAATCAGTGCTAATCCTTTAATTGTCCCATTGTTGTTAAATAGTGTCAAGCCAAATTAGCTTAGAGGGGCTAACACCCGCACAGAAGGACTGCAGTGTCCCCATTAAAAAGGTTACACGGTGATCCATTCAAACAGATTGTCTGGGACAGTATAGAAGAGGTCAGTGTAATTAGCCCGACCCCTCTCCAGGCAATTAATAGCCCAGACTTCACTTAAATGCTTCCAAATAGTAATAATTGGGCGTGCAGTGGGCACGCTGTTTGGGAGCAATTAGTCTACGTTGTCTATTAATCCTACAGGCAGACTAGCCCTGAAAGTATCTGGGGACAGCCATTATTTAATTTTTCTTATGCAGAGCACGTTTTCAAGCGTGTCCGATCGCAGAGAACATACATGAGATAATGAGATTAAACGGCATCGTTATGCAACGTTTCAGTGAGCCGCTATGTTTCCTTCCCATCCCCCAACACCAGCCCAGACATGCACATTCACTCCTAATAATAAGCTTCCCCCACACAATTCACTCACCAGTAACATTTATTACTTATAGCACAACTGACTTTACTTTAGGTTTTGGCTGCGGGAAGGGAAGGTTTTGGGGGGGGGAGAGATAGGGCACTGGGGAAAGGTACTTACCTTGCCCCTGTCGGGATTCTCACTATCAGAATGCCACGGTGGGTATTGTGACCACTGGCATATCAGACCCAAACCCGATGCGAGATATAATCAGTGACAGAACTAAAGGATAAAGGGCCTAAATTCAGACCTGATCGCAGCAGCATATTTGTTCTCTAATGGGCAAAACCATGTGCACTGCAGGGGGGCAGATATAACATGTGCAGATAGAGTAAAGGGCCCTACACACTGGCAGATAACACTGCACGACATGAACGAGAACTCATTCATTAATGAACAAGAACTCGTTCATATCGTGCAGTGTGTAAGCACCAACGGTAAACGATGAGCGGCCCCGCGCTCGTTCATTGTCGGTGCGCCGTCACTTCTGCATGCAGGCCAATATGGAAGAGATTGTCCATATTAGCACGCATTGCTATGGTGCTGGGTGACAGGGGGAGTGAAGGTTCTTCACTCCCCCTGTCACCCGGCGCCATAGCAATGCATGCTAATATAGACAATCTCTTTCATATTAGCCTGCTGTATCGGCGGTCGGGCAGCTCAGCGGCGGGTCGCCCAGTCTGTAGGGCCTTTAGATTTGGGTGGGGTGTGTTCAAACAGAAATCTAAATTGCAGTGTAAAAATAAAGCAGCCAGTATTTAGCCTGCACAGAAACAATATAACCCACCCAAATCTAACTCTCTCTGCAGAGGTTATATCTGCCACCCCCCCCCCCTCCAGTGCCCATGGTTTTGCCCATTAGAGAAAGATTTTGCTGCTGCGATCAGGTCTCCATCAGGCCCACAGCAGTATCTCTGTGTCCTGATTTTCCAGTATAATACCATTTTATCCCAACATTTCTTAGATAGAAGACCATATTGAATATTTTTCTACAATAGTTGTATTTTATTTTGAAACCTAAATGGAAGCATGGGAAAGATTTTATGGCCTACACACGTTTAAAAGGTGTGTGCCCCAAATGTTCATCTAAAAATGCTGGGAGCCCTTAGCAAAAAGGCACAAGTGCAAAAGGAAAAAAAAAACATGTTGAAATCTAGCTCTAGAACACAGAGCTCCTCTTTTGATCAATTTAGATTGCAAACATCTGCTTGGGACTCCTATTTCCTGCCCTCAAAAATAAAATCCCCCGCTGAGAGCTGGAAGTAAGTGTAAACATGTGTGCTGAAGGCCGGAGACTCTGTCTGCAACTCGGGAGTGGGATACCGTCAGGAGAATATCTTTCACAAGCAACAGACGTCTTTGTTGCAATCTCTGAAAGTCATGGAGAGATTGAGAGATATCCTACAGCCAGCAACCTGCCGCCACTTTTTGATTACTCCTCAAGCAGAAAGATCATTGTTCAGAGTCTCTGCTTTGCCAGCACAGCAACCGTATTTTCAGTCCCCCACAATTATATTTCCATGGAATAAAAATAAACAAGCACACTGCTCTTCACCCTCATCTTGGCAGAGACTGCAGGACTTGTAGGTCCAGGTTTATTTACCGTCAACCCATCTGGTGGTGGCAAATTGTTTAAAAGAGAAAATAGGAGGCCAAACAGCGCTGTGCTTAACTTAAAGGTGTAGAAGTCTTCAATCCTAAGAAACACAATCAACTCTCTATATACAAAGTAAATATGTTTGCAAAGGTCTCTTATCTTCAGACAGAAATGGAATCTGGCAAAAGGTCTCATAAGTCTCATGAATCCTCAGCACTTTTTGGATACCCTCCTATCACACCATGTAGATGGAAATACAGACACAGAAAGGTTTCTTTATCTCCCTAATGCTAGCCATACATCATACCAACTTTTCTACACCCTCCAATTTATCAGCCCAACTAAAATAGTGCCCCACACATCTAACCAACTTTTCATCAGATCAGCCAACCTGCAAACTTTTTTAATAGACCAGCCAACTTCTGTCCAACTAGTGATGTCACAGAAGTAGGCGGACAGTGTCTGCCTGTTCTGAATATTTAAAAAACACACACACACACACACACACACACACACACACACACACACACACACACACACACACACGTGTGACATGTCTGTTTATTTCAGTGAAACTGAGCTTTTCAAACTTCATTGTGGATACATTTTTAGTAGTAGACCTACAATTGTAACAACTGAGAATATAAATAGTTTCAGTTATGTGCAGTTAAGGAATGGTATCCTCACTGTACCTAAATACCATTCACTATTGCACTTTTTCAATGAGAATTAAGGGGGGTACACACGTAGCGAGGTTTACTTCATTTCTAAGCAATCTGACTAGATTGCTTAGACATTAAGAACACATCGCTGCTGTGTGTAGGGTGCTGGCGACTGCTGCATCACTATCGCAGGCTCTAGATTTAGCATGCATGCCAAATCTAATTAGATTGCTCACTTCACCGCTGAGTGAAGTGAGCGTTTCTCCCCCTCCTCCCCCTCGCTCAGCACACATCGTGCTGGGGTGCTGTGCTAGATCGCTCGGGAGAAATCTCCCTGTGTGTAACCCCCTTAATGCTCTCACTACACTTGCCTCATCCCCTGTACACGTAACATCATACATGTGTCCCATCGGGTTGGGTATGGAATGCTAGTGGTCACATGACAGACCACGGCATCCCAACAGTAAGAATCCAGACACCGGATGGGTGTAAGTATTTTACACCTCTCCCAACCCCTACCCTAACCATTGAGGGGTGTCGGATACTGAAACCCCCCCCCCCAGTGACTGACCCTAAACCCGCAAGTGCCTAATCCTAACCCTCGGCCCATAACCCTAACCCCGATACTCACCTCCTGGATGGCAGCGGTGAAGTGGCCCCTGGACCATGCCACTGGAGCGGGATGGCGGCAGGTGGCTGGACCCTGGATGGTGGCAGTAAGGTGGCCCTGGACCATGCAGCTGGAGCAGGATAGCGGCGGGTGGTTGGACCTTGGATGGTGGCAGTGAAGGGGACCCTGGACCCTGCAGCTGGAGTGGGAGAGAGGTGACAGCTGGACCTAGATGGCAGTGGTGGTGGCCCCTGAACCCTGCACTGTCCCGGCTATAGGGAGGGGAGTGCACTGACCATAGAGGGGAAGGGGGGGTGCCCAGTTTTGGCTGTACTGAGGTGTTCACATGGAACAGGCATCAGCGCAGGTATCTGGCTCAGTATTAGTGGCTGTCAGTTTCGGTCATAGACCGCATACTCCCTCCAGCTAGAGGGGGGGCATGGTGATCGTGGGCGTTGGGTATGGCGGGGGTGATCTCTGGTGCTGGTGGTCACAGTGAACGGGTGTTGGGGATGGAGAGGACGATTGTTGTGGCGGAGACAGTGATCATGGGTGCCGGTTCGGGTGGGGTGGGACATTGAGACATGCAGCAATAGCTCCGGTCCTCCACCCGCCATGATGGACTGTCTGTCCCACGCCACTGTCTCCTGCGGCAGGGAGTGCAGGTGAGTGACACTAAGGAGGCAGGGAGGAGGAGGAGGAGTCTGTACCCTGCGCCTGAGAGGTCAAGGTGGCCCCTGAACCTGGATGGCGGCGGAGAGTTGGTGGCTGGACTTCTGCAGAGTTTGTCGCAGAGGATCAGCTGCCGGTATGCACCCAGGTACGGAGGTTCTGCTGCCACTGGTTCTCCTTCCGCTCTGCCGCCACTGCTGTCGGTTTCCAGGGTTACATGGGCAGCCAGGCAGCAGTGGAGCACTGCCGCTGCTGCCCCTGGTTGTCTTCCTGCCACCGAGATGACAGGGGCAGCCTGGCAGCAGTGATGGACTGCCGCAGCTGCCCCAGAACCTGATCCCGGATCCCGATCCACAGTGCCGCCGCCACTGGAGGCAGAGTAAGCCAAGCCAGCAGTGATGTTAACAGAAGTAGGTGGATATTGCTGGCCAGGGTCCACCTACAAATCGTTCAGTTGGAGGGAATGTTCCCCTTACACCTGAACGATCAGTTGGGAAAAATCAAACAGGTTTGATTTTCCCAACAAGTTGGACCAACCGTTTTGGGGCATTTTTCGGCGTGTGGGAGCAAACGGCTGATAATCGTTTGCTCCCACACATTGCCCAACTAGTTGGCTGGTTGGAACGATATCGTCCCGATGTATGGCTAGCATAACAAATACAGACCCTCAAAAATATACATAACAGTACACTATTAGTGCATTACAAAAAAAGACAGAAATACTTACATATACCATAGAATAAATATAAAAGGTAAAATACAAAAAAAATTAAAAAAAAAAAAATCGCAAAACAGTGACACTTAAGTCAATTGGCAGAAGAAAAAAAAAAAGAGTTGACAACTCACAGTCTGGGAAGTGGGAGAGGAACATGGAGTCCCTTGATGGAAACCAAGCCCAGGTAAGTGAAAAAGTTCACAGTTCACCACATTCCAACCCAGATTTACAGTATTAAGCATTGGAGAGTGATAAATTGCATGGTGATAAAAGTACCATCCAACCAGCTCCTAACTGACATGTTACAGGGGAAGGCAATCAATTTGCCGGCTGTCAGGATCCCGACAGTTAGGGTACCGACGCTGGATTCCCGACAGCCGACAATGCCAACAGTCGGAATACCAGCTCACAGGAGCTATTCCCACTCGTGGGTGTCCGCGGCACCCATAGTGGGGGAATAGATCCTGTGGCAAGCGCGAAGGAATTTGTAGCATTCGCCCTGCTGCCAGCATTCTGGCAGGCGGCATCCCGTCCGCCTGGATTACATATGTATTCCATTACAGACTGTATTTGCAAAATTAAAGGAGGTGAATGGCTGATACTTTATCACCATGCAAAATATCACTCTCCGTGGCTTGATAAATGTTTGCTTAAAGGGGGGTACACACGGAGAGATCACTGCTTAAATTCTAAGCAATCTGACAATCTCTCCGTGTGTATGCACCACAGCGATAGCGATGCGCGGTCCCGCACGTCGCTATCGCTGGTGCTAGATTGTGCCTGCATGCAGGTCGCTCATTTCACTGCTGAGTGAAATGAGCGCCCCCCTCGCTCAGCACAGATCGCGCTCCCCGTGTGTATGGGGCTTATGTGTTTCAGATTCAGATCCTTTATCAAGATGTGGGGTATGGGGTATGGTCACTGGAATTCCCTTATATACCCATAGTGTGACCACATGACTAAAAACATGCAAGATCAAACTCCACCCTCATCATATACAAAACCTTCCTAATAAATAATATATTTTGCAACATTTCTGTGTATATATATATATATATATATATATATATATATATATATATATATATATATATATATATTAAATGTACAAACATAAAATAAGATGAAATAACAAAATATACCACCATAAAGAAATATAAAAACAAATTAAAATGTATTTTTCCAACAACACATAAAAGTAAAGTCCAGATTTGAGGGCTCTAGAGTTGTCTTATATAAAAGATATATGTGTTGTGTAAAACAAAGGATCCATTACATAGAAACATAGTGACGAACAGCTTGTTTCCAGGCTTGATGATACAAAATGGCTTATAGGTGGTCCAGGACAGCAGAACTGAAGAGATGGCAGTCTTATGCTCCTTTCACATCAGGCGATCCACCGCCGAGCTGCCTGATGGCGGATACGGCCGACGGGCGGCCCGGCGGCAGTGGGGAAGTGACAGGGGGAGTGAAGTTTCTTCACTCACCCCCCCACCCCCCGTCACCATAGTACTGCATGTTAATATGGACGAGATTGTCCATATTAGCCTGCATGCATAAGCGACCCAACACCAACAATGAACGAGCGCGGGGCCGCCCATCGTTGCTGCCTACACAATGAAAGATATGAACGAGAACATTCACATCATTCAGTGTTCTCGCCTAATGTGTAGGGCCCATTACTGTACACTTCTAGCATACGGTTACTTTGCACATTCGATAAATCTAATTTTATTTGCTTCTGGTGCTGTAAAAGAAATCTCGAGGGTGCGAAATAGCAACCTATCATATCCTATTGGCACTACGATTACTGTATTATTGGGGGGGGGGGGGGGGGGGGAGACTGGTGGACAGAAAATTTAGGTGGAGCATGGTATGGTGCAAGGGTAGGGAATAAACTACAAAAGGCGGGAGATGGAGAATTATAGCAAATATAAATTAGGATTATTACAATTCTGTTATATAGCACCACCATATTCTACACAGTACTTTGCAGAGATGGTTGAAATGTATTCACATCTGGCCGACAATACCCCCCACATATACAAACATTGGCATCATTTTGTCCTGAGATACCACCTACTGCTGTATTTTTTGAAATGTGGGAGGAAATACCTGTAAACACAGAGCGAACATACTGTACAAACTCTAGAGAGACATTATTTAAGTATTTTTTTGTGGCGTAATAAAACAAAATATAACTCTGCCTGTAGAGACAACCTTGGTCCAGACTGTGTGTAATGCATGTTTTCTTGTTTATGGAAAATGTGGTAAAAATAAATAAAAATAAAATAATAATAATATTATTATTATTATTATTATTATTATTAATAATAATAATAATAATTTAAAAAAAAAAAGTAAAAGTGATAAAAAATATATATATAAATAAATCATGGAAGACACGTCTGTTTCTAGTTTCCAATTAACTTGGGAGAGAGCTCAGAAAATTGCCAAGATATACTGTCTGGCACCTAACAAAATAATATTTTTTACAACCATATATTTTTGTCTCTCAAAATGCATGAAAACAGAAAGAATCTCCTATATAATAGCCCAGATCTGTGACTCTGTGCCTGTGTGTCTAATGCTGGGCGGAGTCACAACTCTGGGTGGAGTCACAGCTCTGGGCAAATATATAGGAGATGGGCATGGGCTGATTGGGACGCTGAGACGCCGAACCACTTCCTGCTTGGCTGGTCATATTGTCCCCTTAGTGGGCTAACTCACCCCTCCTCCTGGCTGCCTGCAGCAATCGGAGCTCCGGCGTGTAGCCTTGGTAACGGCCCCTGCATAGCCACTGTCAGTGATGCTGCAGTCCGTGCAGCACTTCCTACTACTACAAGCCCTGCCCCTGCATGTCTTCATGCAGGGGGCGGGTTCAGCACTCGGCACTGCTACAGGCCTGCATGAGATGTGAGCAGCCTACAGAGGCCGGAAGAGGAGAGGTACAGTACAGTTGCAGCAGACAAAAGGTAAAACATGCATTACAGCAAGGGATGAGTCAAGTGAAAGAAAAGAGAGGAATGCGGGTTAGGAATGAGAAAGAGTGGAGTGAGAAAAAAGGGTTAGGCTCCTTAAATACCAAGGTGATAGAAAGAGAAAAGAAGGCAAGTAATACCGCATTCAGATCGCAAATGCCGGATCCTACCCGGTAAGACAAACGTGTACTTACCGGGTGGGATCCGGCATTTGCGCTCCTCTGCTGGCTTTCCGACCCGGCAATATACCGGGTCGGTTGCCATAGCAGCGGAGGGAGCAGCAGCAGCAGGGGCGGGGGTGGAGGCGGCGCCGGGAGATGAGCTCATCTCCTGCGCCGCCTCTGCCTATGCTGTGAATGGGAGCCGATTCGCATCGGAACGGCTCCCATTCACACTGCGCCTGACCCGGTAATCAACCCGGTAAGAACCCTTCTTTTTTACCGGGTTGAATTACCGGGTCAGGCGACCCGCTAATTCACAATTGGACCTTTCACATCGCACACGGACCCGTTTCGACACGGCAATATGCCGTGTCGGTACCGGGTTTTCAGTGCGATGTGAAAGGGGTATAAGAGTCTATGTGAGAGATTAGACAGGAAGTCACTAATGTAAGGCACAAGAAATGAAAACATGCGAGTGAGATATAGAGAAAATAAAGGAAGAATAAAGTATAAAGACTAAATGGGCTTCAAAGAGCAGAGAGAGTGAAGAAAAGGGGGACAGGGACCTGCGTGTGTTATAATATAGGGAGTAATTTATACCTGATCGCTAGGCTGTTTTTTCTCACAGCCTGTGATCAGGTCCGAACTGCGCATGCGTATCCACTGCAATGTGCAGGCGCGACGGATTACTGCACTGGGCAACGGTGCATAGTGACGGAATGGTGTGAAAAAAGCGTTCGTACGGACTATCGCAATGAGACTGACAGGAAGAGGGCGTTTGTGGGTGACAACTGACAGTTTTCAGGGAGTGTCCGGGAAAACGCAGGCGGAATCAAGCATTTGCAGGGAGGGTGTCTGACGTCAATTCCGATCCCGGTCAGGCACCCCTGCACCCACCCATCCACCACCCGCAGTGCCTCCGGAACCCCCTTCCCCCACCCACCGCAGGTTACTATTCCCAATTGTAGTCCATGTGGATCGTAAAGTATGAAAGTAAAAAAAAAAATGGAAAAATACAAAAAAATTATGAAAAACTCATGTCGACCTTGTTCAGGTTGACATAATGACCATGTTGACCAATAGTGGTCGACCTAATGACTGTCGACCTAAGTGTGGTCGACCTAATGACCATGTCCCCACGAAACAGTTGCATCAAGAAGTACAATAAGGCTCTGATTTTCACTCAGTTGTTTGGAGTCTGAGTCCAACATCTACAGGTCTTTGTCCACATCCTCAGGTTTGTCCTCAACAGAAAAGGCTCTGTAGCATGCAACCACCTTAGCTGCTTTTTCATTTCCCAATCTGTTGCTTGTTTTGGATTGTACAAAAAACTGTACGTTGAAAAAATTCTTTCAATTCCTGCATTTGATGAAACTGCGGTGAAGATTTACTACAGAAGCGTCTAACTGAAGTTGAGCTGCGTAGGACGGGTGTAGTATGGTATGCCGGCGGCCAGGATCTCGGCGGCCATTATACCAGCGCCGGGATCCCGACCGCCGGCATACCGACAGCTGAGCGAGCGCAAATGAGCCCCTTGCGGGCAAGACTCCAGGGGGGTTGTGGAGCCCCAAGAGGGAGAATAGTTGTTGGTATAATGAGCGCCGGGATCCCAACAGCCGGCATACTGAATACCACCCGCGTAGGACATCCACCAGGCTAGAGGAGATACTTGCCGTAAAGTGTCCATTTCAAACAATGGTGCAAATGGTTTCATGGATGCACGAAAGTGGACGATGACCGGCATAATTTGACGATTATAGACATGAGCAAACTCTATAGCAGTCTCAATTTCAGCAGGACTGAGCTTTCTTACCCTGTACCTAGGATCAAGTAGATTAGCCAGGAAGTGGGCATCTGCGAGTGCAATTTTAGCTTTTGCCTTTGCCATCTTTATTACGGGTGTGGTATGGAGCGTCGACAGTGTCTAGGTCAACCACTATTGGTCGACAGTAACTAGGTCAACAGGATTTCTAGGTCGACAGGTCAAAAAGTCGACATGAGGTTGTTGTTGTTGTTTTTTTTAAAGTGTTGTTTTCTCTGTACAGTGACCGGGAAACCCAATTAATGCACTGTCTTCGCTCGCCATGCTTCGGGCAAGGTGCCTCGCTGCGCTCGGCAGAGGTTACTACTATTCCTAATCGTCCGCGTGGATCGTTGAGTGTGAAAAAAAAAAAATTGTGAAAAGCTCATGTCGACCTTTTGACTTGCCGACCTAGAGACCCCGTCGACCTAGAGACCGGATACCCTTTATTACAATTACGTGGTGTCCAATCTCTTCAAGATCATTTAACAGCTTCTTTCACACTTGTATGACATCAATGATTGTGCAGTTGTGTCTTTGTGCATGATCCAGGGCTACAGAAACTGGTTTCAGCCTAGCCAAATAATCTTTAGTACTCCGCTTAATACCAAAGTTATTAACTTTGTTAATAATGTCTTGTAGGATATCATCTTTGTTTTTATCACATACGCTAAGAAGAATGGGTCAGTTTTTCAGAAAGGACTCCAAACAGTGTGACGTCAGCTCCGGCCTTCGCACTTGAGGAGTAAGTATTAAGCTACGCACACACTGCACAGAATGGAAAAAAAACATTCGGATTTGCAGCTGTCCGCTGACTGAGGGGTATTTTCGCACAGCGTACACATGCAATCGCACACTTGCACGGGGCAAATTTTCACTCCCCCTGGGCGGCGACTATCTGATTGCGGGACAGTGTAATTTGCAGATCTGAATTAGGCCTTTGGATGTGTATCGGCCTTCAGCTGCGATCATGTACGTAGAGAAAATAAGAATTTACTCACCGGTAATTCTATTTCTCGTAGTCCGTAGTGGATGCTGGGGACTCCGTAAGGACCATGGGGAATAGCGGCTCCGCAGGAGACTGGGCACAACTAAGAAAGATTTAGGACTACCTGGTGTGCACTGGCTCCTCCCTCTATGCCCCTCCTCCAGACCTCAGTTAGGAAACTGTGCCCGGAAGAGCTGACACAATAAGGAAAGGATTCGGAATCCCGGGTAAGACTCATACCAGCCACACCAATCACACCGTACAACTCGTGATACTATACCCAGTGAACAATATGAATAACAACTGAGCCTCTCAAACAGATGGCTCCAAACAATAACCCTTTAGTTAGGCAATAACTATATACAAGTATTGCAGACAATCCGCACTTGGGATGGGCGCCCAGCATCCACTACGGACTACGAGAAATAGAATTACCGGTGAGTAAATTCTTATTTTCTCTGACGTCCTAGTGGATGCTGGGGACTCCGTAAGGACCATGGGGATTATACCAAAGCTCCCAAACGGGCGGGAGAGTGCGGATGATTCTGCAGCACCGAATGAGCAAACTCAAGGTCCTCCTCAGCCAGGGTATCAAACTTGTAGAATTTAGCAAATGTGTTTGAACCCGACCAAGTAGCAGCTCGGCAAAGTTGTAAAGCCGAGACCCCTCGGGCAGCCGCCCAAGAAGAGCCCACTTTCCTCGTGGAATGGGCTTTTTCAGATTTAGGATGCGGCAGTCCAGACGCAGAATGTGCAAGTTGAATCGTACTACAGATCCAGCGAGCAATAGACTGCTTTGAAGCAGGAGCACCCAGCTTGTTGGGCGCATATAGGATAAATAGCGAGTCAGTTTTCCTGACTCCAGCCGTCCTGGAAACATACGATTTTCAGGGCCCTGACTACGTCCAGCAACTTGGAATCCTCCAAGTCCTTAGTAGCCGCAGGCACCACAATAGGTTGGTTCAAATGAAAAGCTGATACCACCTTAGGAAGAAATTGGGGACGAGTCCTCAATTCCGCCCTATCCATATGGAAAATCAGATAAGGGCTTTTACATGACAAAGCCGCCAATTCTGACACACGCCTGGCCGAAGCCAAGGCCAACAGCATGACCACTTTCCACGTGAGATATTTTAGTTCCACGGTTTTAAGTGGCTCAAACCAATGTGACTTAAGGAAATCCAACACCACGTTGAGATCCCAAGGTGCCACTGGAGGCACAAAAGGGGGCTGAATATGCAGCACTCCTTTAACAAACGTCTGAACTTCAGGCAGTGAAGCCAGTTCTTTTTGGAAGAAAATCGACAGAGCCGAAATCTGGACCTTAATGGAACCTAATTTGAAGCCCATAGTCACCCCTGACTGTAGGAAGTGCAGAAATCGACCCAGCTGAAATTCCTCCGTTGGGGCCCTTCTGGCCTCACACCACGCAACATATTTTCGCCATATGCGGTGATAATGGTTTGCGGTCACCTCCTTCCTAGCTTTAATCAGCGTAGGGATGACTTCCTCCGGAATGCCCTTTTCCTTCAGGATCCGGCGTTCAACCGCCATGCCGTCAAACGCAGTCGCGGTAAGTCTTGGAACAGATAGGGTCCCTGCTGCAGCAGGTCCTGTCTGAGCGGCAGAGGCCATGGTTCCTCTGATATCATTTCTTGAAGTTCTGGGTACCAAGCTCTTCTTGGCCAATCCGGAACAATGATTATAGTTCTTACTCTTCTCCTTCTTATTATCCTCAGTACCTTGGGTATGAGAGGAAGAGGAGGGAACACATAAACCGACTGGTACACCCACGGTGTCACTAAAGCGTCCACAGCTATCGCCCGAGGGTCCCTTGACCTGGCGCAATATCTTTTTGTTGAGGCGGGACGCCATCATGTCCACCTGTGGCCTTTCCCACCGGTGTACAACCATTTGGAAGACTTCTGGATGAAGTCCCCACTCTCCCGTGTGGAGGTCGTGTCTGCTGAGAAAGTCTGCTTCCCAGTTGTCCACTCCGGGAATGAACACTGCTGACAGTGCTAACACATGATTTTCCGCCCATCGGAGAATCCTTGTGGCTTCTGCCATCGCCATCCTGCTTCTTGTGCCGCCCTGTCGGTTTACATGGGCGACCGCCGTGATGTTGTCTGACTGGATCAGCACCGGCTGGTGTTGAAGCAGGGGTCTTGCCTGACTTAGGGCATTGTAAATGGCCCTTAGTTCCAGAATATTTATGTGTAGGGAAGTCTCCTGACTCGACCATTGTCCCTGGAAGTTTCTTCCCTGTGTGACTGCCCCCCAACCTCGTAGGCTGGCATCCGTGGTCACCAGGACCCAGTCCTGTATGCCGAATCTGCGGCCCTCTAGAAAATTAGCACTCTGCAGCCACCACAGCAGCGACACCCTGGCCCTTGGAGACAGGGTTATCAGCCGATGCATCTGAAGATGCAATCCGGACCACTTGTCCAACAGATCCCACTGAAAGATCCT
Organism: Pseudophryne corroboree; assembly: GCF_028390025.1. Classification (NCBI taxonomy): domain Eukaryota; kingdom Metazoa; phylum Chordata; class Amphibia; order Anura; family Myobatrachidae; genus Pseudophryne; species Pseudophryne corroboree. The sequence goes on from NC_086452.1 coordinate 384,192,505, forward strand.
TGCATGGAACCTTCCGAATGGAATTGCTTCGTAAGAAGCCACCATCTTTCCCAGGACTCGCGTGCAGTGGTGCACCGACACCTGTTTTGGTTTTAGGAGGTCTCTGACTAGAGATGACAACTCCTTGGCCTTCTCCTCCGGGAGAAACACTTTTTTCTGTTCTGTGTCCAGAACCATCCCCAGGAACAGTAGACGCGTTGTAGGAACCAGCTGCGACGTTGGAATATTCAGGATCCAGCCGTGCTGTTGTAGCACTTCCCGAGCTAGTGCTACTCCGATCAACAACTGTTCCCTGGACCTCGCCTTTATAAGGAGATCGTCCAAGTACGGGATAATTAAAACTCCCTTTTTCCGAAGGAGTATCATCATTTCGGCCATTACCTTGGTAAATACCCTCGGTGCCGTGGACAGACCAAACGGCAACGTCTGGAATTGGTAATGACAAATCTGAGGTACTCCTGGTGAGGAGGGTAAATGGGGACATGCAGGTAAGCATCCTTGATGTCCAGTGATACCATGTAATCCCCCTCGTCCAGGCTTGCAATCACCGCCCTGAGCGATTCCATCTTGAACTTGAACCTTCTTATATAAGTGTTCAAGGATTTTAAATTTAAAATGGGTCTCACCGAACCGTCCGGTTTCGGTACCACAAACATTGTGGAATAGTAACCCCGTCCTTGTTGAAGGAGGGGTACCTTGATTATCACCTGCTGAGAACACAGCTTGTGAATCACCTCCAGCACTGCCTCCCTGTCCGGGGGAGCTGTCGGCAAGGCAGATTTGAGGAAACGGCGAGGGGGAGACGTCTCGAATTCCAGCTTGTACCCCTGAGATACTACTTGTAGAATCCAGGGATCCACCCGTGAGCGAGCCCACTGGTCGCTGAAGTTCTTGAGACGGGCCCCCCCCGTACCTGGCTCCGCCTGTGGAGCCCCAGCGTCATGCGGTGGACTTAGAGGAAGCGGTGGAGGACTTTTGTTCCTGGGAACTGGCTGTATGTTGCAGCTTTTTCCCTCTACCTCTTCCTCTGGGCAGAAAGGACGCGCCTCTAACCAGCTTGCATTTCTGGGGCCGAAAGGACTGTACCTGATAATACGGTGCTTTCTTTGGCTGTGAGGGAACATGGGGTAAAAATGCTGACTTCCCAGCTGTCGCTGTGGAAACGAGGTCCGAGAGACCATCCCCAAACAACTCCTCACCCTTGTAAGGCAAAACTTCCATGTGCCTTTTAGAATCTGTATCTCCTGTCCACTGCCGAGTCCACAATCCTCTCCTGGCAGAAATGGACATTGCGTTTATTTTAGATGCCAGCCGGCAAATATCCCTCTGTGCATCTCTCATGTATAAGACAGCGTCTTTAATATGCTCTACGGTTAGCAATATAGTGTCCCTGTCTAGGGTATCAATGTTTTCCGACAGGGAATCTGACCACGCAGCTGCAGCACTGCACATCCATGCTGAAGCAATAGCCGGTCTCAGTATAATTCCTGAGTGTGTATATACAGACTTCAGGATAGCCTCCTGCTTTCTATCCGCAGGCTCCTTTAGGGCGGCCGTGTCCGGAGACGGTAGTGCCACCTTTTTTGACAGACGTGTGAGCGCTTTATCCACCCTAGGGGATGTCTCCCAACGTGACCTGTCCTCTGGCGGGAAAGGGTACGCCATTAGTAACTTTTTAGAAATTACCAGTTTCTTATCGGGGGAAGCCCACGCTTCTTCACACACTTCATTTAATTCATCAGATGGGGGGAAAACCACTCATAGCTTTTTCTCCCCAAACATAATACCCTTTTTTGTGGTACCTGGGGTAATATCAGAAATGTGCAACACATTTTTCATTGCCGTAATCATATAACAAGTGGCTCTATAGGAATGTACACTAGTCTCATCGTCGTCGACACTGGAGTCAGTATCCGTGTCGACATCTGTGTCTGCCATCTGAGGTAGTGGGCGTTTTAGAGCCCTTGATGGCTTTTGAGACGCCTGGGCAGGCACGGGCTGAGAAGCCGGCTGTCCCACATCTGCTATGTCGTCAAACCTTTTATGTAAGGAGTTGACACTGTCGCGTAATTCCTTCCACATGTCCATCCATTCAGGTGTCGACCCCGCAGGGGGTGACATCACATTTATCGGCACCTGCTCCGCCTCCACATAAGCCTCAAACATGTCGACACAGCCGTACCGACACACCGCACACACACAGGGAATGCTCTGACTGAGGACAGGACCCCACAAAGTCCTTTGGGGAGACAGAGAGAGAGTATGCCAGCACACACCAGAGCGCTATATAATGCAGGGATACACACTACACACAGTGATTTTTCCCCTATAGCTGCTATAATACACAGTTTGCCCCTAAATTTAGTGCCCCCCCTCTCTTTTTTACCCTATTGAGCCTGGAAACTGCAGGGGAAAGCCTTGGGAGCGTCCTTCCAGCGGAGCTGTGAGAGGAAATGGCGCCAGTGTGCTGAGGGAGATAGCCCCGCCCCCTTCTCGGCGGACTTCTCCCGCTTTTTTCAGGATATTTTTGGCAGGGGATTTTACACATATATAGTCTTACTGACTATATTATGTGTTTTTTTGCCAAGCTAAGGTACTCTTATTGCAGCCCAGGGCGCCCCCCCCCCCAGCGCCCTGCACCCATCAGTGACCGGAGTGTGTGGTGTGCATGGGGAGCAATGGCGCACAGCTGCAGTGCTGTGCGCTACCTTAATGAAGACCGGAGTCTTCAGCCGCCGATTTCCTGGACGTTCTTCTTGCTTCTGGCTCTGCAAGGGGGACGGCGGCGCGGCTCCGGGACCGGACGACCGAGGCTGGGCCTGTGTTCGATCCCTCTGGAGCTAATGGTGTCCAGTAGCCTAAGAAGCCCAAGCTAGCTGCAAGCAGGTAGGTTCGCTTCTTCTCCCCTCAGTCCCTCGTAGCAGTGAGTCTGTTGCCAGCAGATCTCACTGAAAATAAAAAACCTAAATATACTTTCTTTTTTAAGAGCTCAGGAGAGCCCCTAGTGTGCAACCAGCTCGGCCGGGCACAAAATTCTAACTGGAGGAGGGGCATAGAGGGAGGAGCCAGTGCACACCAGGTAGTCCTAAATCTTTCTTAGTTGTGCCCAGTCTCCTGTGGAGCCGCTATTCCCCATGGTCCTTACGGAGTCCCCAGCATCCAGAGAAAGTAGCGTTGCTACTGCCGCGGCAGATCTGCGTGACCGTAGACACTCGAGGAATCGATGTTGATCATTATTGTATTGGGGCTACGTAGGTGTATGCAGTTACGGAGCACGCTGTGATAGCACCGGTGAGCGTCTATGTCCTTTTCTGGGTGGCTTCTTCACTTGGGATGTTTAGCAGTTACCGTAGTCTGAAACTTCCCAGCTGGGCAGGCATGTGCGGACAAATATGAATTATGCCCACAGAACGATAACACAAAGGTGCTGTGACCCTACGTGACAAGCTATATATACAGTATCTCTCTGTTATTGCCAGAATAAACAAATGCATCACTAGAAGTAGCGGAATTCCCTACCAGCTGCGTCACAGAGAGGACAGGCCGCCATTAAGTCCAGGACATATGCCATTAGCAGCCATGAATATTCATGTCTTTCTCAACCAATGTGACCTTGAAGAATACATTTGCATTTAAAGGCTTTTAGATTTTAACAGCTAGGTGTATGAGCAAGAAGATTGCGTTATGTGGCAGAACATAAACCAGGCACTTAAAAAAAAAAAAGGCAACAATGAAATAAAGCAACTTGATTTACAAAGGCACACAAGACAGCCATAATGAGAATATCTGAACAACCCTATATATGCACATTTACACTCTCTCAAAGGAAGAATTGGAAATCAGGCAACTAGAAGGGCTTGTGTATTTGGGAACAGTGGTGGGCTAGTCTACTTAACAATAGGAAGATACCCCAGTGTTCTATACAAATGTATTTGTACGGCATTCTCCAAAAAGAGCTAAAAGTGTGTAAACATGGCTTTGTCTCAAGTACGCAGTGGGGGAAATTCAATTGTTTCTGGGTGCCCACAGAACCTGTCTAAAGTGACAGGAGCTATTCAATTGTTTGTGCAGATGGGCACAAGTTTTGCAGTGTCCTTTAATTCTGCTTGCACCCTCCTGTGGTGGAGAGCAGAAGTCTGCCCAAAATCAGGCTTTTGGGCGGATAAAATGCTAGTTTCGGCAGTGTGCCCAATACTTTGCGTAAGTTTAGATGCTTTACGCGTGCAAAACCGGTACATTTGGGTGCAACAAGCGCAATAATAATTGGGCCTCACGCTCCTCTGCAGAACTGAATATTGCCCATTGGGCGCCCATTATACACACACACACACACACACACACACACGGTCAAAAACAACTGAATTCCCCCCAGTGTGTCCTTATCCTCCTTACATTTTACAAACAAACACAGTAACACAACTTATCGTTAATTCTACCACCCTGCACCTGTCCCAACCTGTGCGGTTCCTCTTTCCTGCCTGGGGTGTCACTCTCTGCTCTGGTGCTTCTAGAACACTCTGGGCTGTATTTCAGTGCACATTTACGTAACACCTGAGTGACATCACAATCTGATTGAGCAGCTTACCACTAAATGTACATTGTATTTCAGAGAGGCATGGATGGGTCAGCATTAGGAGAGATTGCTGACTCCAGAGTGCCACTGGAAAAGTTAGGGGTGTCTCCAGGTAAGCTGGCTCTCAGATGCTGTAGGAGCCATTATCATGTGGCCTTACACTGGGCTATTAGACCCAGACATATTTGTCATTATTTATGGGGTGGGTTTAGGGTGCGTTTTTCCCTGTGTTGGTATGGCTAGGCTGCTTCAGGTTGGCACACCCTAACACTTTATTAACGCTTATGTTTTTCCCTGTCACATTGTATATATTTTTGTATTATTTTAATCACACCTCACTTACATAGCACTTATGTGCTTCTTATTAACCCTTACTAATTTTCACCTGTGTGCTGCCCTGGGGTAGCCGACCTGTGCCGACATGATGGGGTCTTGCAGCCCGGACCCACACCTAGTATTAGGGACCCCCAGGTTAAGCCCCCAGGCCGTTCGGCCTGGGGGCTTAACCCTATATCTGCAGATATACGCAACTAAGATCTCTGTATTATCGGATTATTATGTAGTGTTATTTCTCACTAAGTGTGCATTAGGGATAGCTATATGTTTTTCTCTTACTGTATCTCAGTGCCAAGATACAGACCAGAGTGTGCTGGAAGCTCCATAGCAGAGTGTGGCACCACAGGCAAGAAAGAGCAACTGCACAGATTGTGACAGGTGCAAGGTGCTAGAATTAACACTACAGCTGTATACAAATGCAACCAAACACCAGCAGAAGTATCTTACAGAAACCAAACAACAGCTTTAGTCAGTCTCTGGGTGCTATGTTGCAGCAAAATTTCTTCTAAGACATTAGAAGAAATGCAGAATATTATCCAGCCATAGATCTATATACTGTAATTATCTGCAAAAATAATTTAATGAACAGTTAATTGCCATAATTATCAAGTACTGTGGCTCCTATAGCCATAATTAAACATATATTTGTATCAAAATCTTTTATATTCTTTTTTTTTATTTTTTATCACCAGTGATACCATGCTTAATATGCAGGGGCACATCATATTTCTTTCCATCTAGATGCTGGTATTATTCTACCATCAACAGGCTAAGAAGCCAGACTGATTATAGTAGGTCTTTCTGCAAAAGAGCGGAACATCAGACCGCAGGGATCACAGCTGACAGCAAGAAGCCCCTCCTCTTGGTTCATTACAAGTAAATTGGAGATGGGTGTTGCACACACAAAAGTTATTATAAAATTACACAAACCCATCTCAATATACTCCACAGTATGATCTTATAGCTTTAGACTGTATGTATGACAACAATAAACAACTGCAATTGGCCAAAACGATCAGGTTGTCAAAATGACGGACACCAGGGAAGGATCATAGGGGAGTCTCTACTCACACAGGAGCTGCCGGATATTTATATATAAGAGAGCTTGCATGAGTAGCACACGTTTTTCCAAAAACACCAAGGGTGCAATGTCTTGGCATAAATGCAAAAAAATAAGAATTTACTTACCGATAATTCTATTTCTCATAGTCCGTAGTGGATGCTGGGGACTCCGAAAGGACCATGGGGAATAGCGGCTCCGCATGAGACTGGGCACAAAAGTAAAAGCTTTAAGACTACCTGGTGTGCACTGGCTCCTCCCCCTATGACCCTCCTCCAAGCCTCAGTTAGGATACTGTGCCCGGACGAGCGTACACAATAAGGAAGGATTTTGAATCCCGGGTAAGACTCATACCAGCCACACCAATCACACCGTACAACTTGTGATCTGAACCCAGTTAACAGCATGATAACAGAGGAGCCTCTGAAAAGATGGCTCACAACAATAATAACCCGATTTTTTGTAACAATAACTATGTACAAGTATTGCAGACAATCCGCACTTGGGATGGGCGCCCAGCATCCACTACAGACTATGAGAAATAGAATTATCGGTAAGTAAATTCTTATTTTCTCTGACGTCCTAGTGGATGCTGGGGACTCCGAAAGGACCATGGGGATTATACCAAAGCTCCCAAACGGGCGGGAGAGTGCGGATGACTCTGCAGCACCGAATGAGAGAACTCCAGGTCCTCCTCAGCCAGGGTATCAAATTTGTAGAATTTAGCAAACGTGTTTGCCCCTGACCAAGTAGCCGCTCGGCAAAGTTGTAAAGCCGAGACCCCTCGGGCAGCCGCCCAAGATGAGCCCACTTTCCGTGTGGAATGGGCTTTTACAGATTTTGGCTGTGGCAGGCCTGCCACAGAATGTGCAAGCTGAATTGTACTACAAATCCAACGAGCAATAGTCTGCTTAGAAGCAGGAGCACCCAGCTTGTTGGGTGCATACAGGATAAACAGCGAGTCAGATTTTCTGACTCCAGCCGTCCTGGAAACATATATTTTCAGGGCCCTGACTACGTCCAGCAACTTGGAATCCTCCAAGTCCCTAGTAGCCGCAGGCACCACAATAGGCTGGTTTAAGTGAAATGCTGAAACCACCTTAGGGAGAAATTGAGGACGAGTCCTCAATTCTGCCCTGTCCGTATGAAAAATTAGGTAAGGGCTTTATAGGATAAAGCCGCCAATTCTGAGACACGCCTGGCTGAGGCCAGGGCTAACAGCATTACCACTTTCCATGTGAGATATTTTAAGTCCACAGTGGTGAGTGGTTCAAACCAATGTGATTTTAGGAACCCCAAAACTACATTGAGATCCCAAGGTGCCACTGGAGGCACAAAAGGAGGCTGTATATGCAGTACCCCCCCTTGACAAACGTCTGAACTTCAGGAACTGAAGCTAGTTCTTTTTGGAAGAATATTGACAGGGCCGAAATTTGAACCTTAATGGACCCTAATTTTAGGCCCATAGACAGTCCTGTTTGCAGGAAATGCAGGAAACGACCCAATTGAAATTCCTCTGTAGGGGCCTTCCTGGCCTCACACCACGCAACATATTTACGCCAAATACGGTGATAATGTTGCACAGTTACATCCTTCCTGGCTTTGATCAGGGTAGGGATGACTTCATCCGGAATGCCTTTTTCCTTCAGGATCCGGCGTTCAACCGCCATGCCGTCAAACGCAGCCGCGGTAAGTCTTGGAACAGACATGGTCCCTGCTGGAGCAGGTCCTTTCTTAGAGGTAGAGGCCACGGGTCTTCCGTGAGCATCTCTTGAAGTTCCGGGTACCAAGTCCTTCTTGGCCAATCCGGAGCCACGAGTATAGTCCTTACTCCTCTCCTTCTTATGATTCTCAGTACCTTGGGTATGAGAGGCAGAGGAGGGAACACATACACTGACTGGTACACCCACGGTGTTACCAGAGCGTCCACAGCTATTGCCTGAGGGTCCCTTGACCTGGCGCAATATCTGTCCAGTTTTTTGTTGAGGCGGGACGCCATCATGTCCACCTTTGGTTTTTCCCAACGGTTCACAATCATGTGGAAGACTTCTGGGTGAAGTCCCCACTCCCCCGGGTGGAGATCGTGTCTGCTGAGGAAGTCTGCTTCCCAGTTGTCCACTCCCGGAATGAACACTGCTGACAGTGCTATCACATGATTTTCCGCCCAGCGAAGAATCCTTGCAACTTCCGTCATTGCCCTCCTGCTTCTTGTGCCGCCCTGTCTGTTTACGTGGGCGACTGCCGTGATGTTGTCCGACTGGATCAGCACCGGCTGACCCTGAAGCAGAGGCCTTGCCTGACTTAGGGCATTGTAAATGGCCCTTAGTTCCAGGATATTTATGTGAAGTGACGTTTCCATGCTTGACCACAAGCCCTGGAAATTTCTTCCCTGTGTGACTGCTCCCCAGCCTCTCAGGCTGGCATCCGTGGTCACCAGGACCCAGTCCTGAATGCCGAATCTGCGGCCCTCTAGAAGATGAGCACTCTGCAACCACCACAGGAGAGACACCCTTGTCCTTGGAGACAGGGTTATCCGCTGATGCATTTGAAGATGCGATCCGGACCATTTGTCCAGCAGATCCCACTGAAAAGTTCTTGCGTGGAATCTGCCGAATGGAATCGCTTCGTAAGAAGCCACCATTTTTCCCAGGACCCTTGTGCATTGATGCACTGACACTTGGCCTGGTTTTAGGAGGTTCCTGACTAGGTCGGATAACTCCCTGGCTTTCTCCTCCGGGAGAAACACCTTTTTCTGTACTGTGTCCAGAATCATCCCTAGGAACAGCAGACGTGTCGTCGGAATCAGCTGCGATTTTGGAATATTTAGAATCCATCCGTGCGGTCGTAGTACTACTTGAGATAGTGCTACTCCGACCTCTAACTGTTCTCTGGACCTTGCCCTTATCAGGAGATCGTCCAAGTAAGGGATAATTAAGACGTCTTTTCTTCGAAGAAGAAGAATCATCATTTCGGCCATTACCTTGGTAAAGACCCGGGGTGCCGTGGACAATCCAAACGGCAGCGTCTGAAACTGATAGTGACAGTTCTGTACCACAAACCTGAGGTACCCTTGGTGAGAAGGGCAAATTGGGACATGGAGGTAAGCATCCTTGATGTCCAGAGACACCATATAGTCCCCTTCTTCCAGGTTCGCTATCACTGCTCTGAGTGACTCCATCTTGAATTTGAACCTTTGTATGTAAGTGTTCAAGGATTTCCGATTTAAAATAGGTCTCACCGAGCCGTCCGGCTTCGGTACCACAAACAGCGTGGAATAATACCCCTTTCCCTGTTGTAGGAGGGGTACCTTGATTATCACCTGCTGGGAATACAGCTTGTGAATGGCTTCCAATACCGCCTCCCTGTCGGGGGGAGACGTTGGTAAAGCAGACTTCAGGAACCGGCGAGGGGGAGACGTCTCGAATTCCAATTTGTACCCCTGAGATACTACCTGCAGGATCCAGGGGTCCACTTGCGAGTGAGCCCACTGCGCGCTGAAATTCTTGAGACGGGCCCCCACCGTGCCTGAGTCCGCTTGTAAGGCCCCAGCGTCATGCTGAGGACTTGGCAGAAGCGGGGGAGGGCTTCTGTTCCTGGGAAGAGGCTGTCTGCTGCAGTCTTTTTCCCCTTCCTCTGCCCCGGGGCAGATACGAGTGGCCTTTTGCCCGCTTGCCCTTATGGGGACGAAAGGACTGAGCCTGAAAAGACGGCGTCTTTTTCTGCTGAGAGGTGACCTGGGGTAAAAAGGTGGATTTCCCAGCCGTTGCCGTGGCCACCAGGTCCAATAGACCGACCCCAAATAACTCCTCCCCTTTATACGGCAATACTTCCATATGCCGTTTGGAATCCGCATCACCTGACCACTGTCGCGTCCATAACCCTCTTCTGGCAGAAATGGACAGCGCACTTACTCTTGATGCCAGAGTGCAAATATCCCTCTGTGCATCTCTCATATATAGAAATGCATCCTTTAAATGCTCTATAGTCAATAATATATTGTCCCTGTCCAGGGTATCAATATTTTCAGTCAGGGAATCTGACCAAGCCACCCCAGCACTGCACATCCAGGCTGAGACGATTGCTGGTCGCAGTATAATACCAGTATGTGTGTATATACTTTTTAGGATATTTTCCAGCTTCCTATCAGCTGGTTCCTTGAGGGCGGCCGTATCAGGAGACGGTAACGCCACTTGTTTTGATAAGCGTGTGAGCGCCTTATCTACCCTAGGGGGTGTTTCCCAACGCGCCCTAACCTCTGGCGGGAAAGGGTATAATGCCAATAATTTTTTTAGAAATTAGCAGTTTTTTATCGGGGGAAACCCACGCTTCATCACACACCTCATTTAATTCATCTGATTCAGGAAAAACTACGGGTAGTTTTTTCACACCCCACATAATACCCTTTTTTGTGGTACTTGTAGTATCAGAAATGTTCAAAACCTCCTTCATTGCCGTGATCATGTAACGTGTGGCCCTACTGGAAAATACGTTTCTTTCCTCACCGTCGACACTGGAGTCAGTGTCCGTGTCTGGGTCGACCACCTGAGGTAACGGGCGCTTTAGAGCCCCTGACGGTGTTTGAGACGCCTGTACAGGTATTAACTGATTTGCCGGCTGTCTCATGTCGTCAACAGTCTTTTGTAAAGTGCTGACACTATCACGTAATTCTTTCCATAAGACCATCCAGTCAGGTGTCGACTCCCTAGGGGGTGACATCACTAATACAGGCAATTGCTCCGCCTCCATACCATTTTCCTCCTCATACATGTTGACACAACGTACCGACACACAGCACACACACAGGGAATGCTCTGATAGAGGACAGGACCCCACTAGCCCTTTGGGGAGACAGAGGGAGAGTTTGCCAGCACACACCAGAGCGCTATATATATATATATATACAGGGATAACCTTATATAAGTGTTTTTCCCTTATATAGCTGCTGTATAGATTTATCTGCCAAATTAGTGCCCCCCCCTCTCTTTGTTTTACCCTGTTTCTGTAGTGCAGGACTGCAGGGGAGAGTCAGGGAGCTTCCCTCCAACGAAGCTGTGAGGAAAAATGGCGCCAGTGTGCTGAGGAGATAGGCTCCGCCCCCTTCTCGGCGGCCGTTCTCCCGCTTTTTTATGGAAAAACAGGCATGAGTTAAATGCATCCATATAGCCCAGGAGCTATATGTGATGCATTTTTTGCCCCCTAAGGTGTTTATATTGCGTCTCAGGGCGCCCCCACCCAGCGCCCTGCACCCTCAGTGACCGGAGTGTGAAGTGTGCTGAGAGCAATGGCGCACAGCTGCGGTGCTGTGCGCTACCTTATTGAAGACAGGACGTCTTCTGCCGCCGATTTTTCCGGACCTCTTCTGCTCTTCTGGCTCTGTAAGGGGGACGGCGGCGCGGCTCTGGGACCCATCCATGGCTGGGCCTGTGATCGGTCCCTCTGGAGCTAATGTCCAGTAGCCTAAGAAGCCCAATCCACTCTGCACGCAGGTGAGTTCGCTTCTTCTCCCCTTAGTCCCTCGATGCAGTGAGCCTGTTGCCAGCAGGTCTCACTGAAAATAAAAAACCTAAAACTAAACTTTTTTCTAAGCAGCTCAGGAGAGCCACCTAGACTGCACCCTTCTCGTTCGGGCACAAAAATCTAACTGAGGCTTGGAGGAGGGTCATAGGGGGAGGAGCCAGTGCACACCAGGTAGTCTTAAAGCTTTTACTTTTGTGCCCAGTCTCCTGCGGAGCCGCTATTCCCCATGGTCCTTTCGGAGTCCCCAGCATCCACTAGGACGTCAGAGAAATATCAGAGATCGCAGTCAGTAATCTGGGTATTTATATAGTCACCCATTCCTTAGGTGTGGTGTTTCAGAATCACCAATCCATCAGTCAACAAAATAGTTTCAGTGGTAACTGCCACTTTCATCCAGGTGGTAACTGCCACCTTCACGGCAGTCCTGGATGAAGGTGGCAGTTACCTCCAAAACAGTGTGCAGTGCACATAGGGTGTGGGCGAGCGTGTGTCCAGAACGAAGCTCTGTTGGGTGCCCTCCAGTGGCCGGCGGTGGCACCACAGAGGTGACTATATTGAGTAAATCTGCATCTCACTCTACACTGTCCCTATCATTCCCTACCACCCCACTCTCTCCCCAGTCCCAATCTACTCCAACCCCTACACCCCTCTCTCCCCAGATCCTATCTGCTCCAACCCTCCCGCCCTCTCTCTTTCTCCCCCAGTTCCTACACCACTCTCCACCCCCCCCCCCCCCCCTTCAGTCCCTATCTGCTACCCCCTCTCTCCGTATGCAAGATAAAACAGTCAGATCAGTATTATTTATATTAGCAGCAGCAGGTTAGAAGGCTCTAATATCTTCCTGCAGTATCACTTTCAGCTGTGAGTCATTTGGTTCATGTGGCGGCCTCTAGTGGCCATATGTGCACATAACAGGTGAGGAGCAGCCTTAGCCTTTTATTATATAGGATTGAGATATTACCTCAAAATTCAAGGTTTATATTACAGTTATTGGTTAAAATCACTAATTTAACAAATTTGTCCAGTGTTTTGGAGCAAATGGTCTATTGTCATTTGCTCCTATCCATTACCAGATTTTCATTCCAACCAGCCAAATCTGGCAGATGATCTGCCAGATAAGTGTATCGTATATGCCCAGCTTTAGTCACAATGCAATGCAGCTAGGATGAACCAGGAGACACTGCTGTTTAATTTGATAGGCAAAACTTATCTGTGTGTGTATATTTGTGTGCGACTGAGGGGGTGAGACGTATGAAGCAGTTATAAGAAAGGAGAAGTTTGCCAGTGGAGAAGTTGCCTATGGCAACCAATCAGCTGCTAATTAATATTTTAAAAAACATCCACTTTGAACATCTATTTTGATAAATGTTGTTAACTCAACGCAAATTGGTTGCCATGGTCAACTTCTCCACTGGCTCATTTCTCCACTCTTTTTACTGCTTCAACCATCTACCCAGAGTGTATAGGAGATTCCGTTACCGGTGGAATGGCCCATTACAGAAAACAAACCATAACAAATATGATCACATATCTCTGGAGCCAACATAACTTTTTTTTTTAATGTAGGACACAGTTCGCTTTCTTCACACTTCCCTATTTTATGAATATGAGGCAGATATTTTTTTGAAAACAATCACTTTGTAATGATCAGTAAGAGGGCCATGGCCTGGTTGCTTGGCTACCAGCACGCAGCAAACTGCTAAAACACTGCAAGAGTGCTGCAAATACTTAGGATGTGACTCACTCTTCATGGGGGTCTCCCTCCCCCGTCATCAGATTATTAGTCATTGCTTGAAATGCTGGATAGCAAGCAGCATATTTATATACAGACAGAACTCTCCAAGCTTGTATCAGCCAGGAACGTCACATGCGCACTTAGGGCCTAATTCAGCATTGATCGCAAATAGCAAAATCTCTCTCTAATAGGCAAAACCATGTGCACTGCAGGGGGGGGAGGGGGGGGGCAGATATAACATGTGCAGAGAGAGTTAGATTTGGGTGTGGTGTGTTCAAACACAAATCTAAATTGCAGTGTAAAAATAAAGCAGCCTGTATTTATCCTGCATAGAAACAAAATAACCCACCCAAATCTAAAGGGGGGTACTCACGGAGCGATATTCTAAGCAATCTGACTAGATTGCTTAGAATTTCAGCATTATCGCTCCGTGTGTGCCCCCTACAGCGATAGCGATGCGCAGGCCCGCACATCGCTATCGCTGCTGCTAGATTGACCTGCATGCAGGCCAATCTAGCGGGTCGCTCACTTCACCCGCTGGGTGAAGTGAGCGGCCCCCCGTCTCCCCCCGCACGCTCAGCACACATCGCGCTGTGCTGAGCGGCGGGAGAGATGTGTGCTGAGCGGTTCGCTCAGCACACATCTCTCCTCCATCGGCCCGTCTATATGGGCCTTAACTCTCTGCACGTTACATTTGCCCCACCTGCACTGCACATGGTTTTGCCCATTAGAGAAAGATTATTATTTTTTGCGATCCATGCTGAATCAGGCCCTAATAGTACCAAAATCCACACTAAAATCAAGGAAAATTATTAATGTACCCATTGCTAACGGAAACGATATTGCATGCACCAGGAATCTGTAAGATCACCAGCAGTTGTACTTAACTGAATATTGTACCAAAAATGTCATGAGGCATGAAGCACAAGGCCTTGTGCCTCCATCACATCACATCACTTGTTTTGGCAATATTAAATATTGTATTCTCCTGAATATAGCTGCTGGCCACTGTGTGTATGTAATGGAGTTTGGATCTTACATTATGGGAGCATTTCAGAGCTGGAAGCAAATCGGCCGAAACTGCAGCAGCATTGCAAATGTGGAGAAAAATGTGTATGTTACCGCTCTGCACCTATCCATATGATTGGTCTCATAGCAGTCATCAGTGCGCACCTGACACCAGCCCTACCTATGGTGTGAATGCACAACAGCCCGTAATTCTGGGACACACTCTTGATAAAAGTTACCTACATATGAATACCTCAGTACCACCCTGCTATGCCCCAATCGGCTGCAAGTGACTTCTAAACAGAGAATTTGAAGGCAGATCAGAACCACTTGGCCCATCTAGTCTGCCCCATTTTTAACCTTATTGTAACCTCAAAACCTTAGTTCAGTGGTTCTCAAACTTTGTGCCTAGGTATCCTGGGGTGCCTCAGAACACTTGCAGGGGTGCCCCGTGTTGGTGGTCCAGGACTAAACCAAATTATTTAATATGCCTAGTTGTGCAGTGAAAAAAAATCTGATACTCTCAGGCGTCAGGACTGAAAAAAGTTTTGGGAACCACTGGCTTAGTTCTTTGTAAGGATATCCTTATATCTATCCCAAGCACGTGTAAACTGCTCTACTGTATTAGCTTCCAACACCTGTGATGGTAGGCTACTCCACTTGTCCACTACCCTATCTGTGAAGCTAGATTTTCTCATATTACCCTTGAACTTCCCTCCCTTGCAGTGCATGTCCTGGTGTTCTATTATTATTCTTCCTTTGAAGAATGTCTCCCCCCTGTCTCTTGTTAAAACCTTTTATGTATTTGAAAGTTTCTACCACATCCCCCCCCCCCCCTCCTTTTTCTGTGACAAACTCTACATATTAAGATATTTTAGTCTTTCCAGGTAAGTTTTGTGATGTAGGACATGCACCATTTTAGTTGCCGTTCTTTGTACAGTCTCTAATGTATTTATATAATTCTGGAGATGCGGCCTCCAAAACTGCACACAGTATTCTAGATAAGGCCATACCCATACCTCCTAACTGTCCCGATTTTCGCGGGACAGTCCCGGTTTTTGGAGACCGTCCCACCCGCGGGCCGCAGTGTCCCGCAGTGGGGGGGCAGTCGGGAGGCTCCTGTCATCGCTGCCCTGCTTAGCAGAGCAGCGGTGAATAGACGCTGTGCGCGTGCGCACAGCGCCTATTCACTTGAGACAGGAGGAGAGGGGGCATGCCAGCAGCTCACGGAGCGCTGGGCATGCCCCCTCAGTGACCAAAACGGGGGCGTGGCTTGCGATTGTGGGTCCTCCGTGAAGCCACGTCCCCCTTTTCAATAAGTCACGCCCCTTTTCGCCGCGCGTGCATCCCTCTTTCAATATTTAGAAAGTTGGGAGGTATGCATACCAATGACCTATATATACCGTGCCATTATTAAATCTTTCTGCTGCTGATTCCTCTCCCTATGCAACCATCTGACTTGCCTTCCTCACTGCTTTTGTTACATTGCTAACCTGCCTTTAAGTCACCTGAAATAGTGACTCCTAGATCCCATTCAGAGTCCGTAGTTTCCAATATAGTGCTGTTAATACTGTATCTAGCCTTTGGGGTTTTGAGACCCAAGTGCATTTTTTGCCATTAAACTGTAGTTGCCACGCTCTAGCCCATAGGTCTGCAAACTCGGTCCTCATTACCCAACACAGTGCAAGTTTTGCAGGTCTCCTCACAGAATCACAAGTGAAATAATTAACTCCTCCTGCGGACCTTTTAAAATGTGTCTGTGAGTAATTAATACACCTGTGCACCTGCTGGGTTACCTGCAAAACATGCACTGTGTGGGGTAATGAGGACAGAGTTTGCAGACCTATGCTCTAGCCCAGGGGTTCTCAAACTCGGTCCTCAGGACCCCACACAGTGCATGTTTTGCTGGTAAGCCAGCAGGTGCACAGGTGTATTAATTACTCACTGACACATTTTAAAAGGGCC
Organism: Pseudophryne corroboree; assembly: GCF_028390025.1. Classification (NCBI taxonomy): domain Eukaryota; kingdom Metazoa; phylum Chordata; class Amphibia; order Anura; family Myobatrachidae; genus Pseudophryne; species Pseudophryne corroboree. The sequence goes on from NC_086452.1 coordinate 384,208,699, forward strand.
ACAGGTGAAGCTAATAATTTAACTTGCAATTCTGTAAGGAAACCTGCAAAACATGCACTGTGTGGGGTCCTGAGGACAGAGTTTGAGAACCTGTGCTCTAGCCCATTCCTCTAATCTGCCTACAGATGGAGCAATGGTAATCGTGGCTCTGTCTGTGCCTGGACGTGCCCTCCTAAGCGTTACCATTGCATCGTCTGTGCTGCTCACACGTATGTGACACGCACGCGCTCCATTCACTACAATGGGAGCGTCTCTGTCCACTCCTGTAGTGGGGCTAAGCGCCGGATCGCCTAGTCCCGCCGGGAGTGCACGTTTGCTAGATGAGTGCAGCTCCCTCTGTAGATCATCAATCATTTGATTTACCCCTCCTGGTCTGTCTAGCCTTAGTGTCATTTGAAAAAAGGTATACTTTGCCTGCAATACCATTTGCAACGTCACCAATAAAGTTGCATAGCATTCGGAGTGGCCAGTAAAAGCACACGCTCAGCTCCGGGGGTGTAGTACTGGTGACCGGCGGTCTCCTGACCGCCGGTCACCTTACCGACGCCGGGATCCCGGCGGGGAGGGGCGAGTGCAGCAAGCCCCTTGCGGGCTCGCCACGCTGCGGGCTCGGTTGCAACCTGCGGTCGCCACGGGTTCTATTCCCACTCTATGGGTGTCGTGGACACCCACGAGTGGAAATAGTCCCTGTTGGACGGCATGCCGACCATCGGGATAGTGAGCCGTCGGACTCACGGAGGAGGTCATGTGACTGTCGGTCAGCTGACCGGCGGTCACATGAATACCACCCAGCTCCGGAGCATGCTCAGTACAAACATCAGTTGTAAGATGGCAGGGCTGGCAGAAACATTGCGATGCATAGTGTGATGAGATTTCTGCTTCTAAAGGGCACATCAGCAATGGAAATTTATCGCCAACTTGTTGACGTGTACAGTGATAACATCATGTCACGGTTACAGGTTTGGTGCATTGTCTGTGGTGGGTGTGCTTGGCCAGCTTGACCGCTGCTCATCTTGAACATCTGTCCTGCTGTTATCAAAGGCAGAGCACCAAACCCAAACCTGTTTCTGTGACGTTATCACCGTACACCTCGAAAAGTTGGCGATGAATTTCCGCTGCTGATATGCCCTATAGAAGCCGAAATCTGATCACTCTACACACTATGTTTGGCCATGTTTCCATGCCATCTTACAATGGATGTCGGGACAGTATGACTGATATGAGGCACAGCCTAATAGTCGTGAGGGGAAGCAGTGGTCTACTTGCTTTGGCCTGGCAGGGAAGTATAATGAAATAGAGAACATTACACATGTGAGGTCTTGTTACCTTACTTATTGAACCACTCTCACACAGATCGTAAATATCAATCAATGCAAACCATTCGGCATTCCAAAAGGTTTAGCAATATTCATTTTATTGTATGTTTGCCCATTTTCAGGGTCATATCCTGTAGGTATAGGCACAGCACATTCAAAAACAAAACAAACCAGAAACTGAAGACTTAAACAATCATTACTTGTTATTATAAATCCATGTTGCAGGGTTGTATTAAATAGTGCATTCTCTATAAGGACCCTTCAGGTCAGGCTGCCATAAGAATACACTCACATGTTCAACTAAAAAGGGCTCTATAGGTTCTACCAGTATGCAATAAGTCAAGCTCACTATGTGGGCTATGGGAACTTATTATAACGACTACCCAGCTGCCTTATTAGAAGAAATGATTTGTATTGGATGTTCCACTGCAATAAGTGTCTGATGCAGAATACCCCTTTCACACCGCACAAAAAACCCGGTATAGTCACGGGTCAGTGTGCGGTGTAAAAGCGCAATGTTGGAAATGCCGTGTCGCCTGACCCGGTAATTCAACCCGGGAATAAAGCAGTGTTATACCCGGGTTGAATATCGGGTCAATGGCAGCGTAAACGGGCTCCTGGGTCGATGCGACCCAGGACCCGTTCACTACAACAGGGAGAGGCGGCGCGGAGATGATCTCATCTCCCAGTGACACCTCTGCTGCCGGCTCCGCCCCCCGCTGCTATGGCAACCTACCCGGCATATTGCCGAGTCAGGGAAGCCAGCAGCAGTGTCCAATGCCGGATCCCACCCGGGAAGGACCCATTTCCAATTCCTGGGTGGGATCCGGCATTGGCAGTGTGAAAGGGATGGAAAATTTTATATGACACTTGTCCTTCTTTGGTGTAAATATACAAAGACATAACGTTCACTACATCATACATTGTAAACTATTTATAGAAGTGGAGTTTGACCCATATACGTGGGAAAAAGCTGACAATTCTCATTTGACACATGCTAACAAAAGAACAAAATAGTCAGAATATCGCCCAATCCTTCTGGATATTCAATATCTGAAAAGGAAAGAATGTATGTACCTGTGCACTGTAATGGCTTGCACACAATAACAATATACCTGGTTAATGGGACCACAACCTCAAACATGTTCTTCACTAATATGGGCAGCACAGTTGGTGTAGTGGTTAGCATTAAATCTCACAGCACCGAGGCCTTGGCTTCAATTCGCACCAAGGCCCTATTTGTGTGGCGATTGTTAGGTCTACATCAGTTTGCAAGGGTTTGAAGCAAATTCCTCCAAAATCCAAACGCATACTGGTAGGTGGATTCAGAGAAAATAAAACTAGCCCTAGTGTATATGCGAGTGTACATGTGGTAGGGAACCACAGACTGCAATCTCCACTGCAGCAGGGACTGATGTGAATGACCATGGGGGTCATTCCAAGATGATCGCAGCAGGACATTTTTTAGCAGTTGGGCAAAACCATGTGCATTGCAGGGGGGCAGATATAACATTTGCAGAGAGAGTTAGATTTGGGTGGGTTATTTTGCTTCTGTGCAGGGTAAATACTGGCTGCTTTACTTTTACACTGCAATTTAGATTGCAGATTTAACTCACCACACCCAAATCTATCTCTCTCTGCACATGTTATATCTGTCTTTCCTGCAGTGCACATGGTTTTGCCCAATTGCTATCAAAAATCCTGCTGCGATCAACTTGGAATTACCCCCCATGCTCTATAAAGTGCTGTGAATATGTGTGAGCTTACTAAATAGAGAAGTGTTCCCTTCTCTTTCTGACCCTGAGACAGTGGATTTACTAATGTACATGTACTGCCCATGTAAACTTAAAGAGGGGATCTCACTGAATTTGCACGACACCCACTGTACTTTACAGCATAGGGTAGCGACCACTTCTGAGTGAATCGGGGTGTGAAGCTGCTGGGCAGAGGGTACGAGACGGGCTGTTGTGTAAACACCGTGGCAACCGCAATTCGCACCCTTCGCTAGCAACTGAATTCCCCCCAATGGGCCATTTGTATAGAATATGGGGTTGTGCTTTGTTATGTTGACATTCATAAAGTCCACAATCATAAAGTTGAGATGAGAATAAGCTTAGCACGTCAACAGTGACCATGTCAACATTCATCATATCTACACAGATGACATGTCAACATGATAGTATGTTGGCAAAACATCCATGGTCGCCAATCAGTTACTTACTCTTCCAGGCGGTACCCCCTACCCTTTAGCCTCCACCTACTGCCTAACCCTAATACCCCACTACCACCCCATAGCCTAACCTTAACCTTCCCCTAACCCTCCTGGCAGCGCCTAATCCTATGTGTCAGCAAACTGAGACTGATGACATTGTGGGCATGTTGACATTCTAAGGATACTGAAATATGCCAACATTGTGAATGTCAGTCTGACAGGACCCAGAATTTGGTTACCCATGGAAATGACCATAGTTGCAGCACTCATCTCGCTGACGATCACCCCTCTAATACAGAATGACAGATACATCATAACATGTAACATTGCCTCTCTGCTCTCAGCCATGAACACATGCAGGGATCAACAACAGTCAGAGGGTAGGGACACATTCATTTTCATTTATGTATTTGGAAATCAAAGTTTAATCCACTTATGATTACCAAATGGATCTTAATATTTGTTTTAAGCAATTACGATGATTTGTATTGCAAATAGAGACTCCCTTTATTTGTATCTAGCAAGGGGGAACGTATAGGCTAGACCTACATCTAGGTTATCCCAATGGGCTAATTTAGGAAGCTGCATCTGCCACCCCTTTGCCCGCTCGGTTCTATTTTTCAGCCTTTCTGGGCCTGCAACACCCTTTACAATGTTACAAATAAGCAATGGCACTGGGCCACCCTCCAAACTATTATACAATACTGTGAAAGGATTACATAACTTCCATTAGACTGACAAAACTCTGTAAGAAGGTGAAGGGATTATCAGGGAGAGGCATCAAACAATGGCAACTGCACTGACTGGTGAGATCCACAGTCATACTAGTTGATCAGAAAGGCGATTCTCCAGAAAGGGAACATAAAGTCCCGTGCATCACATGCATTTACACTTAATTTCCTTTTAAACTGTTAAGAAACTGTTGTTATATGAACACTTAATTGCTTAGTAGCAATGCCTTACCCTATAAAGCAAAACCCACTTAAATCTTGGTATTTTGGAGCAGTAGGTCATTTGAATTAGTGTAGCTGTCCCGTGCATCATGGGGAATTGCCCAGAACGAACACTAAGAACAAAGGGGGTCATTCCGACCCGATCGCTCGCTGCAGTTTATCGCAGCGCAGCGATCGGGTCAGAACTGTGCATGCGCCGGAGCCGCAGTGCGCCGACGCATGGAAGATGGCCAAAAGCCGTCGTTGCCTAGCGAACGCCTCTGAGGCAGAGGCGGTCGCTGGGCGGGAGGGGGCTGGACGGCGGCGTTAAGCTGCCATTTAGGGGGCGCGATCCGGCCAACGCAGGCGGCTGTGTGACGTCACACGCAGCCGCTGCGACCCGGGGCAGTGAAGAGGTTCTCCCGGCCAGCCACAGGAGCTGTGCTGGCCGAGAGTAACTCCTGAAATGCAAAAGCACTGACATGCGGGGCGGACTAGCCCTGTGCTGGGCGTCCCCCCACATGTCTGAGTGCCTGATCGTAGCTGTGCTAAATTTAGCACAGCTACGATCACCTCGGAATGACCCCCAAAGTCCCATATGGCCACAAACAGCATTGCTGAGGTTGCCTAAAGCAGATAGTTGTCATCCTCTGAAAGTATTTACAAGCAAACCTAATAATAATCCAATTCATCAGATTATTATCATGTCAGTGGGGATGGGGATGTAGTCATGTTACCAGCGATCAGCATGCCGATGCCGGGTTCCCGACCGCCAGAATGCCGGCAGGGGGCCCAGGACTATTCCCACTCGTGGGTGTCCACGATACCCATAGAGTGGGAATAGATCCTGTGGCGAGCACAGCGAGCCTACAAGGGGCTTCATTGCGCTTGCCCCCCTGCCGGCATTCTGCCGGACGGGATCCTGGCATCCGTATGCTGACCGCCGGTAACCCAACCTAAAGTATAGACTGTAAAGCTACTGTAGGTACACATCTGACATAGTAGAGGAACGATCTAAGTTTTGGGGGGGTGAAACAATGCAGAGGACATACGATGTTCTGCATACACACTACAATGTTATCATTCCTACAAGAGAACTACAGTTTCCTATAGGTGGTTGAGGTGATGTTATTTTACATGCAGTTTGTGAAACAATGGGCTTATTCAGGTTTGTTAGCAAACAAAAAAAAGTTAACAATTGGGCAAAACCATGTTGCACTGCAGGTGGGGCAGATGTAACATGAGCACAGAATTAGATTTGGGTGGGGTGTGTTCAAACTGAAATCTAACTAGCAGTACAGAAATTAAGCAGCCAGTACTTACCTTGCACAAAAACAATATAACCCACCCAAATCTAACTCTCTCTGCACATATTACATCTGCCCCACCTGGAGTGCAACATGGTTTTGCCCAATTGATAACTTTTTTGGTTTGAAAACAAACCTGAATGAGAACCCCTTTTCCACTAGCTAAAAAAAGACGTGTAAATGTACGGGGGCACGCATTTACCTGTGTTTTTTTGCTAGTGGAAAAGGGTCACTCTGCAAAAACCCAGATCAAGTGACCCGGGAATCCTACCTGGGTAGGACACGGGAATGATCCGGGTTGGGTTGTAGTGTAAACGGAAGCCGTGTCGATGCGACACGACTCCCGTTTACACTGTATGGAAGGGCGGCGCTGGGAGATCGTGATCTCCCAGCGCCGCCCCTGACGCGTCACCAACTCGGCAATATGCCGGGTTGGGCGAGTGCAGTGGGAAAGGGGGCTCTGATACGGGTCGCACCCGAGTAGCTCCCGTGTCAGGCTCCCGGCTGCAACCCGCATCAGTAGTGGAAGAGGGGTATAACCCCCAATGTCTGTACACACTGCATCTGCTGCATGACATCTGCACATCAGTTTGTAGCCTCTAGGGTGGCCAATCTTGAAATCGGGATTGGCGGGATCCCAGGATTTTGGCCTAAAATCGGAGCTACCAATCCTGGAATTTCAGGAGTGGCCTTCATCTTGTTTTCTGTCTTCAATTCTGTGCAGCGTTGAGCATCTTCTGCAGGCTCAGACGCTGGCTGGCTTTCCCTACCTCCGTCTGTGTGCACTGCGTCAGAGGACATGTTGCTCAGCCCGACGCTTGCCACACGCAGCAAGTGGACCCGCCCAACCACACTCACAGAGAACGGTAATTTATTGTGCGGCCTGGCCTGAGTGGGGCAGTGTGTTCATTTAATTTTACCACCATCAACTCAATCTCGGGTGTCTCCTGGGAATCCTGGGATTGATTGTGCGGCCTGGCCTGAGTGGGGCAGTGTGTTCATTTAATTTTACCACCATCAACTCAATTTTGGGTGTCTCCTGGGAATCCTGGGATTGATCGTTTTTCAATCCCGAACCCTGGGATTGAAAAAAAACAGGGTGGGATTGGCGTCAATAGTAGCCTCCTATGTTCTGAATTGTTTTAAACTGTAAGTTTCAGGCACTTTATTTATTGCCATGTTTGCCCAGAATCTGTATACGTATTTTGTAAGACGCTGTGGACCCATTATGGTGACCTTTCAATAAAGGATAATAATAACATTAATATCCCACTGAATGTGGGCAGCATTACTAGCACCATCATAAACAAAAGGTAAAACCATTTGAAGATATTGTTATACATTTGGCCCTTAATATTTTCATTACAGAAATACAAAGTGGAAAATTACAAAAATATAATTGTCGTAACTGTAAATTAAAAAGCAAACAATTCATACAGACTCACCTGAGGGGTTGCTACAAAAGCAGTAAGGTAAAAAGGCCGATGAGGGAGAGATGTATGCTGAGCGAACACATCTCTCCCTCCGCTCAGCACAGCGCGGTGTGTGCTGAGCATGCGTGGGGAGACCGGGGGGCGCTCATTTCACCCAGCACCAGCGATAGCAAGGCGCGGGGCTGCGCATCGCTATCGCTGTAGGGGGTACACACGGAGCGATCATGCTTAACATCTAAGCAATCTAATGCACAAAATGGTAAGCTGCTCAATCAGATAGTGATGTCACTCAGGTGCTAAAAGGGAGGGGTAATTCTGTGTAGGAAAAAACAATGTGTTCCCTAATGCACACAGAGTAATATTTTTCACTCGGTGTGCATTAGGGAACACATTGTTTTTTCCTATCTAAGCAATCTAGTCAGATTGCTTAGATTATCGCTCCGTGAGTCCCCCACTTTGCTATTATTTTTCACTTTATCAAACCATGAGCCAGATGTATTAAGCCTGGAGAAGGGATAAAGAAGTGATAAACCAGTGATATGCGCAAGGTGATAAACACACCAGCCAATCATTATAGATTTGAAAAATTACAGTTAGTAGCTGATTGGCTGGTGCGTTATCACCTGTACTTATCACTTCTTTATCCCTTCTACAGGCTTAATACATCTGCCCCGAGTGATAAAACAATAGTTTTTTTTTGGTATATAGTTGTGTGGAACTGTAAAAGAGCAATTCCAACCAAAAGTGCACGTGGGTCACAAAAAAAAACAAAAAAAACAATTGGAATATAAAAAAAATATGAATTTCCCAGTGCATCAGTCATAGTCTATAGTAGTTAAAAATGGGTTGGTAACAGGGTGTCACATGACATGCCGCCATTTTGTCTTATTTCAGTAATGGCTACTAGGCATTGGGCAGATCTGCACTGATTGTGACCACTGATTATCTATTGCTATTTTCTGGGGGGGGGGAGGTAAGAAACTTGGATTATTGTAGTTTATAACAAAAGTTGAGGACATGTACTGTCAGAAATTATATGTTGATAATCAGTGTTTTAGGTGGTTTTATGTTAGTGAAAGAGTTAAAACAAAGATAATGAGATATGGTACCCATCTGAAAACATTGTTAGAAAGGTAAATGATGCTGTACCAGTTTAATATATTTCCTGATTAATATATTTGATGGTTACATCCGTGACAATTTTTGGGTTACGTCCATTACACATACACTCCATTAAATATTGTCAAGGTAATAAGAATTACTTTCCTGAAAATTGTACTAAAACAATGTGTGGTTTATGCTTTATTGCTAAAAAGTATGGAATAAATATCTGTTGTAGTTTCAGAGAAATCAGACATGTATTTTATGTCAGAAATTACCATGTCCTATCCTGGTTACATCCGTTACATGTACACAATGTATTTATTTACAGCAGACGACAATGGTGAGGCTTGTTCACACTTCACATTTTTATTCACCAGTGGTAGATACAATTGTGGTAAAATTTGCTTCTTTGTGTGCATTTTAAAATTTGAAGCAATCCAGATGTTTATCACAAAACCAACATTGTATCTGAAAAATACATCCGTTACTTTGGAATTGCCCAACACAGTTTGGCGCGCCGGCTACCTTTTACAAATGCTGGCTTTGAACCCAGATTCGGATTTGTACTCAAACCCGATGGTTCACGTACAAAATCGATGGCGGGGGAACTGCACATGCATAGAACCCATTCTGCGCATGTGCAGAATGCGTCCTGCATGATCAATCGCGGTCTCCCCTTAGCTGCAGCATGACTGACATGCCACAGTGTTTTTTTTTCTTGTTGGGTTTTTTTTTTTGGGGGGGGGGTTGAGCAGGCATGGCAAACAATGGATGCGATGGTTGTCTGATGCAGTATTATCCGATTTAGCACTCAGATTGCAGATGCTGGCAGGAGGTGTCAGTTTTTGGTTGGGTATGTGTGACCACCGGTCACCATACCTACATCGGGATCCTTGCTTTGAGATGCCCGGCAGGGGGGAGGGGCGGGGGGGGGGGGGGGGGGGGGCGAGCGTAACGAAGCCCATTGCGGGCTCGGTGCACAGGTTCTATTCCTAATCTATGGGTGTCGTAGACACCCACGAGTGGGAATACTCGGGATTGTTAGGGGGCAGGATCCCAGTGTCTGTATTATTTGTTGCATGGCATTGCACAGCTGCTTCCCTGTGGCTGGGCACTATCAATCATATTGGTATCAGGTCCTCAGTCCACAGATGAGTTACAGCCATTAGGGCTTTGGAGAGTTGAAAGAGTCTTTTATTTGTGCATATTGTAATAATATTTCCTGCAAGTGCTTCCATCCATAGGTAGATATGGTGGCTTTTGTGCGTACGTCTCCTTACACTTACAGAAACACCCCGCAGAGAGGCTGAACGGAGGATGAAAGGTGAGAAAAGGTACAAATGCAGCTCTGGTAGACTACAAAAAAAAAAAAAAAAAAAACACACCTGTCAGGAGACATATAACTTGTGGTGGCTCAATCTCTAACACAAGATATTCACAAGGATGATCACCAGCTGCTTCTGAGGAGGGACAAGATGAACTCGGCCAATGATAGCATTACTATTTTGCTCCTGCTGTGATCTATTTGCTTTATTTCATATGTGTAATTGGTCTCTGGCAGCAAAGGAGATTCCATTTTCATTTAAAAAAAGGTTTGCAATTAATTTATTTAAATAGTAATTAGTACTTTTATTTTGTAATTGCATCTGTATTTAATTGTATATTACATGGTAAATGTGACTTATTTATTAACAACATTGTGTCTTATGTACAACTGAATTAAAGCACTGCGGGCCCGATTTATTAAAGATTGCAAATGCAAAGCTGCTGGAAACAGTGGAAGGTGTATACCACCTCCTCCCTGCCTACCACCTCCACCTCTCCGATGAACATCGCAACCATCGGTCATGATGTTCCTCTGCGACGGCAGGCTGAATAAGCTTCAGCTTTCTCAGCCTTGCCGTCGCACGGAGGCTTGCAGGGCCAAGGAAATTGAATCTTGCGACACTGTCCTTGGCCTCGCCACTCCCAGAAAACGGGGACGACACGCTCCTGTATTTCTTAACGCCAGCCGCCCCCCTTTCCCGTGAACGCCTCTGCCTGTCACTCATGCAGAGGCATACACATCTGCGCCACGATTGCAGGACCCATTCTGCACATGCGTTGCGCAGGACTTAAACATCAGCTAAATGCAGTAATGATTGCTTTTGCAATGCTTACTGAATTAGCCCCTATGTTGTGTAGAAACTGGATACTTTAATTTAACATTTTCTATCACACAGTCATGCCACAACTACTGGCATAAACCAGGTGCATATACCACCGGCTTTTACTGGCGTCAGTCTGAAGCCTACCACTGTTCTCTCTTGGCATAAAACAGGTATAAATGCTACCGTTTTTAGGTATGGAAGCAACGCTCTGCAAACTGCATAAAATAAATATTTATTCGGACACATGTGGCATCGGTGTTTTTTGCCCAGTGTAAAATTATACATCAGCCCCCCTGTACGCTGGCAATGTATATATTAAAAAGCAATAACAGTAAAAGTGACAGCATTATGTCAAATACTACAGTACATATCTAACTGATCATGTCCAATACACAACCTACAACCCAAACTCAACAGCTGCGGCCATTAATAGCATAGATGTATAGTCTTCCACGATATTAAGAGAAGATACACAGTAATTATATACCTGAATTGAATAAGAGTTACTGTATAACTGGTAAACACCTCAAAGCTTGCCCCAGGGCTTAGCAACCATCTAACATAAGAAAATGTTACTTGTGTCGTCTTTTCAGACTGCTGAATTCTTGTCACTAAATTGCTTTACATTCCTAGAATACCAGCTTGTTATCAAAGTCCTAATGAATTGTAGAAGGACACATAAGAGGGGCCTGTATGAGCGCATGTACTTCAGACAAGCCGAAACTGGAAAAATATATATGTTTCTCCAGCAACCAGAAATAGCTTGGTCTTCTCTGTGTCACCAAGTAGAAAGTAGACCGAATACTTTCATGTTCAGCATTGGAACCTGTGTTCTGAGTGACCCACTAACAGTCTGCTATAACCCTGACATGTATAGATCACTCACCAAGGATTATAATAACTACATATACACTATTATATGAAGTATTATAGCGAATGAAAATGCCCCATTTATTACCACTTATCTTCCAGAAATTGCATCAGTGGGCAATTATATTTTTTATCCGTATTAACTAAAGTGAATGCTAGAGTTTCTAGTCAGATCCTTTTATTGTACTGAATGCATTAATGTACAGCACTGTGCAAAATATGCTGCAAAACAAGAATGCTTTCAAAAATAGAAGTGTTAATAGTTGCAGAACTTCAATAACAGAAAAATAATAACTTTTGGCCGAAGGTTAGTAATTCCAGGGTAAAACAGATCTTGCAGAAGTACAGTGCTCTAGAGCGGTAGAGGAGTGATCTGTCAGAACTTCAGCCAATAAGAATCCAGAAAAGTTTAACAAAACACTAAAATGTATTGGTCTACAGCTGGGAAATAAAGTTCAAAGGTCAATCACTCCAAATTGCCAACAGTTGTCCTACCTGTGTTTTTTTTATTTCGGATTTTTTTAGTGTCATGAAAGCTCTTTTAATAAGAGTCACAAAAGGGAAATTCTAACCCAAGTGCACAATTTCTCTTTTTATTTTTTTTTTAAATGAAAAAGAGAACAACTGCATTTTCCACTTAGCACAAATTGAATCTGCCATATTAATTGCTTTAGTTAGGTGACCTCAGTAACCAAATTATTAATATAATATGGTAGAGAGAATTTTAAAACAATATGCTTGGCGCATACAGTACTGTGCAAAAGTTTTAGGCAGGTGTGGAAAAAATGCTGCAAAAGTAAAGGTGCATACACACAGTGCAATGTTGGCTTACGATTTTGACTATATAGACAAAATTATAAAAAAAGTTAGCACATATCGCACCATGTGAATACAGCTTGCGATACCGATGCGCGGCCCCGTGGGGTCGGTACTGCAATTAAATTTTTTTTTAAAAGACTGCAGGCAAGGCAATTTTGACTATTTTGTATACAATATAATTTCTTGTATAGTCAAAATTGTATATAGTCAAAATCGCAAGTAAATATAGTCAATATCGGTGGTTCTGGGCTCTGGGGAGCTCAAGAGAAATCGCAGCTTCAAAATTGTCACTTAGTCAAAATCTCACCGTGTGTATGCACTTTCAAAAATAGTAGTTTTAATAGATTATTTTTATCAATTAACAAAATGCAAAGTGAATGAACAGAAGAGAAATCTAAATCAAATCAATATTTGGTGTGACCACCCTTTGTCTTCAAAACAGCACTAACTCATCTAGGTACACTTGCACACAGTTTTTGAAGGAACTCGGCAGGTACTGTAGGTTGGTCAAAACATCTTTGACAGATTTGATACTGTTGAGATCAGGGCTCTGTGGTGGCCATATCATCACTTCCAGGACTCCTTGTTCTTTACACTGAATGACATCGGCAGGTACTTATCCATCATGCAAAACCATCAGGGGGGCATCTGATTGGCTTTAAATTTATTCTGCAAGGCAACGACCCCAAACATACAGCCAATATTGATTTGATTTAGATTTCTGTTCATTCACTTTGCATTTTTCGTTAATTGATAAAATTAAAACTATTAACACTTTTGAAAGCATTCTTACTTTGCAGCATTTTTTCCACACCCGCCTAAAACTTTTGCACAGTACTGTATGCACCAAGCATATTGTTTTCAAATTCTCTCTACCATATTATATTAATAATTTTTTCATTGAGACCACCTAACTAAAGCAATTGATATGGCAGATTCAATTTGTGCTAAGTGGAGAATGCAGTGGTTTTCGCTATTTTTTCGTAAATAAAAATAAGAAAAAATGGAAAGAGAAATTGTACACTTACATTTGGGTTAAAATTTCCCTTTTGTGACGCTTATTAAGAGAACATTCATGAAACAAACAAAAAAACACAGGTAGGACATCTGGTGGCAATTTAGAGCGATTGACCGTTGAACTTTATTTCCCTGTTATAGACAAATGCATGTACCGTTTTGTTAGACATTTCTGAATTCTTATTGGCAGAAGTGCTGACATGACCACAACCAATCAACACAATATTCCTGAATTGGCAGATCACTCCTCTACCACTCTAGAGCACTGTACTTCTGCAAGATCAATGGTGTTGTACTCAGGAATTATTAACCTCCCACCAAAAGTTATTATTTTTCTGTAAGTGATGTTCTGCAACTTTTCTCTAACACCACCTCTTCAGTCACTTATACTGGCTACTTGGGTTGCTGGCTCAAACTATTAACACAAGAATAAAGCAAAAGTTTAGACAATTCCTACTATGTCCCAAGAATGTTGCTGCCCTAGTCTGAAAGAGATAAACATTTTACGATGCCTTCCAATGACTGCAGATGTTTAAGGGAGAAACCTTGTAGAGAGAAGCAACATTTGCTAAAATTGGGTGTAAACTGTAATGGTTCTACCCACATCACAAAGTCAAATGAACGGATAATCAACACTCCACCTTTATATATTCCAGAAAATACAAATGTAGAACTACGGAGCAACCTGCAAAAGCAGACTATGGAAGATTGTATTATTGGAACTTTGCCCTTCTGCAAAGTGTCCCGTTTTGCCACATAACTATATTCAAGAAACATATTGCATGGATATCACGCATCTGTATTTTGCAGGCACAACTTTTAAAATGAGGCTAAAATGTACTGTTTTCTTTCTTTCTTTCTTTTTTCTCCTCTGCTTACTACAATTTACCCATACATGTACTTAGTGAAGAGTAGGTGTCAAACATGGCAGACAAGACCTTTGGGGAACCACAGCTAGACATATACATCTAGTGTCCACTTTTTTGGGCAAACCTGTTCAGTAATGCAGATATCTAAGCATCCAATCATGTGGCAAAAACTCAGTGCATAAAAGCATGCAGATATGGTCAACAGGTTCAGTTGTTGTTCAGACCAACATCAAAACGGGGAAGAAATGTACTGTAATCTAAGTGACTTTGACTATAGAATGATTGTTGGTGTCAGACAGGATGATCTGAAGCTCTCAAACAACTCATCTCCTGGGATTTCCCCATAGCAGTCTCTGGAGTAAGCATCAGTCGGTCTGCAAAAACTGCTTGTGAATGAAAAATGTCAGAGGAGAATGGCCAATTCAAGCAAACAGGAAGGCAATGGTAATTCAAATAGTGATGCTTTACAGCAGTGATATCTAGAGGAGCATCTCTGTACACACAGCACATTAAACCTTAAAGTGGATGGGCTACAGCAGCAGAAGACCACCACATCGAGTTATACTAATGGATAGTTGAAGATCGGAGGAAAAAAAAAAAAAAAAAAAGTCTCCTGGTCTGAGGAATCCCAATTACTGACGTGACATGCAGACATGAGGGTCATAATTTGTTATAAATGGCATGAATCCACAGATCCATCCTGTTTTGGGTCAAAGATCCAGGCTGCAGGTGTATTGGTGCAGGGAATGTTTTTTTGGAATACACTGGACCATTTAATAACAACTGAGCATGGTTTAACTGCCACAACCTCATCAAGTATTTCTGCTGGCCAAGCTCATGCCTTGTTGGCCACCATCTGACCATCATCTAATGGCAACTACCTGCAGGATAATGGGAATGCTACAGTGGACAAGTCATCACAAACTGATTCCACAAACATGACAATGAGTTCACTGTACTCCAATGGCCTCCACAACAGATCTCAATCCAATACAGCACCTTTGGGATGTGGTAAAACAGGAGATTTGCAGAATGAACGTGCAGTCGAGAGATCTGCAGTGACTGTGAGCCATGACGTGTCACCATGAACCAGAATCTCTATGGAATGTCTCCAGACATGACAGAATGTCGTTGCTGAATCCATGCCATTTGAAATTCAGGCTGCTCTAGGGGTAGATTAAAAAGGTGGACTTCATAAAGTAGCCAGTAAGAGTGTAAGTGTGTGTGTGTGTATATATATATATACCGTATTTGCCGGCGTATAAGACGACTGGGCGTATAAGACGACCCCCCAACATTTCCACTCAAAACATAGAGTTTGTTATGTACTCGCCATATAAGACTACCCCTGCCGTCTCCCTGTCACTAGCAGCTGTCTGGTCCGCCCTTGAATCCATATTATGGATACCTGTAGTACCAGTATTAACCCACCACATAAAGTTGTAAGCCCCCCTCACCTGCAGCTTCCCTGCAGTGCTGCCGCTGTCCCCCCTGCCTAAGCCGCTGTCCCCCCCCCCTTCTTATGCATACCTTGATACTCCAAATCTCTTATACTGTAAGAGACATGTCAGTGCTGCCGCTGTCCTCCCTGCCTAACCGCCTGTCACTGCTGAATGTCGGCTCCTGCTCAGTGACATGAGCCGGGTGCTGCACTGTAACAATACGTGCAGCACCTGGCTCCTGTCCCTGTGTAGGAGCCGGACTTTACACAGCTTCACCCGCCGGCAGCGCCGTACACTCACCGTACACTCACACAGGTGAGATAGAGGCACTTCACGGGGGAAGTAGGGGGGGCAGCCAACATCATCTTCTTAACCCCCTGGATTGCTGAAAACGGGGGTCCGCCCGTGAGGCCACGCCCCCGTATGCTAGGCCACGCCCCTGTTTCACGACTTCCCGCACCGGGTGTATAAGACGACCCCCCGCCTGGAGGCATGTTTTTCAGGGGGAAAAAGTCGTCTTATACGCCGGCAAATACGGTATGTGTGTATATATATATATATATATATATATATATATATATATATATATATATATATATATATATATATATATATATATATAATGTATTTATTATTATTTATTGTCCCATCTGTGGGACCATAACGACAGAGACAGGACAGACCAAGAGGGGAGAACCTTGTAGCACCAACACAGTGCAAGTATAGCCGGGCAGGTAGCAAGCCCGCATACATCGGGTCTAAATCTAGCAAATACATTTTACACACACACACACACACAATATATTTCTATTTTTCTACAGGTCCAGAGCCAGTGCCTGCCTTAAGGGAGTATTTCTAATAACATCAAAATATATGCACAAAATACAATGATTCGCTTCCTGTTTTTCCACGATTCTTATTTCCTCTCTGATTATTAACATATTTTAATCTAAGCAGCAGCTCCAGGAAATAGAGAGATATAACACGACACTGTAGATAGTCAGGGAATAAACAGGAAACCCCCCTTCCATAAACACAAGCAGACATCTTTCCTACATGCGTGTATCTAATTCTAGTTATCCTGTAAATCTCGCGGAATGCTGGGGACAGAAATTACTTGTATCGGTTTGTATCATTTCCCGGCCTGTTTTTTCCCCCCCTGCAGCTCCTTATCCATAGGAGGATGGAGGAGGGGAAACAGGGAGCTGAGCAGATGTCTTGGGAAGGGCAGGCAAGCAGGCAGTGTGCGCAGACTCCCAGCACTGGGGATAATGCCACATCTTCTGAACACACTGCAATGAGTATTGCAGCACTGAGCTGGCTTATTCCAAGAGGGGCCAAGGATGAGCGCATGGGACACGAGGAACACGATGCATACCCCATTTTACTCATCTAGAAAGCAGACACTTGGCGATCCCCCTCTATTCATCATAATATCTTTTTAACAAAGTAGTTTTCATACATGGCTTCTTCCCACCAAAGCACTGCAATAAATATATTGCAAATCTGGCACATCCATGTTTTTCCATGACAAGCCATTCGTGCAACATCATCAGGAATGTGTTAACCATTTGACTGCTGACATGGCTTACTACACAGCCCTGTACAGCAGGAATATATGGGCCAGAAGTCTTTTAGATGCTCGTACAGATATCATTTATACATTGACAAAAACCACAGTACTTATACAATGACATGGGGGTGTACTGTACCAGAATGGCAGCAATGTGGAATATGTGCAGTACTGGTGTGAAGGGCAAGTGTGTTGGGTGTGAGATCTGGGACAGAGATCAGCCTGCAGTGCGGAGTCTCACTGTACATACAATAGAGGACACATTATGGCACAATGAGTGATATATACAGTAGGCCAGTATGATGTGGGAGGAGGGAGGTTATGGCTATTACTCTGTCACAGTGAAAGTTGTCTGGAAACTGGCAGGAAGATAATATTAACGCTAGTGGGCGCAGGCAGCAACAATGAGTCACTACTGAGAGGAGCAGTGTTGGCAGAATTAGTGGGCAATGCAGAATCTCGGTGGCAGTGGGACACTGCCAAGGTATGATTTATGGGTGGCTGCATGGATGGCAATAACCGTGCTAATAAGGCCTGTGGCAGCATTAGAGTGAGAATTAACAATCCAGAAGACAAAGGGGAGGTGCACGCGGATGTCAGTGAAGCTGGCAGTGTGTGGGTGACAAAGCCAGTATTAGCAGGTGTCAGTATGAGCAGTGGCGAAAATGCCAGTGTAGCGGTCTGAAAACCACCATTGTGGCTCATAAGGAAAGTGGCGAGCTCTAACCAGGAGGTTGCCAGTCTGTGCAGCGCTGTCACAGTGAGGACGACAAGGAGATGTCCATTAGCTGGATGCAGTGGTAAATAGATAGGAGAGTGACAGATGCTGGTATGTGCAGTCCCATGTGGATGGCAAATGCCACAGATAGCATTTCCTGTCCCCTGTAGACAGTGAGTGCCAGAGATGCCACTATGTGCTGCCCCTTGTGGATGGGGTAGCCAGGGATGCCATTATATGCAGCGCTCTGTGGTTGGTGGTGTCAGAGTGATGCCCATTTGTGCTGAGCCATGTCAATGGGTGTAGGTGCCAGTGATGCCAGTATGTACAGCGCCCAGTGTATGATGCCAGTGTGCCTAGCCCCCTGTGGATGGTATTGCCAGTATGTACAGCCCCAAGTGTAGGATACCAGTGTGTGTAGCCCCCAGAGTAGGATGCGAGTGTGTGGCCCTCTGTGGATGGGGATGCCAGTCTGTGCCATTGGTGGTGATGCAAGTGGTGCCAGTCTGTGCTGTGTATGTCGGTGCCAGTGATGCCAGTCTGTGCTGTGGGTGGTGATGCCAGTCTGTGCTGTGTATGTCGGTGCCAGTGATGCCAGTCTGTGCTGTGCATGGTGGTGCCCACAATGCCAGTCTGTGCTGTGTATGGCGGTGCCATTGATGCCAGTCTGTGCATGGTCATGCCCGCAATGCCAGTCTGTGCTGTGTATGGCGGTGCCAGTGATGCCAGTCTGTGCATGGTCGTGCCCACAATGCCAGTCTGTGCTGTGTATGGCGGTGTCAGTGATGCCAGTCTGTGCTGTGCATGGTGGTGCCCACGATGTCAGTCTGTGCTGTACATGGTGGTGCCAGTGATGCCAGTCTGTGCTGTGTATGGCGGTGCCAGTGATGCCAGTCTGTGCTGTACATGGTGGTGCCCACGATGCCAGTCTGTGCTGTGTATGGCGGTGCCAGTGATGCCAGTCTGTGCATGGTCGTGCCCACAATGCCAGTCTGTGCTGTGTATGGCGGTGTCAGTGATGCCAGTCTGTGCTGTGCATGGTGGTGCCCACGATGCCAGTCTGTGCTGTACATGGTGGTGCCAGTGATGCCAGTCTGTGCTATGTATGGCGGTGTCAGTGATGCCAGGCTGTGCATGGTGGTGCCCACGATGCCAGTCTGTGCTGTGTATGGCGGTGCCAGTTATGCCAGTCTGTGCTGTACATGGTGGTGCCCACGATGCCAGTCTGTGCTGTGTATGGCGGTGCCAGTGATGCCAGTCTGTGCAGTACATGGTGGTGCCCACAATGCCAGTCCGTGCAGTGTGCCCGCTGCTCTCTCACCTCCTTCAGCTGCTCCAGCTCCTGCCGGACGGTCTCGTACTCCAGCTCCAGCTCATCGTACTGCTGCTTCAGCTGCTGCTTCTCATCCAGGACCACCAGTCCGTACTCGGCGGCTTGGATCTTCTCCCGGGTGGTCTCCCCCAGCTCTTGGAACAGCCGCTTAATCTCCGTCCTCAGCCAGTCCGACCCGGAGTGCATGACCAGCCTGTCATACTCGTCCTCCTCCATCAGCAGGGCCATCCCTGGGCGGGGTGCAGGGCTCTTCTCTTCTGTCATCCAAATCTTCGAGGTGTGCCCCCTGCACCCCGGCTCTCAGCAGCAGCGAGACCCCCGCATCCTGCGCCCTGTGCTCGCCGCCGCCGCCGACACTGGCAGGAATGCAGCGAGCCGAGCCCTGCTTCTTACAGGGATATGAAGCGGGGAGCGTCTGACAATTACACGGAAACAAACCCGCTGCGGGAGGGAGAGGAGCGATAGGGAGAGGTGGCTTGAGGCTAAGACACTTTGCTAACGTTCCCTAAGTGTAGTACGGGCAGTGCACATGCGCAGTAGCGACCCAGCGCTGGAAAGGGGCCACATTTATTATAGGCAGTCCTGGCAGGACATGACATGGTCTGCAGGAGAAGAAAGCTGCAGCATTTACTCTGTCCTGCTGAGATGTGGGGAACGTGTTAGGGTCTGTGTGTGAGAGAGAGAGGTCTTTCCCACAGCCTGGGCGTGAGCTGCATCAGTAAACACGCTTCACGGCTATTGTTTTGCGGCAATAACAGAAATAAATCAACCTGTCACCAATTTTTACAGCTGTGACCATTATCATTGGCACTTATGCCAACCCCATGTTAGCTGTGGGAGATGCGTCTGATTTGGCATCCAGAATGCATGCGCACAACTTAACCCTCCATCAGGCGCACCTCTGGGACTCCCGGGTTCAGGCGCAGCGCGCCTGACAGGCGCCTGTTAGAAAATCGTCATTTGTACCTAATTAACTCAATTCTAACGCTCTTAGGGGGTACTTTGAGACCTGATCGCTCGCTAGCATTTTTTGCAGCGCTGCGATCAGGTCAGAACTGCGCATGCGTTTGCATCGCAATTCGCAGGCATGTCGCACGGGTACAAAGCAGATTGTTGCTGTGCAATGGGTTTTACGAAGAATCCATTCGCACAGCCGATCGCAAGGAGATTGACAGGAAGAAGGCGTTTGTGGGTGTCAACTGACCATTTTCAGGAAGTGGTTGGAAAAACGCAGGTGTGTCCAAGCGTTTGCAGGGCGGGTGTCTGACGTCAATTTCCGGCCCCGGACAGGCTGAAGTGATTGCAGCGGCTGAGTCAGTTCTGAGCAACTCAGAAACTGCACAAGATCTTTTGGTACATGCGATCACACACTTGCACAGCTAAAATGGGCATCGACTATGCGAACGCAGGACTGCAAAAAACAGCTAGTGAGCGACCAGGTCTGAATTAGTGATCAGTGACCTTCATTAGGACGTACAAAAGGAGAAATTGTAGGTTTTACGGGTCATTTCAGCAGAAAATCTGAAGAAAAAAAGAGAAAACACAAACATGAGTATAAGTTTGAGCGCAGTGTGCCTGAGAGGCCACCCTGGACAGACCTACATATTTCCGCAAAATATCCACAACCTTTCTAATTTTCATTCATAAAATGAGCAAAATGAACAATTAATAGATGAAAATAAAAGGGAAAACGAACCTTAAAAAGTCGGAGGAGTTTGGGTGAAGTGTGCCTGAGAGGCCAGGAGGGTCACTACTGCACTCCCTGCAGGTGGCGGGAAAACTGACTAGGGGGGTTTTGAACAGCACCTAGAGATAGGAAAGGTACTAGGAGGGACAGGCTCCTGCGCCCCGTGGGGCGGAGAGGGGAGTGAAAACAGCTTTGCGGCGCCTGTCAGGCCAGCTGCGCCTGACTGAGTGTTAAAATAGTAAGGCCAGGTATACGTCAGGACGATATGTTCACAGATGCTCCGCCAGCCAACGGGATGACGTATCGTGCCACCCATACACACTGCACGATGTAGTGGTACGACAGCGTGGTACGACGGCACGAGGTACCATGCCATGCTGCATTCGGCACTGGCAGCATGGCATCCAACACCAGATCTGATTGAAATTGCAGCACGGCCACCCAGAACATATTATTATTATACTTTATATGGCGCCACAAGGATTCCGCAATGCCCAATTACAGAGTACATAAACAAATAATAAAAACAGGAAAACCATGTATGACCCTAAAACCTGGACTGTTAGTGTGCCTTAAGGACCGTGGTTGGGAATGCCTGGTGTATGACCTGTGGGAGCGCTCAGTCGAGCATACACACTGTACAACCTGGCTGATATGTTGTTCAGATTTGGCCAGAAATTACATATCGTGTCATGCTGTATGAGCGATATCATCAGTGTTTGCCCTTGATCTTCCGGGCAAACGACATAGTGCATACACACCGAACGATATCGCTTACGATATCGTTCAGTGTTGTCATCCTGCCACAAACCCAAACATGCAAGTTCTGACGATAGCCTCGTATTGACCTGCATGTTCGGACAATAGGCGATATTGTTCGTACACACAGGACGATTATCGTAGTGATGTGTCGTTATCGTTCAAAAATCGTCCGGTGTGTATGGGGCTTAACTCTAGATTTCTGCCCAAAGTCAGTTCTCTTGTGTGCATTCATACTGTAGCTGACCAAGTAAAGCCCATTTAGGGGGAAATTTACTAAGCTCCCGATTTTGACCGAGATGCCGTTTTTTCATCAAAGTGTCATCTCGGTAATTTACTAAACACTAATCACGGCAGAGATGAGGGCATTCGTAATTTTTTGCAAGTCCAAGTAAAAAATTACGAATGAATACACCATCGGTCAAAACGCGGCTGTTTAAGTATGAATCTCGGTCATTTACTAAGAAGTGCAAAGCAAAAAAAAAACAAACACTGCCGTGAAAAATTACAACTCGTAAAAAAGTGCTAAAAAAAAACAGACCTTTTTTTTTTATTCGTGATTGGATAGGCATGCACGGATCCATGAGATCCGTGCATGTATATCAGTGGGAAGGGGTGGGAAAGTGCTTATTTTTTAAAAAAAATTGCGTGGGGTCCCCCCTCCTAAGCATAACCAGCCTCGGGCTCTTTGAGCCGATCCTGGTTGCAGAAATATGGGGGGAAAAATGACAGGGGTTCCCCCATATTTAAGCAACCAGCATCGGGCTCTGCGCCTGGTCCTGGTCCCAAAAATACGGGGGACAAAAAGAGTAGGGGTCCCCCGTATTTTTAAAACCAGCACCGGGCTCCACTAGCTGGACAGATAATGCCACAGCCGGGGGTCACTTTTATATAGTGCCCTGCGGCCGTGGCATCAAAAATCCAACTAGTCACTCCTGGCCGGGGTACCCTGGGGGAGTGGGGACCCCTTCAATCAAGGGGTCCCCCCCCCCAGCCACCCAAGGGCCAGGGGTGAAGCCCGAGGCTGTCCCCCCCCCCATCCAATGGGCTGCAGATGGGGAGGCTGATAGCCTTTGTTGTAAAAGAAAAGATATTGTTTTTAGTAGCAGTACTACAAGGCCCAGCAAGCCTCCCCCGCATGCTGGTACTTGGAGAACCACAAGTACCAGCATGCGACGGAAAAACGGGCCCGCTGGTACCTGTAGTACTACTACTAAAAAAATACCCAAAAAAAGACAAGACACACACACCGTGAAAGTATAATTTTATTACATACATACACACATACATACATACTTACCTTAAGTTCCCACGCAGGTCGGTCCTCTTCTCCAGTAGAATCCAAGGGGTACCTGTTGAAGAAATTATACTCACGAGATCCAGGGGTCCAGGCTCCTCGGGAAATCCAGGGGTAATCCACGTACTTGAAAGAAAAAAAAAAACGGTGTCCCGACCACGAACTGAAAGGGGACCCATGTTTGCACATGGGTCACCTTTCCACGAATGCCAGAAACCCACTTTGACTTCTGTCTAAGTGGGTTTCTTCAGCCAATCAGGGAGCGCCACGTTGTAGCACTCTCCTGATCAGCTGTGTGGTCCTGTCCTCACTGACAGGCAGCACACGGCAGTGTTACAATGTAGCGCCTATGCGCTACATTGTAACCAATGATGGGAACTTTCTGCCCTGCGGTTGACCTAAAGTGACGTCACCGCTGAGCAGAAAGTTCCCATCATTGGTTACAATGTAGCGCATAGGCGCTACATTGTAACACTGCCGTGTGCTGCCTGTCAGTGAGGACAGGACCACACAGCTGATCAGGAGAGTGCTACAACGTGGCGCTCCCTGACTGGCTGAAGAAACCCACTTAGACAGAAGTCAGAGTGGGTTTCTGGCATTCGTGGAAAGGTGACCCATGTGCAAACATGGGTCCCCTTTCAGTTCGTGGTCGGGACACCGTTTTTTTTTTTTTTTTCAAGTACGTGGATTACCCCTGGATTTCCCGAGGAGCCTGGACCCCTGGATCTCGTGAGTATAATTTCTTCAACAGGTACCCCTTGGATTCTACTGGAGAAGAGGACCGACCTGCGTGGGAACTTAAGGTAAGTATGTATGTATGTGTGTATGTATGTAATAAAATTATACTTTCACGGTGTGTGTGTCTTGTCTTTTTTTGGGTATTTTTTTAGTAGTAGTACTACAGGTACCAGCGGGCCAGTTTTTCCGCCGCATGCTGGTACTTGTGGTTCTCCAAGTACCAGCATGCGGGGGAGGCTTGCTGGGACTTGTAGTACTGCTACTAAAAACAATATCTTTTCTTTTACAACAAAGGCTATCAGCCCCCCCATCCGCAGCCCATTGGATGGGGGGGGACAGCCTCGGGCTTCACCCCTGGCCCTTGGGTGGCTGGGGGGGGGGACCCCTTGATTGAAGGGGTCCCCACTCCCCCAGGGTACCCCGGCCAGGGGTGACTAGTTGGATTTTTGATGCCACGGCCGCAGGGCACTATATAAAAGTGACCCCCGGCTGTGGCATTATCTGTCCAGCTAGTGGAGCCCGGTGCTGGTTTTAAAAATACGGGGGACCCCTACTCTTTTTGTCCCCCGTATTTTTGGGACCAGGACCAGGCGCAGAGCCCGATGCTGGTTGCTTAAATATGGGGGAACCCCTGTCATTTTTCCCCCCATATTTTTGCAACCAGGATCGGCTCAAAGAGCCCGAGGCTGGTTATGCTTAGGAGGGGGGACCCCACGCATTTTTTTTTATTATTTTACAGTGTTTAATTTAAAAAAAAAAAAAAAAACCCAGCACGGATCACACAGATCCGGCCGAGATTGATTGTAAAAAAAGTCGGCAGTGTTTTGCTAATCACTGCCGTAAAAATAGAAAATAAACCACGAATGACATCGACATCGGAACAAAAGAAAAACCCGAATACGACAGCTTAGTAAATTAGTCGTAATCAATTCAAAAAGTTGCAGTTTTACACTTTCGATGTCATTCGTGATTGAACTTTGACCTGAAACGGGAAAATACGAATCTTAGTAAATTTACCCCTTAGTGTCCGCAGAAACAGCTGAGACCTGCGCAACTCTGAATAGTGCGTAGTTTGCCCAAGACGCATGTGTGGTTAGTGCGAGATTGCTAGATTTGGCTGCATATGAAGTTTTGAGCGACTCAGAATCAGTCACTATGCTGGTTCAGAGGAATAGCTAATATGTGCCGTGTAGTAGTAGATATATTGCAGGAATAAATCTTGTATATAAATGGTGTTAGATTTTTATTTCTCTATACTTTTTCACTGTTTTTTTTTTTTTTTTTGTCAATGTAACATTCACCTCTCCCATTTCAGGGGCAAAGTGTGTTTCCCTGCTATATCATTAGATTAGGGGCATTTACACAGTAGCGGATCTTGCCACGGGCAAGCAGGACTTTTTCCCTGGGCGCAGCCTTCCGGAGGGCGCCGCACCATGGCAAGATCCGCTACTGTGCCTCCCGCTGGTCCCCCGCTGTGAAGGGAACTAGACATTACCCGTCTAGTTTCCCTTCGTGGAGAGGACCTTTGCTGTGCGGTGCGCGATGACGTCATTGCGCACCGCACAGCATTGTGGGACTGGCACAGACACTAGGGGTCATAATTGTCCTCTAGTGTCTATGCTGTGCTATGGGAGAGACGTCATGACGTCTCTCCCATAGATCTGAGGAGAGGAGCGGCGCCGGCGGAGGTCTGCAGCGGTCGGGAATCAGGAGCGGGGATAGTAAGTATTCATTTTTCTTTTTTTTCTTTCAGCGGCGCTACTCTACAGGGGGCACAAATGGGGGCGTAACTGACCACGCCTCCGTATGAAGCCACGCCCCTATCTTTTGCCCAGGGCGCCACAAGGGCTAGAACCGGCCTTGCATTTACACCCATGTTCAGGGTTGGACTGGCCCATAGGGGTACAGTGGAAACCACCTGGGGGCCCACCTCCTCGTCTATGGATCAGGTCCCGAGTGTGCAGTTGAATTGTGCATTATACATATTATCTACAGTGCATTGCAGTTATTAATCTGGTACATTATCATGCATGCACTAGCAGTATTTACTATATATATTTATCATGGGGCCTATACCATGTTAACCAAGCCTCAGTGGCAGCTGGCCACACTCCTAAGCATGTGCCTTTACCTCTGCATTACCCCGGTGGGTTCTCCATGCCCCAGTCCGACACTGCCTATGTTAGGCTTATTTGCCTACCTGACCCTCTCCATGAGGGAGAAAATGCTCTGTTCCTGGACTCTCCTGGTAATGTATGATTGCCATCACCTGTGGTGAGCTAGGTAATTGATAAGAAATGTGTTTCACCACAGGTGATGGCAATTATACATTACCAGGAAAGTCCAGGAACAGAGCATTGTCTCCCTCATGGAGAGGGTCAGGTAGGCAAGTATGATGTTAGGTGATTTTCAGGCTTCAAACCCACTGGTGTTAGTTACATGCGTTTTACTACAGTTTTGACCACTAATGCAAAGAGTAACCATGCGTTTTTAATGCCCCTATTCCCACTGTTGTTTTATACTAAATTCCCCTCTTCCACTGCTGCTATAACCTGGGTTATTGTCCGGTTAACATTCGGTCGTAGCTCAGTGGAAAAGGAATAACCTGGGTCCAGTGACCCGAGAATCTAACCTGGCTACCTTGCAGGGTTTGGCTAGGGAAGAACCCGGGTTAAAGGGCAGTGTAAACGGGTAAACCAGGTCATCCGACCCGGCTCCCGTTTACAGCATGGTGAGATCTGAATACGTACACACAGTACGTCACGTTACTGAACTTCATGCTGCCGCTATGCTGACACTGAACCCACTCGCGCACGCAGGGGGGGTTCCGAGTACCTGGAAACCCCCCTGCCCGCCAATCCATCTGCGCAGTTGACCGATGTTTTTTTTTTATTTTTTATTCTTACGACTGAGTCCGGGAGCGCAGGAATAACGAGGCAGAGCTGCCTCCTTATATTGACACGTACTGGGCTGGCTGGCTGCTTGAAGGGGAGCTATAGCGCACAGCCACGGCTCTCAGGCATTCCCGGGCTGCCTGGGTGCAGAGCAATCGTCTCATGAGAGACTTATCTGCGCTCTGCAGGTATGTGAAGATGAGGGGGGTGCCGTGCACTGCGGAGAGGAAGAGAGGGCTTTAATAAATGATGCTGGCCGGTGACCCGAGGGGAAGGGGGGGGTGGAGGTGCGGCGGCGTTTATAGTAAGTTATGGTGGCTGATGTATAATCGCTGTTTCTCTTATGTCCTAGAGGATACTGGGGTCCACATTAGTACCATGGGGTATAGACGGGTCCACTAGGAGCCATGGGCACTTTAAGAAATCAATAGTGTGTCCTGGCTCCTCCCTCTATGCCCCTCCTACCAGACTCAGTTTAGAAATCGTGCCCGGAGGAGCCGGTCACACTTTGGAAAGCTCCTGAAGAGTTTTCTACATTTATTTTCAAAGTTTGTTATTTTCAGTCAGGGCTTTTTAGGCAACACCCTGACTGCTTCGTGGGACTTAGAGGAGAGAACTTCCTTATAGTTAATGGCAGGGGCGGATCCAGGAAAAAGTGACAGGGGGGCACCTTGTGCACGCTTTCAGCGTGCGGTCCCATGAAGGTGTGCGTGGCCTCACAACAAGGGCATGACCTAGCAACAAGGGTCATGGCCTCAAAGAGAATGTCATATTCGTAAAACGGGAAGAGGGTGACACTATGGAGAGGCAGAGGGTGACAGGAGAGAGAGGGTGATGGGTTTATAGTGATGAAGGGGAGAGGAAGAGGGTGAGGCAGTGGGTGAAGGAGACATAGTGGAAGACGCAGAGGCAGTGGGTAACAGAGAGAGGCATGTGGGTAACACCGGGGAAAGGGTGACGAGGAAAAAGTGGGTGATGCCAGGGGGAGGTGGGTAACAAGGAGAGGGGGACAAGGAGAGGCAGTATGGTGAGTGCGATTCATGAAGAAATGGAAAGCTCAGCTTTACCACTTCTCCATGGAGTTCAGGTTCGCCATCTCAGGATGGCATAACCTGAATGTAGGTGCAGAGATGGCCTTCCCTGCTCTCTGCCCTCCTGACCTCCCAGCAGAGGCGTTTCCTTCAGAGGCGATGGCAGAAGAGAGGTGGTCTCCTCCATATGGGAGGGTAGCAATGGGAGGAGGGAAGGGGGATAAGGAGGGTAGGGCAGCAGTGAGGGGGGTCTCCTCCATTTGAGAGGGCAGCAGTGGGAGGAGGGAAGTGGCATATGGAGGGTAGAGCAGCAGTGAGGGGGGTCTCCCCCATATGTGAGGGCAGCAGTGGGAGGAGGGAAGATGGGATATGGAGGGTAGGGCAGCAGTGAGGGGGGATCTCCTCCATATGTGAGGGCAGCAGTGGGAGGAGGGAAGATGGGATATGGAGGGTAGGGCAGCAGTGAGGGGGGATCTCCTCCATATGTGAGGGCAGCAGTGGGAGGAGGGAAGGGGGTATATGGAGGGTAGGGCAGCAGTGAGGGGGGGGATCTCCTCCATATGGGAGGGCAGCAGTGGGAGGAGGGAAGGGGGTATATGGAGGGTAGGGCAGCAGTGAGGGGGGGGGGATCTCCTCCATATGGGAGGGCAGCAGTGGGAGGAGGTAAGGGGGGATATGGAGGGTAGGGCAGCAGTGAGGGGGTCTCCTCCATATGGAAGGTCAATAGTGGGGTGGGGGTTATTCTACAGAGGGGAGGGAAGCACCAACTGGCTATATATACACACATTAATACAGTTACATACATACACATTGAATTAATCAGCTCCACCTGAACTGGAAGCCCTCTGACATCAGACCCACTTCTGCTGTGTAGCCAGGTGCCCAGGAGTACAGTCAAGTCGAGTACCCACTGCTCCTGTTAGGTAATAGGTACCCGCAGCTCCCCTCCGCCATTTCCACAATTAAAAGCACTCTTTGCTTAGCTCTTTTGTGCGAAGTTATGGCTGAGGAGCTTCCACGCCGTGTCTCTGCCCGTCAGGGGAACGCAGCAATGAGGGAGGGGGGGCACTCCTGTGCAGAGATCCCCGGCACAGGGCGCTTCTGTATGGGGGAGGCTTGGCCGGGCCGTGCGGTTGTGGGAGGCTCAATCTCCTGTCTTGTGCTGTATGCGTCCTGTGCCTCTCTCCTCTCAATGGTGGAATCGCCTAACTGGAGGGACAGTCCACTCTGCTCGCCTCCCACTGGCTCCCAGCCACTAACACACTGGCTGCGGCTGCAGCGCAAGCTGCGGGTGCCCGGGGAGTGGCGGCTGTTACCAACTGCGGCAGCAAGGTATGGGTTTGGGGCGGCCCAGTGTAGAGGGTCTCCTAGTGTGCCAGTGCCAGACATGACAGGGGGGCACGGGCCCGCGTGCCCCCCCCCCCCCCCCCTGGATCCGCCACTGGTTAATGGTCCCGTTTCTCTGCTGACAGAACACTGAGCTCCTGACGGAGTCATTCGCAAGCCACACCTTGGTGCAGCGTACCCTCCCGCAACACGTCGCCACCCCCTAACAGAGCCTGAAGACAGAAGAGTGGTGAGTACGGCGCTGGCGTCCCATTTAGCGGGTCGCCAGCGGACATGGCGGCATTAGGGTAGGATACAGGCTGCGCTCGGGGAGGCTCACAGGACAAGCTGTGGTGGGGCACGCTGTGAGGGGTGCGCTGAGCCTCCTATTATACCCACACTGGCGCACATCCTAACAGGGGTTCAGTCTCCTAGTTAGGCACACTTTCTACCTCAGGGCCAGTATAAAAAATGCGGGAAGCCACGCGCCATTACAGGGTGCGGGGCTTCACTCAACTCACAGCTCTCCAGCGCCATTTTCCTCTGCAGCTTGATCAGACAGCACTCACAGGGAAGCGCAGCTACTCCACAAGGACTCCAGTCTCCTCAGCGGTACCAGGGGGTCTTAGTGCAGGGGGGGAGCAGTGTTGGGTGCTTTATTCTTGCGACCCAGCTTAGTTTTACTGTTGCTATAGGGGTGCTGTGTGGCTGGCTCTGGCTTCTGTGTCCCTCTGAGGACCCTGCCTACATATACTGTGCTTTCAACCAGTGTCTCTGTGTGTGGGTGTCCCTATCCAATCATGTCAGGGGACTGTGTGTCTTGTACAGCAGAATGTCTATCATCCCCTGGGGACTCACTACCCTGTACTCAGGAAAGTGCTCACTGCTAGTCCAGTGGGGCTGAACCCCCTTGGTTAGCTTCCATTAAAGGTATGATTTTTACTATTTCTACAAAACTGTCTCATAATGAGAAGGAGACACAGTTCTTACGGCAATCTGTGGATGACCTGATGAATAGGGACTCACCTTCCATACCTCCATCCCCAGTCCTAGCCATTTGCCCGCAAAAGCGTACTCTGGCCCAAATCATGCAGGGTGATACTGACCCTGATACGTCGGATCCAGAGGAAGGTGAAGTGGACACGGGTGAGGAGGATGCTGTCCTGTCACAGGGAATACAGGCCCTCATTGAGGCTATCAGAACTGTCCTGCACATTCCTGACAAGTCAGAGGAGGTGGAAGAGGAATCTTATTTTAATACTAAAAAGAAATCCTCGGCTACTTTCCCCGCTTCAAAGGAATTAAACACCTTTTTTGAGGGGGCGTGGGTAAACCCTGACAAAAAATGTCAGATCCCTAAACAGTTGATTTCTTCCTTTCCTTTTCCTTCGGAGGATAGGAAGAAATGGAAAAACCCGACAATTGTGGATGCATCTATATCCAGGTTATCGCGTAAGATAGTCTTACCGGTTCCCGGGGCGGCATCCTTAAAGGATACAGCTGACCACAAGATTGAGACCACTCTCAAATCTTTATATACGTCGGCCGGGGTGGCCCAGAGACCCACTATTGCTTGTGCATGGATCACTCGGGCCATTGCAAAATAGTCAGGTAATCTGATTGATGGTTTAGATTCCTTAACCAAGGACGATATTATTTTACTTTTGTAACATAATCAAGATTCTGCAAACTTTATGGTGGAAGCCTTAAAGGAATTTGGCTTACTCAACACACGCACCTCTGCCATGGCAGTGTTGGCACGCAGGGGCTTGTGGCTGCGACAATGGACTGCGGTGCAGAATCCAGGAGGGGTGTGGAAAGCCTACCGTTCACGGGCGAGGCTCTTTTTGGTGATGAACTGGATATGTGTATATCCAAGGCTACGGCGGGTAAGTCTACTTATCTTCCTTCCGCAACAACACCAGCTAGGAAAACCTACTCTACTCCTACTCTGCAGTCCTTTCGGACAGAAAAACTTAAAGGCAAATCCAGGGGTTCCTCTACAACCTTCAGGGGTAATAGAGGTAAACCCAGAAAACCTGCAGCTGCAGGTTCTCAGGAACAGTCCTCAGGGGCTGCTTCCTCTAAGCCTTCAGCATGACGGTGGACCGCACTGCCTGGAAGACAGGCAGGTGGGAGCCTGGTTACGTTATTTCAGTCACGTTTGGGCAACTTCTTGCCAGGATTCCTGGGTCAAAGATCTTATCGCACAGTGGATACAGACTGGAGTTTCAGGAACTCCCCCCTCCCAGATTCTTCAAATCCATCTTACCAGCTTCTCCAGAAGCAAGTTTGACCTTACAGGCAGCAATTCAAAAACTGGTACAGACTGAGGTCATTGTTCCAGTTCCACTTCAGCAACAAAACAAGGGTTATTACTCCAACCTGTTTGTGGTCCTGAAACCGGACGGTTCGGTGAGGCCTATTCTCAACCTCAAATCCCTAAACACGTATTTAAGGGTGTTCAAGTTCAAGATGGAGTTTCTGAGAGCGGTGATCTCAGGTCTGGAGGAGGGAGAATTCCTGGTGTCTCTGGATATCAAGGATGCGTACCTTCACATTCCGATTTGGCCGCCTCATCAGGCTTATCTACGGTTTGCACTAAAGGACTGTCACTACCAGTTTCAGGCACTGCCATTTGGCCTTTCCACGGCTCCGCGGGTGTTTACCAAGGTGATGGCAGAGATGATGTTTCTCCTCCACAAAAAGTGAGTGAACATAATTCCGTACCTGAATGACCTGCTGATAAAGGTTCCATGCAAGGCCCTTTCAGCTGGATTTCTTGGACAAGTGGTCCGGCACGCATCTTCACATGCACCAGAGGATACGTCTGTCCCCAAAAGCCAGGAGCTCCCTTCTGTGGTGGCTTCAGATGTATCACCTGACCGAAGGCCGCCGGTTCAGGATTTAAAGTTGGATTCTGCTAACCACAGACGTAAGCCTCAGAGGTTGGGGAGTAGTCACCCAAGGGGAGCAGTTCCAGGGAAGATGGTCAAGTCAGGAAGCCATGCTTCCGATCAACATTCTGGAACTAAGGGCCATATGCAACGCCCTTCTTCAGGCATCACATCTTCTTCAAGATCAAGCCATTCAGGTTCAGTCGGACAATGTGACGGCTGTAACGTACATAAACCGACAGGGAGGAACGAAGATGTCAGAGGTAACAAGAATTCTCCTCTGGACAGAAAGACACGCGGTGGCGCTGTCGGCAATCTTCATTCCGGGAGTAGACAACTGGGAAGTGGACTTCCTCAGCATACACGACCTCCACCTAGGCGAGTGGGACCTTCACCCACAGGTGCTCGAGTCATTGACACATCGGTGGGGGATTCCACAGATAGACATGATGGCATCTCGTCTCAACAAGAAACTAGAGCGCTATTGTTTCAGGACAAGGATCCCACAAACGGTGGCAGTGGACGCTCTGGTGACTCCATGGCTTTACCAGATGGTTTACGTGTTCCCACCTCTTCCACTGATCCCCGGAATTCTCAAAAGAATAAAAAGGGAAAATGTTCAGGCAATTTTCATTGCTCCGGATTGGCCAAGAAGGGCCTGGTACGCGGATCTCCTGCGGTTGCTCCTGGAGGATCCGTGGCCTCTACCTCTGCGAGAGGATCTTCTGCAGCAGGGGCTGTTCGTCTATCAAAACTTACCGCTGCTACGTTTGAGGGGCATGGAAGTTGAGCGTCAGATTTTAGCCCGGAAAGGTATTCCGAACAAGGTTATTCCAACCCTTATCTAGGCCAGGAAAGGGGTAATGTCTAGACCTTACCACCATATTTGGAAAAAGTATGTCTCGTGGTGTGAACACAGGAAATTTCCTGCAGTGGAATTTCAACTGGTACGCTTTCTCCTTTATCTGCAGTCAGGTGTGGATGGGGGCCTACGTTTGGGCTCCTTGAAGGTCCAGATTTCGGCCTTGTCCATTTTCTTCCAGAAACACTTGGCTTCCCTTCCTGAGGTACAGATGTTCTTGAAGGGTGTTCTGCACATCCAACCGCCCTTTGTGCCTCTCAGTGCACCTTGGAATCTTAACGTGGTATTACGTTTTCTGCAATCGAACTGGTTTGAACCTTACAGGAGGTGGAACTTAAGTTTCTAACGTGGAAGTCTGTTACACTGTTGGCCTTGGCTTCCGCAAGTCGTGTGTGCGAGCTCGGGGCATTGTCTCACAAAAGCCCCTATATGATTTTTCATGAGGATAGAGCTGAACTCAAAACTCGTCAGCAATGTCTACCTAAGGTGGTGTCTGCGTTTTATATCAACCAACCTATTGTGGTTCTGGTGTTTACTGACACCTCTGCTACCGCTAAATCCCTGGATGTGGTGAGGGCTTTGAAGATCTACGTGAAGAGGGCCACTCGTCACAGAAAACCTGACTCGCTGTTTGTTTTCTATGATCCTAAGAAAATTGGGTGTCCTGCTTCAAAGCAGTTTATCGCTCGCTGGATCAGATTTACTATCCAGCAGGCTTATTCTTCGGCAGGATTTCCGGTTCTGAAAGTACAGGCCCACTCTACTAGGTCTGTGGGTTCTTCCTGGGCAGCTGCCCGGGGTGTCTCGGCTTTACAGCTCTGTCGAGTGGCTACTTGGTCGGGATCGAATACGTTTGTTAAGTTCTACAAGTTTGATACTTTGGCAGCTGAGGACCTTCAATTTGGTCAATCAGTTCTGCAGGAACCTCAGCACTCTCCCACCCGATCTGGGAGCTTTGGTACATCCCTATGGTACTAATGTGGACCCCAGTATCCTCTAGGATGTAAGAGAAAATAGAATTTTAATTACCTACCGGTAAATCCTTTTCTCGTAGTCCGTGGAGGATACTGGGCGCCCGCCCGGTGCTTCATTTTTCTGCACTGTTACTTTGTTAAGTATTGTTGTTGGTTGAGCCGTTGCTGTTCCTGTTCAAGTTTGGGTAGCATGGCTTTCCTCTTTTTTGTGTGTGCTGGTTCGAATCTCACCACTGTTCATTTAAATCCTTCTCTCGAAGTATGTCCGTCTCCTCGGGCACAGTTTCTAGACTGAGTCTGGTAGGAGGGGCATACAGGGAGGAGCCAGCCCACACTATTGATTTCTTAAAGTTCCCATGGCTCCTAGTGGACCCATCTATACCCCATGGTACTAATGTGGACCCCAGTATCCTCTACGGACTACGAGAAAAGGATTTACCGGTAGGTCATTAAAATCCTATTTTTGTTAATGTAAAGAGGTGTGTGTGTGTGTGTGTGTGTGTGTGTGTGTGTGTGTGTGTATATACTATGAGTGTGTTGGCTATATAGATACTGTGTCTTTGTGTATGTACGTGTGTGTCTGTCACATGTCCGTGTATGTATGCTACTGTATGTGTGTGTGTCTACTGTATGTATGCTGTGTATGTGTTTATATGTATGCTGTGTGTGTATACAGCAGGCATTCCCAAACACGGTCCTCAAGGCACACCAACAGTGCAGGTTTTAGTGATATCCAGGCTTCAGCACAGATGGTTAAATCAAAATAACTGAGCTACTAATTGAGTCACCTGCGCTGAAGCCTGGATATCACTAAAACCTGCACTGTTAGTGTGCCTTGAGGACCGAGGTTGGGAATGCCTGGTATACAGTATGGGGGTCACAGGCGTGCGCAGAGACTGACTGGCGGGTGCCGCTCCGGACCCCCCCCCCTCCACGGCATTATAGTGTTCTCTCACCTCCCCTGTCCTGGATATAAACTGCTCACCTGGGCGGCCCAGGTGAGCGGACCAGGTGAGCAGTCTATATCCAGGACAGGGGAGGTGAGAGAACACTATAATGCCGTGGAGGGGGGGAAGTCCGGAGCGGCACCCACCAGTCAGTCTCTGCGCACGCCTGTGATGGGGGTCATTCCGAGTTGTTCGCTCGTTGCCGATTTTCGCTATATTGCGATTAGTCGCTTACTGCGCATGCGCAAGGTTCGCAGAGCACATGCGCTTAGTTATTTTACACAAAAGTTAGGTATTTTACTCACGGCATAACGAGGAATTTTCATCGTTCTGGTGATCGTACTGTGATTGACAGGAAGTGGGTGTTTCTGGGCGGGAACTGGCCGTTTTCTGGGCGTGTGCGAAAAAACGCTGGCGTTTCTGGGAAAAACGCGGAAGTTTCTGAAGAAACGGGGGAGTGTCTGGGCGAACGCTGGGTGTGTTTGTGACGTCAAACCAGGAACGAAAGTGACTGAACTGATCGCAATGGGTGAGTAAGTCTGGAGCTAGTCAGAAACTGCTAAGAATTTTCTATTCGCAATTCTGCTAATCTTTTGTTCGCAATTCTGCTAAGCTAAGATACACTCCCAGAGGGCGGCGGCTTGGCGTGTGCAATGCTGCTAAAAGCAGCTAGCGAGCGAACAACTCGGAATGAGGGCCTATGTACGTTGTGTGTATGAATGCTATATGTGTGTTTGCAAGTATGCTGTGTGTATATGCGTGTGTGTGTGTGTGTGTGTGTGTGTGTGTGTGTTTGTCCATGTGTATGTACAGATGTATATATGTATGTATATATACCATCTAGGCAACATGCTGTGATGTGGATTCATTATTGAAAGCTCCTAGAAGTGCCGACCACTGTTGTTACAGAATATATATATATATATATTGATAAAGCTGATTATCTTTACAGGAATGAAAGCTATACCTTAAACATACCTTAAATACGCTTTAAATCTTTGGCCGCTGCGGCCGCTATACTTAATTCACACTCTACGCACCTTTTACGCTATTAGCGTACAGAGTCCCGTACAGTGTACGGACTTTGCGTACACACGCCGCGCTGACGGTACAAAGTACTCACAGCGCATACACACCCAGAGATACACTTTAAACCTTCTACAGCAATGCTATGCAATAATAATACACTTTAAACCTTAGCAGGGCAATGAGGACACGACACCAATTGTGATTTTACCGCTGGGTTCTGACACCACAGTGGATTATTTCTGAAAGGGGGTTTACAATACAAATTATACACTACAATACAAGACAATATAACAGAATAATGGCTACAGTCAATGTACATACGTGAGTAGATTCGCGTGCGCTTCCCGGTCCGGTCCTCCGTCATCAAATAGATAACGTTGTGAGTCTTGTGTGTGACCAGGCTGCAGCAGGCTTTATTTATACAATTCTTCCAAAAGCAATACAATGGATACTGTAATCCCTTTGTCCATTGGACACAGGAATGCACTTTTACAGTACAGGAGAGGTCATAGGTTGATTTGAAAAGGTAGGCGATGTCTTTCTCAACTGCTCTTGTGGGTGGTCTCCTCTGGATTCCCGCCGCATACATAATATACAGTAAATACAGTTTATATCTATATTCTGCTTCTGCACATAACTATCCGCAGGAACATGCGATCTTCCGCAGACGAACACCGGAATGTTACCCTTAAAATACCCTACAGCTGGATACCAAATACCACCTTATAACTAGAGATGAGCGGGTTCGGTTTCTTTGAATCCGAACCCGCACGAACTTCACTTTTTTTTTCACGGGTCCGAGCGACTCGGATCTTCCCGCCTTGCTCGGTTAACCCGAGCGCGCCCGAACGTCATCATGACGCTGTCGGATTCTCGCGAGACTCGGATTCTATATAAGGAGCCGCGCGTCGCCGCCATTTTCACACGTGCATTGAGATTGATAGGGAGAGGACGTGGCTGGCGTCCTCTCCATTTAGATTAGATTTAGAAGAGAGAGAGAGAGAGAGAGATTGCTGTGATACTGTAGATTAGAAGAGAGTGCAGACAGAGTTTAGTGACTGACGACCACAGTGACCAGTGACCACCAGAGACAGTGCAGTTGTTTGTTTTATTTAATATATCCGTTCTCTGCCTGAAAAAAACGATACACAGTCACACAGTGACTCAGTCTGTGTGCACTGCTCAGCCCAGTGTGCTGCACATCAATGTATTGTATATAAAGCTTATAATTGTGGGGGAGACTGGGGAGCACTGCAGGTTGTTATAGCAGGAGCCAGGAGTACATGATAAATAATATTATATTAAAATTAAACAGTGCACACTTTTGCTGCAGGAGTGCCACTGCCAGTGTGACTAGTGGTGACCAGTGCCTGACCACCAGTATATTAGTAGTATTGTATACTATCTCTTTATCAACCAGTCTATATTAGCAGCAGACACAGTACAGTGCGGTAGTTCACGGCTGTGGCTACCTCTGTGTCGGCACTCGGCAGGCAGTCCGTCCATCCATAATTGTATTATAATATATACCACCTAACCGTGGGTTTTTTTTCATTCTTTATACCGTCGTCATACTAGTTGTTACGAGTATACTACTATCTCTTTATCAACCAGTGTACAGTGCGGTAGTTCACGGCTGTGGCTACCTCTGTGTCGGCACTCGGCAGGCAGTCCGTCCAACCATAATTGTATTATATACCACCTAACCGTGGTTTTTTTTTCATTCTTTATACCGTCGTCATACTAGTTGTTACGAGTATACTACTATCTCTTTATCAACCAGTGTACAGTGCGGTAGTTCACGGCTGTGGCTACCTCTGTGTCGGCACTCGGCAGGCAGTCCGTCCATCCATAATTGTATTATAATATATACCACCTAACCGTGGTTTTTTTTTCATTCTTTATACCGTCGTCATACTAGTTGTTACGAGTATACTACTATCTCTTTATCAACCAGTGTACAGTGCGGTAGTTCACGGCTGTGGCTACCTCTGTGTCGGCACTCGGCAGGCAGTCCATCCAACCATAATTGTATTATAATATATACCACCTAACCGTGGTTTTTTTTTCATTCTTTATACCGTCGTCATACTAGTTGTTACGAGTATACTACTATCTCTTTATCAACCAGTGTACAGTGCGGTAGTTCACGGCTGTGGCTACCTCTGTGTCGGCACTCGGCAGGCAGTCCGTCCAACCATAATTGTATTATATACCACCTAACCGTGGTTTTTTTTTCATTCTTTATACCGTCGTCATACTAGTTGTTACGAGTATACTACTATCTCTTTATCAACCAGTGTACAGTGCGGTAGTTCACGGCTGTGGCTACCTCTGTGTCGGCACTCGGCAGGCAGTCCGTCCAACCATAATTGCATTATATACCACCTAACCGTGGTTTTTTTTTCATTCTTTATACCGTCGTCATACTAGTTGTTACGAGTATACTACTATCTCTTTATCAACCAGTGTACAGTGCGGTAGTTCACGGCTGTGGCTACCTCTGTGTCGGCACTCGGCAGGCAGTCCGTCCATCCATAATTGTATTATAATATATACCACCTAACCGTGGTTTTTTTTTCATTCTTTATACCGTCGTCATACTAGTTGTTACGAGTATACTACTATCTCTTTATCAACCAGTGTACAGTGCGGTAGTTCACGGCTGTGGCTACCTCTGTGTCGGCACTCGGCAGGCAGTCCGTCCAACCATAATTGTATTATATACCACCTAACCGTGGTTTTTTTTCCATTCTTTATACCGTCGTCATACTAGTTGTTACGAGTATACTACTATCTCTTTATCAACCAGTGTACAGTGCGGTAGTTCACGGCTGTGGCTACCTCTGTGTCGGCACTCGGCAGGCAGTCCGTCCAACCATAATTGTATTATATACCACCTAACCGTGGTTTTTTTTTTCATTCTTTATACCGTCGTCATACTAGTTGTTACGACTATACTACTATCTCTTTATCAACCAGTGTACAGTGCGGTAGTTCACGGCTGTGGCTACCTCTGTGTCGGCACTCGGCAGGCAGTCCGTCCAACCATAATTGTATTATATACCACCTAACCGTGGTTTTTTTTTCATTCTTTATACCGTCGTCATACTAGTTGTTACGAGTATACTACTATCTCTTTATCAACCAGTGTACAGTGCGGTAGTTCACGGCTGTGGCTACCTCTGTGTCGGCACTCGGCAGGCAGTCCGTCCATCCATAATTGTATTATAATATATACCACCTAACCGTGGTTTTTTTTTCATTCTTTATACCGTTGTCATACTAGTTGTTACGAGTATACTACTATCTCTTTATCAACCAGTGTACAGTGCGGTAGTTCACGGCTGTGGCTACCTCTGTGTCGGCACTCGGCAGGCAGTCCGTCCAACCATAATTGTATTATAATATATACCACCTAACCGTGGTTTTTTTTTCATTCTTTATACCGTCGTCATACTAGTTGTTACGAGTATACTACTATCTCTTTATCAACCAGTGTACAGTGCGGTAGTTCACGGCTGTGGCTACCTCTGTGTCGGCACTCGGCAGGCAGTCCGTCCAACCATAATTGTATTATATACCACCTAACCGTGGTTTTTTTTTCATTCTTTATACCGTCGTCATACTAGTTGTTACGAGTATACTACTATCTCTTTATCAACCAGTGTACAGTGCGGTAGTTCACGGCTGTGGCTACCTCTGTGTCGGCACTCGGCAGGCAGTCCGTCCAACCATAATTGTATTATATACCACCTAACCGTGGTTTTTTTTTCATTCTTTATACCGTCGTCATACTAGTTGTTACGAGTATACTACTATCTCTTTATCAACCAGTGTACAGTGCGGTAGTTCACGGCTGTGGCTACCTCTGTGTCGGCACTCGGCAGGCAGTCCGTCCATCCATAATTGTATTATAATATATACCACCTAACCGTGGTTTTTTTTTCATTCTTTATACCGTCGTCATACTAGTTGTTACGAGTATACTACTATCTCTTTATCAACCAGTGTACAGTGCGGTAGTTCACGGCTGTGGCTACCTCTGTGTCGGCACTCGGCAGGCAGTCCGTCCAACCATAATTGTATTATATACCACCTAACCGTGGTTTTTTTTTCATTCTTTATACCGTCGTCATACTAGTTGTTACGAGTATACTACTATCTCTTTATCAACCAGTGTACAGTGCGGTAGTTCACGGCTGTGCCTACCTCTGTGTCGGCACTCGGCAGGCAGTCCGTCCAACCATAATTGTATTATAATATATACCACCTAACCGTGGTTTTTTTTTCATTCTTTATACCGTCGTCATACTAGTTGTTACGAGTATACTACTATCTCTTTATCAACCAGTGTACAGTGCGGTAGTTCACGGCTGTGGCTACCTCTGTGTCGGCACTCGGCAGGCAGTCCGTCCAACCATAATTGTATTATAATATATACCACCTAACCGTGGTTTTTTTTTCATTCTTTATACCGTCGTCATACTAGTTGTTACGAGTATACTACTATCTCTTTATCAACCAGTGTACAGTGCGGTAGTTCACGGCTGTGGCTACCTCTGTGTCGGCACTCGGCAGGCAGTCCGTCCATCCATAATTGTATTATATACCACCTAACCGTGGTTTTTTTATACCACCTAACCGTGGCAGTCCGTCCATAATTGTATACTAGTATCCAATCCATCCATCTCCATTGTTTACCTGAGGTGCCTTTTAGTTCTGCCTATAAAATATGGAGAACAAAAAAGTTGAGGTTCCAAAATTAGGGAAAGATCAAGATCCACTTCCACCTCGTGCTGAAGCTGCTGCCACTAGTCATGGCCGAGACGATGAAATGCCAGCAACGTCGTCTGCCAAGGCCGATGCCCAATGTCATAGTACAGAGCATGTCAAATCCAAAACACCAAATATCAGAAAAAAAAGGACTCCAAAACCTAAAATAAAATTGTCGGAGGAGAAGCGTAAACTTGCCAATATGCCATTTACCACACGGAGTGGCAAGGAACGGCTGAGGCCCTGGCCTATGTTCATGGCTAGTGGTTCAGCTTCACATGAGGATGGAAGCACTCAGCCTCTCGCTAGAAAACTGAAAAGACTCAAGCTGGCAAAAGCACCGCAAAGAACTGTGCGTTCTTTGAAATCCCAAATCCACAAGGAGAGTCCAATTGTGTCGGTTGCGATGCCTGACCTTCCCAACACTGGACGTGAAGAGCATGCGCCTTCCACCATTTGCACGCCCCCTGCAAGTGCTGGAAGGAGCACCCGCAGTCCAGTTCCTGATAGTCAGATTGAAGATGTCAGTGTTGAAGTACACCAGGATGAGGAGGATATGGGTGTTGCTGGCGCTGGGGAGGAAATTGACCAGGAGGATTCTGATGGTGAGGTGGTTTGTTTAAGTCAGGCACCCGGGGAGACACCTGTTGTCCGTGGGAGGAATATGGCCGTTGACATGCCAGGTGAAAATACCAAAAAAATCAGCTCTTCGGTGTGGAGGTATTTCACCAGAAATGCGGACAACAGGTGTCAAGCCGTGTGTTCCCTTTGTCAAGCTGTAATAAGTAGGGGTAAGGACGTTAACCACCTCGGAACATCCTCCCTTATACGTCACCTGCAGCGCATTCATAATAAGTCAGTGACAAGTTCAAAAACTTTGGGTGACAGCGGAAGCAGTCCACTGACCAGTAAATCCCTTCCTCTTGTAACCAAGCTCACGCAAACCACCCCACCAACTCCCTCAGTGTCAATTTCCTCCTTCCCCAGGAATGCCAATAGTCCTGCAGGCCATGTCACTGGCAAGTCTGACGAGTCCTCTCCTGCCTGGGATTCCTCCGATGCATCCTTGCGTGTAACGCCTACTGCTGCTGGCGCTGCTGTTGTTGCCGCTGGGAGTCGATGGTCATCCCAGAGGGGAAGTCGTAAGCCCACTTGTACTACTTCCAGTAAGCAATTGACTGTTCAACAGTCCTTTGCGAGGAAGATGAAATATCACAGCAGTCATCCTACTGCAAAGCGGATAACTGAGTCCTTGACAACTATGTTGGTGTTAGACGTGCGTCCGGTATCCGCCGTTAGTTCACAGGGAACTAGACAATTTATTGAGGCAGTGTGCCCCCGTTACCAAATACCATCTAGGTTCCACTTCTCTAGGCAGGCGATACCGAGAATGTACACGGACGTCAGAAAAAGACTCACCAGTCTCCTAAAAAATGCAGTTGTACCCAATGTCCACTTAACCACGGACATGTGGACAAGTGGAGCAGGGCAGGGTCAGGACTATATGACTGTGACAGCCCACTGGGTAGATGTATGGACTCCCGCCGCAAGAACAGCAGCGGCGGCACCAGTAGCAGCATCTCGCAAACGCCAACTCTTTCCTAGGCAGGCTACGCTTTGTATCACCGCTTTCCAGAATACGCACACAGCTGAAAACCTCTTACGGCAACTGAGGAAGATCATCGCGGAATGGCTTACCCCAATTGGACTCTCCTGTGGATTTGTGGCATCGGACAACGCCAGCAATATTGTGTGTGCATTAAATATGGGCAAATTCCAGCACGTCCCATGTTTTGCACATACCTTGAATTTGGTGGTGCAGAATTTTTTTAAAAACGACAGGGGCGTGCAAGAGATGCTGTCGGTGGCCAGAAAAATTGCGGGACACTTTCGGCGTACAGGCACCACGTACAGAAGACTGGAGCACCACCAAAAACTACTGAACCTGCCCTGCCATCATCTGAAGCAAGAAGTGGTAACGAGGTGGAATTCAACCCTCTATATGCTTCAGAGGTTGGAGGAGCAGCAAAAGGCCATTCAAGCCTATACAATTGAGCACGATATAGGAGATGGAATGCACCTGTCTCAAGTGCAGTGGAGAATGATTTCAACGTTGTGCAAGGTTCTGATGCCCTTTGAACTTGCCACACGTGAAGTCAGTTCAGACACTGCCAGCCTGAGTCAGGTCATTCCCCTCATCAGGCTTTTGCAGAAGAAGCTGGAGGCATTGAAGAAGGAGCTAAAAGGGAGCGATTCCGCTAGGCATGTGGGACTTGTGGATGCAGCCCTTAATTCGCTTAACAAGGATTCACGGGTGGTCAATCTGTTGAAATCAGAGCACTACATTTTGGCCACCGTGCTCGATCCTAGATTTAAAGCCTACCTTGGATCTCTCTTTCCGGCAGACACAGGTCTGCTGGGGTTGAAAGACCTGCTGGTGACAAAATTGTCAAGTCAAGCGGAACGCGACCTGTCAACATCTCCTCCTTCACATTCTCCCGCAACTGGGGGTGCGAGGAAAAGGCTCAGAATTCCGAGCCCACCCGCTGGCGGTGATGCAGGGCAGTCTGGAGCGACTGCTGATGCTGACATCTGGTCCGGACTGAAGGACCTGCCAACGATTACGGACATGTCGTCTACTGTCACTGCATATGATTCTCTCAACATTGATAGAATGGTGGAGGATTATATGAGTGACCGCATCCAAGTAGGCACGTCACACAGTCCGTACTTATACTGGCAGGAAAAAGAGGCAATTTGGAGGCCCTTGCACAAACTGGCTTTATTCTACCTAAGTTGCCCTCCCACAAGTGTGTACTCCGAAAGAGTGTTTAGTGCCGCCGCTCACCTTGTCAGCAATCGGCGTACGAGGTTACATCCAGAAAATGTGGAGAAGATGATGTTCATTAAAATGAATTATAATCAATTCCTCCGCGGAGACATTGACCAGCAGCAATTGCCTCCACAAAGTACACAGGGAGCTGAGATGGTGGATTCCAGTGGGGACGAATTGATAATCTGTGAGGAGGGGGATGTACACGGTGATATATCGGAGGGTGAAGATGAGGTGGACATCTTGCCTCTGTAGAGCCAGTTTGTGCAAGGAGAGATTAATTGCTTCTTTTTTGGGGGGGGTCCAAACCAACCCGTCATATCAGTCACAGTCGTGTGGCAGACCCTGTCACTGAAATGATGGGTTGGTTAAAGTGTGCATGTCCTGTTTTGTTTATACAACATAAGGGTGGGTGGGAGGGCCCAAGGATAATTCCATCTTGCACCTCTTTTTTCTTTTCTTTTTCTTTGCATCATGTGCTGATTGGGGAGGGTTTTTTGGAAGGGACATCCTGCGTGACACTGCAGTGCCACTCCTAGATGGGCCCGGTGTTTGTGTCGGCCACTAGGGTCGCTAATCTTACTCACACAGCTACCTCATTGCGCCTCTTTTTTTCTTTGCGTCATGTGCTGTTTGGGGAGGGTTTTTTGGAAGGGACATCCTGCGTGACACTGCAGTGCCACTCCTAGATGTGCCCGGTGTTTGTGTCGGCCACTAGGGTCGCTAATCTTACTCACACAGCTACCTCATTGCGCCTCTTTTTTTCTTTGCGTCATGTGCTGTTTGGGGAGGGTTTTTTGGAAGGGACATCCTGCGTGACACTGCAGTGCCACTCCTAGATGGGCCCGGTGTTTGTGTCGGCCACTAGGGTCGCTAATCTTACTCACACAGTCAGCTACCTCATTGCGCCTCTTTTTTTCTTTGCGTCATGTGCTGTTTGGGGAGGGTTTTTTGGAAGGGCCATCCTGCGTGACACTGCAGTGCCACTCCTAGATGGGCCCGGTGTTTGTGTCGGCCACTAGGGTCGCTTATCTTACTCACACAGCTACCTCATTGCGCCTCTTTTTTTCTTTGCGTCATGTGCTGTTTGGGGAGGGTTTTTTGGAAGGGCCATCCTGCGTGACACTGCAGTGCCACTCCTAGATGGGCCCGGTGTTTGTGTCGGCCACTAGGGTCGCTAATCTTACTCACACAGCTACCTCATTGCGCCTCTTTTTTTCTTTGCGTCATGTGCTGTTTGGGGAGGGTTTTTTGGAAGGGACATCCTGCGTGACACTGCAGTGCCACTCCTAGATGGGCCCGGTGTTTGTGTCGGCCACTAGGGTCACTTATCTTACTCACACAGCGACCTCGGTGCAAATTTTAGGACTAAAAATAATATTGTGAGGTGTGAGGTATTCAGAATAGACTGAAAATGAGTGTA
Organism: Pseudophryne corroboree; assembly: GCF_028390025.1. Taxonomy (NCBI): domain Eukaryota; kingdom Metazoa; phylum Chordata; class Amphibia; order Anura; family Myobatrachidae; genus Pseudophryne; species Pseudophryne corroboree. The sequence continues at coordinate 384,253,267 of NC_086452.1, forward strand.
AATTATGGTTTTTGAGGTTAATAATACTTTGGGATCAAAATGACCCCCAAATTCTATGATTTAAGCTGTTTTTTAGTGTTTTTGGAAAAAAACACCCGAATCCAAAACACACCCGAATCCGACAAAAATAATTCGGTGAGGTTTTGCCAAAACGCGTTCGAACCCAAAACACGGCCGCGGAACCGAACCCAAAACCAAAACACAAAACCCGAAAAATTTCAGGCGCTCATCTCTACTTATAACCTTAGTCTGTCCCCTCTTATCCTGTAAAGGTGAATCCCTTTGTTCTGCAACCATTTAAACAGCTATAACTTTCTGATGTGGTGCAAGGAGACTATGTGTACATTGTGCACTATTTGGATTAAATATGTAATGTGTTTTGATGGCTCTCCATGCGTACACAAACTCTGCCGTAAATACCCATACCACACGCCGATGCGCAGGACCGCGGGAGCGACCATACGCAAATTGCGGATATGTGCACGCACGGCAGAACAAGTGCACGCGCAGTGGGCATGTGTGTGCAGTTTATACGTGATGTGTGTTCTGCAATATTTTTCGACTTTGACAGTCCACTCTTTGGCAGTCACCAATAACTGCCACTATCTAATCACTAAACAGAAAAATATCAATACAATATCTACAGACGATTGGATGGTCGGAGGAGAGTTGTAGGCGGGAAATGTATGACCTAGTGGGATAGTAAAAAGCATGTATGTATGAATCCATGTCTGAGGGGCATGTATCATCGTGCCGTATATGTTTTAGATAAGCTTCGAGGTATTGCGAAGTATACATTAAATCCTTCTTATCCCGTATTAAGGGTCTGTAAGTGGGCCGACAAACACTACCGAGCTCTTTTCGGCTTCTTGTTCCAACAAATGGGGTGCACGTTTAGTTGATGATACATGGAGGGGGAACATATGTGAGTGCTAGTATATGTGGATATCACCTGTCGACTATGTGTGTCATTAACTGAAGATTGTAGAGATGAAGATAAGACACATATCTAAAATACATTCACATAACAGTTACATAAACAATTCTTGGGTGGGGCTGATGTCTTTTCCGGATGGGTGTATCTGGGCAGAGGGGGAGACAAAGGAAAAACGGGTGAAAGAAACAGGCCATGGAATTCATTTGCAATCCTTATCATAACACTGTCTCTATGGATGGGTCGTAAATTAAATCTGCTGCTATAACAATGCCCTCGCTCCTTAGATTCATCAAATTTGTGCTGTGCTTGCGCCGCGTCAGAATTCGAACACACTTAAATATCAAGCCAATTATTATGACGACTCCCAGGATACAAAGGAGAAACTTCCCTACACTCATAATAACATTTTGAGCCCACTCTCCTAATCCTGAGAACCAATTTCGTGGGTTCAACCATGAGACCCAGCCGGTCAGCTCATTACCCACAGCCGAAAGGGTAAAGTTGTGTCTCCTCCGGAACTCCCACTTCAACTGCAAAATCTCGTCCATCTTCTGATCGATGATCTCCGTGGGGTTGTCAGTGCTGTTCGTAATATATGTACAGCACTTCACACCATATTGAGTTGCCAAAGTGACACAGTACCCACCCGTCACGGCTGTGATATAATTAAGGACCATCCTGTGCTGGATCAGTTCCATCTTGTAAGCTTGTAACTCTCTTCCCGTATACCTGAAGGTGTCGTCATACATCTCAGTGATATTATCTATCAAGTTCGCTAGCGCATGGATATACCTATAATTTATAATTCCTCTGGCAGTATGGGTGATGTCTAATGCGAGAAGGAATTGAATCCCGGTGGATTCGTGGATCAAATCAGAGGCTCAGTGCTTTGTCCTCTCTATGAGTTGTCTCTTATGATGTGTTCATAGTGAGTATGAGTATAAGGAGCCTGAGCACTGCGGTGAACATCTTTCATCTTATCATGGGTTATGGTCATGACCTCTGGCAACACTCTTCCAACATAACACAATCCCTCTGAGCTCGGGGCAAGCCACTTGTACGCCTTCCTCCCACATATGAAATAGGCATCATCGGGGAGAACATAGGGGACAGAATATGACATTACCATATTACAAACTTTCCAAGTGAAAAACCATAGTTCTCCCATCTGCTCAGTACAAGTATCAGGCTGGATGATATGAGCACAGACCCTGGTGATACTTCTCCAACCCACATGGTCTTGCTTCCTCGAGTATACCTATACCGGAAATACCTTCCACTGTTGGCTATTTGGCGTACAAGTTCAGAGTCTATGGGTATCCTATCAGCTCTGTGCGAGAAGGTCATTGTCTGGTTATTCCATGTCACTTCCCAATTTCCCGGTTTTCGGTAATTGGAAATATTGAAACATAATAAGGATCTATCTACATGATACTGGTGGAGCTTCAAACTAGGGGGCCTAGAAATATTGAATTTCTTGTCCACCGGTTTCCCACCCCGTAATTCGAGTACCTCATCTATTGCTAAAGGGTACGGTACTAATCCTGACTTGCTCTGATCTTGAGGTACTTGTGAGCACACCCAGCATTCTGTCTGGTTTAAGACCTTACCCACTAGTGAGTGGTAATCACTCAATGGATGACGGTCCATGTTGATATTAAGGCTGGACTGACATCTCTGGATGCACCCATCCTCGACTATGTTCTCACAATTCCTACAAATGCAATTTTCCTCAGACAATAACCCTTCACAGTGCCTCCGAGCTCCCTGACTACCAGATCGCTTTCTGATACTCGCCTTTGCTCGAGTGATGTGTTGCTCTTGAGATTCTACAAATCCATCCTCGCCATCAGAACCCATTCCAGATCCCTTCTCAACTTCTCTGGGACCCTCACCGAAACAGACTGTCCTGGTCAACAACAGGTTTAACAGGAAAACCCGAAACGCAGTCTCTTGGGGTAGATCCATCTTGTTAAGGGAAGAAAAGGGAGACAAGAAGGGGTGGAGAAAGAGAAGAAGAGAAGGAGGGTAGTGGGAGATGGAGAGAAAAAAAAGAAAAACTGGTGCGACAACCGCCTCTGGTCTTGTTGTTCTCCGCGCTCAGGTGCCGTCTCAACAGTACTGCCTCTCAACCTTCCCGGAACGGACACGCCAGTGATACGATGTTCTCTACACTCTGCTCTTTGTTACGGGTTCTCTCCGGGTCAGCGACCTTCTTTCAGTGGGACGAGTGGACCCAAGTCTCTCTTTCGGCAACCTTTAATGCTGTCGTGCTGGTTAGCAAGACTTGGTACGGTCCTTCCCACCTGTCAATGAGGCAACCTGAGCGTAGAAAATTTCGAATCATTACATAATCCCCAGGTTCAATGTCATGACAATTACTGTTCGGTAGATCAGGAATCACCAGCTTTAGATTTCTATTTTGATTCCTCAGCTGCTGGCTCATCCTAACCAAATATTTTACAGTCACTTCGTCATTGCATTTCAAATCATCCTGGGGGTCTATCATTACATGAGGTTGTCGGCCAAAAAGAATCTCAAAGGGTTATAGGTTAAGGGGGGACCTGGGAGTGGTTCTGATGCTGTACAATGCTAGTGGCAAAGCTTCTGGCCACAACAATCCAGTATCAGCCATCACTTTGCTCAGCTTGTTCTTAATAGTGCTGTTCATTCTCTCCACCTTCGCACTCGCCTGTGGTCGGTACGGAGTATGCAGCTTGCTATTAATTCCCATCAGTTTGCACATTACCTGAAAGACTTCACCTGTAAAATGGGTACCCCATCGCTTTCAATTATTCTAGGGATACCATATCTACACACAAATTCCTGCACAATTTTCTTTGCAGTGAACGTAGCAGTATTTGTGGCAGCAGGGAACGCTTCTACCCAATTGGAAAACACATCAATACAGACTGACACATATTTTAAATTCCTACAGGGTGGTAACTGTATGAAATCAATTTGTATTACCTGAAAAGGGCCGTCTGTCGGAGGGATATGGGATGGTTCTGTTGGTATTGACTTTCCAATATTCTTCCTCAAGCAAGTAAGACATGTCATTGCTCTCTTACCCGCATGAGAAGAGAATCCTGGCGCACACCAGTAGGCTCTCACCAGCTTACACATACCCTCTTTACCCAGATGAGTCAGACCGTGTGCCGCCTCAGCTAAGCTTGGAAGATATGCTCTGGGGGCCACTGGCTTACCGTGTCCACCTGTCCAGAGTCCTGAGGACTCCTGGTCATACCCCTTTGACCTCCAGACCGCTTAGACCTGTGGAGAACACAAATTTTGAATTTCAATTGTGTTTAACTGTTGTGTATTATCAATTGTGTGAAGTAAACCATCTGTGGAAAGGGAAAAGAGAGTGGAAATAATAAAAAAAAAATTTGTCAGATTTGCGTTCACCATCAGGCTGTCACACCATCATGTATATCGGTATCTATGCACAGTCTCCCTTCACCAGTATTCCCATTCTGCACCCTTTGTGCATGACCAGGCACACTGATACTGGTGTCCCTATGCTGGTGAGATATACTGGGTTTGGGCAGGACTCTGAAAAGACCGAGTAGGCATGTGACGTTTGAACTGTAATCCTGTCGGTGAACGTAAGAGATGAAGAGGAAACTTTGAAGACAAATCACAGAGTTTAGTAACAGATAAGTTTGTAGAGGCAAAGAAGATTTTACAAAGTTTGACATCTGGATTGGGCACTACGGGGAATGATTCCCTAATCAGTCTGTTCCCCCCAAAAAATTCTATGTGTGTAATATCTCTACTGGGACTATCCCAGCCATCAATCCAGTGTCTTGTCCATTCTAAGTTCATAGGGAACCCGGTATCCTTGAGATAATTTCCTCTACCTGTGATGGACATGCATCTAAAACAGTGAAATGCAACATTAGTCTTCGTGGGTATCTGACATATTTTGTGCTTCCTGGGTGGGAGCACTCAATATGTTTACCATCTCTAACAAAACTCCTGTTAAGTTACTTAGAGGTCACTTCTGCTAGAGAGAGAAGCAGAAGTTTAGAGGCCTCCTCCTAACCCCTGTAAGTTCTGTCAAAAGGGTAAAGTTGCATTTATTCTGTTCTTCCCATTAACCGAATCTGTGTTTTTCTATACTGTATCGTGATTCCTTACTATATGTCCCTTGATCCCGTCTATGTGTTTAATAACGTGGCTTGTTTTCTCTGTCTAGGGGTCTATATTGGCTATGTGTTCTACTATACCTACAATCTCTGGCAAAATGCCCTTCCTTTTTACAACTGTAACATATTCTCGGTCTTTTCCAAACAGCAGGGGTCTGGGGTTTAGGCTGATGAGACTTTGGTGTAAGAGCCTGTATACTTTCAATCCTCAGCCTCTCCTCCTGTTGTTTTCTACCCTAACAATATTCTTGTGGTGTACAATTGCACACTCTCTAAGGCAAGCTACTGTGACCCCTCTCCAATTAGGCAAAGATGTTTGTACTCTGTCCCTTACTGTCTTATTGAGTCCGTCCATTAGCACAGAGACAGCCACCTCTCTGTAATTCGTATCGTTCCCTGTATCTGATACCCCAATGTATCTATCCATTATTTGCAGGGCCCGATGGAAATATTCAGATGTCATTTCATTTTCCCTCTGCTTTATGGAGAAAATTCTTCTCCACTTAACAGTTGTAGGGAAATGCAACTCTAGTTGCCTGTTAATTTGCTCTAAGTTCTCCTGATTGTGTTTGTCAGTCATAAGACTATCCAACTCTAATCTACAATCAGTGATACATTTTTGGGTGTCAATATTAGGGGGTAGTCATGCTTTAAAAAATATCCGCCAATGTTGGTTTGTCCGTTCATACGCATTACCCAGATCTCTGATACATTTCTGACATCTGGCTAAATGCTTCCGTGGGTCGGGGAATTCTGAAATGATTGATCGCAGCTCATCTCTGGGCCACAGGCAATACATTGCATTATTCCTGGTGAGGACTACTCCCTGACTATCGGTTCCCCCATTGGGAGTTACTATTTCCAAGACAGGGTGTAATCCTAACGTTCCGTTCCTAATCTGTTTACTGTGAGGTATTGTTGTCTCTGTGCAATGAACTGTCTCACACTTACCGGTAGCTGTGACCTCACCAGTTCTTTCATTGGGGAATATTGTTACTGCACTACCTGGTTGGACAGGCCCCACCTGATTGTCCTGCAAAGTGACTGCTTGGAGGAGAGCTGGGATTTGGCTGGATCCTTTATCTTCCTGTGACCTATAACCTGGAAAAGACTTCAAAACAGGATACATCTTGCAAAAATTAGGGTTAATACATTGTTTTTGCATACTACTATCGTTTACGGATATACCATTGACTGTAGCCATCTCTTCCCCTTCGACCTGTGTCGACACTGGTGTGTTTGTGTTCTCATTCCTGCTAGGTTTTGAACCTGTTTTGCAAATTTGTTCTCTTTGCATATCCCCCTCCTGTTGCCATAATTTTAAACAATCATTATGTCTAATCCTTTGTTTTCTGGATTTTAGAAGACATATTTTACTGCTTACATTCTGCAGTACCTCTGGTTCAAAGCTGCCCACCTTAGGGAATGGTTCCCTATCTTTGTCAGTCACACGTTCCCATTCAGACAAAAAGTCTTCAATACTTTTTCCTTCAAACTTCGCTGACCCCATGGGCCGCGGCTCTTCAACCTGAACCCTGGTTACAAAATGTCCCTTACTTGAGCAACTGGCTCCCATAATTGTGGGCCTTTTCCCACAAACACCAAAATACTCAATATAAGGTAACGGTGAAAGTTCTCCGAGCGCTCTTCACCCGCTCACCGCCCACGTTGGCCAGTACTACCATACACTGTTGATAGCGAAGGCAATGTACCCAACTTAGGGCCCTATGTGACCTATATTTACTGGAAGTTTTTAGGAATAACTTACCCTTTCCAGTAAAGTATCGGCCGTTGGAGATTTTCCTGAGAGAGACAAGCGAAAACTCCCTATGCATTTTATTATGCACAAATCACGCTTGCGTATGCTCTATACAGCGCTGATGATACCGCGATTTTACGCAAAAGCTCGTAAAAAGGATATCACGTTGCGCTATATATCGCACCCACAAACGCGCGGTCCAATCGCACAGCGTATAGGTACTTGTTACTTATCTGCCGTACGACCACTGGAATCGATTTTCAGGCTGCGAAACCTCAGCCGGAGCGTATATTAAAAAAAAATATATGGGTCACAACACAATTCACAATTCCCTACCACGCTCCTGTAAGTCTCCTCACGACTTACGTATTAAACCTTATACTAACGTGAGTCAGCCGCCTCACGCCACCAAGTCTCCACTCACTTGATGTACCAGCAGACGAGATTCCGAATTCCGGGGTTCAAATTTCCACTCGCTCCTACGTTCGCTCACTCAAATGCACTTAGGTTTTTCTGTACAGAAAATTATCATTCATTCAGACAAGCAGCTTTACTCCCAGAGGCAATACAGTACATAAGAGTTTTATACTAAACTTTGGAAACTGGGCAATCTTGTGCTATTGTAGCGTGGCTACTGTCCCACCTTTAAACTAAATGAACTATCGTGTAGTTTTATTATGCGCACACAACGCTATGCAAGCTTGCGTAATTACGCAACCGTACGTACCTTTATGCCACGTGTGCGGCCTTGCCCCACGTGCATGTTTTGTGTATGCTGTCCTCACGTTCCGTACCACGTGTACTTATGTGCGGACGCAATAAAACAACTCACACAATTTCTATAAATGTGAGCAATATTAACTATAATCGCTCACTTAACATGCCACACAGTTTCTTTTCTGTATAAACCCTTATAACTAGGCCAGACTGTGTTTGTGTTTTACACTTCCTTCCTTAATATTTATATTATGAATCTAGCAATCAGTCCTATGGCAACAATGTGAGCGGGTGTACAAAGAGTATTGGTGTACGCTTTTGTTGTGTACGCATTTGGTGCCAAAAAATAAATTCACAGATTTTAAATAGCTTTTTTTTTCTGTTTATCTTACGAGTTCTACCAGCATCTCTACAAACCATACAGAGCAGACACCATCTAATCAGCAATTAAGTAGGGTTTTCAGTGCCTCCACCAACCAAGAAAAGGATACGTAGGATACCTTCTGTCCACCCTTATGCTGATAGATAAAGTCTGCTGTGACCTGTTAGGCAGTAAGAATGTGGCAGACACGAGAGCCCCCAATTGATAAAGCTGATTATCTTAACAGAAATGAAAGCTATACCTTAAACATACCTTAAATACACTTTAAATCTTTGGCCGCTGCGGCCGCTATACTTAATTCACACTCTACGCACCTTTTACGCTATTAGCGTACAGAGTCCCGTACAGTGTACGGACTTTGCGTACACCCGCCGCGCTGACGGTACAAAGTACTCACAGCGCATACACACCCAGAGATACACTTTAAACCTTCTACAGCAATGCTATGCAATAATAATACACTTTAAACCTTAGCAGGGCAATGAGGACACGACACCAATTGTGATTTTACCGCTGGGTTCCGACACCACAGTAGATTATTTCTGAAAGGGGGTTTACAATACAAATTATACACTACAATACAAGACAATATAACAGAATAATGGCTACAGTCAATGTACATACGTGAGTATATTCGCGTGCGCTTCCGGTCCGGTCCTCCGTCATCAAATAGATAACGTTGTGAGTCTTGTGTGTGGGCAGGCTGCAGCAGGCTTTATTTATACAATTCTTCCAAAAGCAATACAATGGATACTATAATCCCTTTGTCCATTGGACACAGGAATGCACTTTTACAGTACAGGAGAGGTCATAGGTTGATTTGAAAAGGTAGGCGATGTCTTTCTCAACTGCTCTTGTGGGTGGTCTCCTCTGGATTCCCGCAGCATACATAATCTCCTATATAATAGCCCAGATCTGTGATCTTGTGATTCATTTGCTAACGCTGGGCGGAGTCACAACAGTGGGCGGAGTTAGTCAAATGAGTCACAGATCTGGCCAAATCTATAGGACACTAGGAGCAGCTGCAGAAGCAGATAGTATGGACATGGCACAGGCAGGGTGCATACCTCCCAGCTTTCACACACACACACACACACACACACACACGGCGAAAAGGGGGCGTGGCTTCACGGGAGGGCCCCGTTTTCGTCAGTGAGGGGGCATGCCCAGCGCTCTGTGAGCTGCTGGCATGCCCCCAGGGGC